>NC_088353.1:23426666-23753333 GCF_036884655.1 Musa acuminata AAA Group | reverse complement strand
CCTGTCCAAGGAGGTTGCATCACACTGCCAGAGCTCGAAGACCGAGCTCGGTGGTTGCACCTCTCGGCAGAGCTCGGAACTTGAGCTCTGGCGGTGCTACCTCTTTACAGAGGAGGTTGCACCGCCCAGTCTCACTTGGAGACTAAGCCGTGGGCGGTTGCACCTCCTGGCTGGAGCGGTTGCACCGCCCAGTCTCGCTGGGAGACTTAGCCTGGGCGGTTGCACCTCCCTGCCTGGGCGGTTGCACCTCCCACAGCTACTTGGGTTCGAATGGGTTGAACCATTCGACCCAACTTGAGTTCTTCAGGGGCCCAATTGCCCCAGGATTAAGCTAATGGGATCACCTCCCATTTCTAACTTAATCACCGTGCTAACTACGATTAAATCTAAGACAAATTCTGCAGCTCTGCTTCGGTACGTCAATCGCTTCTTCCGGCGAGTTTCCGGCGAACTTCCGTCGATCATCCGATGAACCCTCGGTGATGCTTCTGCGGACTTCCGGCAAACTCCTGGACTTTGCGACGATCCACTTGGCGAGTTCCGACGAGCTTCGCTTGGCAAGCTTCTGGACTTCTCGGATCTGTTCTCACTGAACCTCCGACGACCGTCCGAACTTCCGTCGAACTCTAGAACTCCCAACGTGATCATGATCTTGACTCCGGCGCAACACCTGCTGCTTGTCTAACTTTCATCGTAGTTAATCCTGCACAACAAAACAAAAACTTCGATCGAGACAATTAGTTCTAAGCAATTAACCACGTTGTCCGGCATGTCATTGGTCTCTCGACGCTTCGTCCGATTCTTCGGCGCATCGTCCTCTTCTGCAGCCTCCGCAACTCCGATATCCTTGGCACAATACCCGCTCTTCTTGGCCCGATGCCCGAGTCCACGACCCGAAGCCTTCTGTCGATACGTCGACCGATCCACCGGCCCGACGTCCAATCTTCTGACATGTTCCTCCGGCACAACATGATGTTCCTGCTTTAATTGTCTCATCCTGATCGAAGCATCCTGCGTCACTCAAAACGCAGATTAAATCATAAACATATATCAAGTAGTTTCATCATCAAAATACGAGATTCAACAACCGCCCCAGTCAGGAGGTTGCACCGCCTGAGCTCAGTCTTCGAGCTCTGGCAGGAGGTGCAACCGCCCCTGACAGGAGGTGGCACCGCCAGAGCTCACTCTTCGAGCTTTGCCAGGCGGTGCAACTGCCCTAGTAAGGAGGTGCAACCGCTTGAGCTCAGTCTTCGAGCTCTGGCAGAGAGGTGCAACCGCCCCTAACAGAGGTGGCACCGCCCAAAGGCTCAATCTTCGAGCTCTGCCAGGCGGTGCAACCGCTTCAGTCAGGAGGTTCAACCGCCTAATCCCGGAATTCTGGGAATTGACAGTTTTGAGCTCCAAATTTGAACTGGGTTGGGGCCTATAAATACCCCACCCATTCAGCACTTAAAGGGCAGGAACTAACACCGAAATCTTGATCCATTCTATGATTCTTTGAGCTCACAACTGTTGTAAAGACCAAAAGTTCTCCTCCTTCTGTTCTTCAAAGTTTGAGTTGTAAAGAGAGGAGAGAAAACTTCTGTAAGGGTTGTCTCCTAAGCCCGTCAAAAGGAGTGAATCTGTAAAAGGGTGGTTGGCCTTCGCCTATTGAAGGAAGTCCTCTAGTTGACGTCGGTGACCTCGTCGGTGGAGGAAGCCAAAAGTGGAGAAGGTCAAGATTGACCGAACCACTCTAAATCTCAGTTTGCATTTCCTTTGAGCATTTTACCTTCACTGCAAACTTCTCAATAGCTTACTGCCTTCTGCGATTTTACGAACGAGTTTCTAAGTTCAGAACTTTCCGAATCTGCGTTTAGACCTAAATCGGTTTTTTTCGAACGATTATCATATTTTAGTTTACGTTTACGTTTTGATTTCAATCATAACTATTTACTGCCTTCTGCGATCTTACGAATAAGTTTCTAAGTTCAGAACTTTCTAAATCTGCGTTTAGACGTAAATCTGCGTTTGACTAGCAATCTCTCAGAGAGATCGTAACCCGAGGAGATGTAGCAGTGGAAAGAGTTCCATCCGAAGATAACATTGCAGATCCACTGACAAAGTCGTTGTCTCAGATTGTCTTTGAGCGTCATAGGAGTTTGATGGGGATCAGACACATAGGTGATTGGCTTTAGGTCAAGTGGGAGATTGCTAGTCATAGGTGCCCAGTAAGCCAATCACGTGAGTGATGGCACGTGTGACTTGATACAGAATCTTTTTGCTTATTATATTTTGGCGTATATCACTTTATAACTATTGCATAAATGCATATATATATTGTGATGTCCTTGGATTTGTGCAATGGGAATCGGATCGTGATGAGATCACGATAATGAGATCGATTCACCTTTAAACACATATCCTAAATAATCCCGGTCATAGGTTACTCGAGAGGGACATCGTGATAACCGGATAGACTGGTGTGCTGTATACCCGTCCATATGATGGATGCAGCTGGTCTCATAGCTGCTCGTGTAAGGACACTAGGGATACAGTACAGGTGCTCATTGGAGAATGAGTTCACTGATTGATCCGCTTACGGAATCCTGGATGGTTGATGATGCCTTATTGTCAGACAGCGATTCCGTAGTCCTGGTGGTGTATCTGGTCCTTAGACTTGAAATACCAAGGATGTCCTGTATGAGTGCTCCACTCTTTGATACCAGACTTATAGGTTTGGCTGTCCCAGATCTAGTACAGCTAGTCATTAGGAGTGGTAGTCGACCTTACGAGGGCTATTGAGTGTCGACAGAGGATCATCCACTCTCGGCGTCATGAGAGGAATATCCCATGTGTTCTTGCTCAGACAAATCCCTGGCCAGGGTCATTCGGGTTGAGAGAGAAAGAGTTCTCCGGGAGAATCCGATTAGAGCGAGACTTGAGTAGATACCGTATGGGTCTGACAGCACCATGCTCGATATACGGTCTCTGGGATATTAGATGGATGAGAGACTATAAGTACATGGTAACTGAGGACAGACAGGTCCAATGGATTGGATTCCCCTGTATCGTCTGGGGACTACGGCGTAGTGGCCTAGTACGTCCGTAGTCGATGAGTCAAGTGAATTATTATAGAGATAATAATTCACTGAGTTAGAAGGAGTTCTGACAGGTATGACTCATGGCCAGCTTGATATTGGACCTAGAGGGTCACACACATATGGTAGGCATTGCGATGAGTAGAGGTTCTGATATGAGATATCCGACGGAGCCCTTGTCTTATTGGATGCAGATCCAATACCCACTAGGGAAGGACCCATTAGGGTTTGACTCGGGATCTCTATAAATAGGAGGGATTCACAGCCTCATAGGCTAGAGTCTTTGCTTGCCTTTCCTATTCTCCTCTCCCTCTCCACCTCAGAGTAGGCCTGGAGTTTTGAGGAGGGTCGTCGCAACCTTGCTGTGTGGATCACCGCTAGAGAGGAGGACGCTTGACCTCCTTCACCATCTCCTAAGGATCTGCAAGGAAACAGGGATATATGATCTCCCTAGGTAACACAATCTCTATACGCAGTTTTGTGTTTTGCGGATTTTTTGCGCACCAATCTTCGCACGACGACAAACATCTTTTTGGGAATCGGGGATTTTTGTTTTCTTGTTCTTCCGCTGCGCATATGATGTCGCCCCCCATGATTTCCCAACAAGAGGTAGAGCCTCTAGATGAGCAAACCACCTAATAGGTTCCGAATCTCCTAGTTCATCAAGATCAACGTATTTTCCCTTATGAACATATCTTTTTTCAAAATTTGGAAACCTAATGGCGTCTTCTTTGGATCTAAAATGATTATGGTCATATGAATCTCCTTCAATCCTCTTCCCTTTTGATCTCTTAGGAGGCATTTTCTAGACAAAATGATAAGAGAAATATGAATTGTAATGAATAGATGAAACAAGAAGAGAGTTTAGGGAAGATTTTACCTTATAGAGTGTTTTTTTGAGATGATGGAGAGTTTGGACCAACAAAATTCCTTCTCCAAGGTCTGTAGAAGTTAGAATGAGAGATTGAGAGAATTTGGGAGGGTTGGAGCAGAGGTTCCACGGGTTGGGGGCGGTGTCACCGTCGGCCCTATCCCTCTCGGGTTTAAAAGGGCTCTCGGGTGGTGCCACCGCCTGAACAAGCGGTGCCACCGTCTGGCGCCCGAGCGCTCAGGCGGTGCTACCGCCAATTCTGGCAGTGCCACCGCTGGCTGGTTGAGATATTGATTTCCAGAGTTCTTTGACGTAAGCAAAGGTTGAGATATTGAGTTGTAATTTAATGTATCATTTGAAATCGAAAGAAAAGGATGATATCAAATCCACAAATGAACGGAACAATGATAAGCCATTCTACATTCAAACGTTTTACTCTAAGGGACAATTTAACATGCCTAGTTCCCTTCTAATAAATTCAAATTGGTCTTCATTTAGGGCTTTTGTAAATATATCTGCTAATTGATGCTTTGTGTCAATGAATTCTAGAACAACATCATTGTTAAGGACATGATCGCGTATGAAATGATGCCTAACGTCGATGTGCTTAGTTCTAGAATGCTGAATTGTATTTTTAGTAAGACATATAGCACTAGTATTATCACATTTTATGGGAATGTTCTTAAAGTGAATTCCATAGTCTTCTAATGTGTTTTTCATCCATACAACTTGTGCACAGTATGCACTAGCAGCAATGTATTCGGCTTTTGCCGTAGATAGTGCTACTGAATTTTGTTTCTTGGAAGTCCAAGAAACAAGTGCATGTCCTAAAAATTGGCATGTTCCAGATGTACTTTTTCTATCTATCCTACATCCGCCAAAATCGGCATCTGCATAAGCCATTAAATCAAAATTTTCAGATTTTGGATACCATAAACCTAAATTCGAAGTACCTTTAAGATACCTAAATATTCTTTTAACACTTTTAAGATGAGATAATTTAGGATTTGATTGAAACCTAGCACAAAGTCCTACACTAAACATGATATCTGGTCTAGTTGCGGTAAGGTAGAGTAGACTACCTATCATTCCCCTATATGTTTTTTGATCGAAATTTTCACTATTTTCATCCATATCTAACTTAGTCACAGTACTCATAGGGGTGTTTATTGCTTTTGAATTATTCATGTTAAATCGTTTTAACAATTCTACCGTATATTTAGATTGGTTAAGAAATATGCCATCCTTAAGTTGTTTGATTTGTAATCCTAAAAAGAAAGTTAATTCTCCCATTAAACTCATTTCGAATTCATGACTCATAGATTTGGCAAATGATTCACATAGTGATTCATCCGAAGAGCCAAAAATAATATCGTCAACATAAATTTGCACAATAAGAAAATTATTTTCAAAATATTTAATAAATAATGTAGTATCAACCTTGCCTTTGGTAAAATTATTTAAAATAAGAAAGGAACTAAGCCTTTCATACCAAGCTCTAGGAGCTTGTTTCAAGCCATAGAGAGCCTTAGTCAATTTGAATACATGATTAGGAAAAAGAGTATTTTCAAATCCGGGAGGTTGTTCGACATATACTTCTTCGGAAATAAAATCATTCAAGAAGGCACTTTTGACATCCATTTGAAATAGTTTAAAATTATAACTACTAGCATAGGCAAGGAGTATCCTTATGGCTTCTAATCGAGCCACGGGAGCGAAGGTTTCTTCGTAATCAATACCTTCTTCTTGGTTGAAACCTTTGGCCACTAATCTAGCCTTGTTTCTAACCACGATACCATTTTCGTCTTGCTTGTTTCTAAAGACCCACTTGGTACCAATGACTAAATGGTCACTAGGCCTAGGAACAAGCTCCCACACCTTATTCCTCTCAAATTGATTCAATTCCTCTTGCATTGCAATAACCCAAAAATCATCTTTTATGGCCTGATCAATGCACTCAGGTTCGATTTGAGAGAGGAAGGCGGCATTAGCACAAAAATTCTTGAAAGAGGAATGAGTTTGAACCCCTTTAGATGTATCCCCTATAATTAGCTCCTTTGGATCAGCATCTATATACTTCCATTCCTTAGGCAAGGAAATTTCGGAAGAAGGTGCATCCAAGTTGCTATTTTGAGGAGGGGGTTCATTTAAATTCAAATTATCAAAACCAAGATCATCATCAAAATCATTTTTCTTAAAATTTGAGACTTCATTAAAAACAAATGAATAGACTCTTCAATTACTAAGATTCTTTTATTAAAAACCCGAAAAGCTTTCGAAACGGAAGAGTAACCAAGAAAGATGCCTTCATCGGATTTTGCATCAAATTTTCCTAAGGCATCCCTTTCATTTAAAATAAAGCATTTACAAACGAAAACTTTAAAATAGGAAATATTTGGTTTTTTGTTATTCCATAATTCATAGGGAGTTTTTGATAAGGAAGGTCTTATTAGGACTCTATTCATGATGTAGCAAGCCGTATTTACGGCTTCGGCCAAAAAATACTTAGGTAAACTATGTTCATTTAACATAGTTCTTGCCATTTCTTGTAGGTTTCTTTTTTTTCTTTCAACTACTCCATTTTGTTGGGGATTTCTCGGAGTGGAGAAGTTATGATTGTATCCATTAACTTCACAAAAATTTTGAAAGTCATGGTTTTGAAATTCGCCACCATGATCACTTCGTATTGATGAAATCATGAAACCTTTTTTGTTTTGAGTGAGTTTACAAAATTTAGAGAAATACTTGAAACAATCACTTTTGTGAGTTAAGAAATAGGTCCAAGTGTATCTAGAGTAGTCATCCACAATCACAAAAGCATATTTGCTTCCACCTAGACTTGTTGTATCAATTGGTCCAAATAAGTCCAAATGGATCAATTGTAACGGTCTAGTGGTGCTAATTTGATTTTTTGGTTTGAAGCTTGTTTTTATTTGTTTTCCTAGTTGACATGCATCACATACCTTATCCTTAATAAACTTAATATTAGGAATCCCTCGTACTAGTTCTTGAGATGAGATTTTAGATATTGTTTTCATGCTTGCATGGCCTAATCTCCTATGCCAAAGCCAAGCATCATCATTTATGGCGGAGAAACACATTTCATTACTTAGTTCATCAAGATTGATGGTGTAGACATTATTTTGTTTTAAAGCAATCATAGTCATGTTATGATTTAGTTTTTCAATAATGCACATATTTGATTCAAATCTAATGATATAATCTTTATCGCATAATTGACTAATGCTCAATAGATTATGTTTCAATCCATCAACTAGTAACACATTATCAATAGATTATGTTTCAAGCCAATGATTTTGCCTTTGTTGTAGTCTCCGAAGGTGACATAGCCTTCGTCCATGCTAGTGAGCTTGGAGAATTGGGATGGATCTCCGGTCATATGTCTTGAGCATCCACTATCAAGATACCATCTCTTGCTCCTAGCATGTGATGGTGTATGTTTCTACAAGAAGAAATTATTTTTAGGTATCCATTTACTTTTGGGTGCCTCAAAAACCAATCTAACTTGTTTATCATGTTGCATAGACTTGGTCATGGTTCCTTTAGGAACCCAAATCAATTTGTTCGGACTAATTTTCTTGAATGGACATTGGTAAGTTATATGTCCATATTTGCAACAAAAGATGCAATTGCTTTGGTGTTGAACATGTAAGATAGGACCTTTAATGAAGGTGGTTGGATTTTGGTGAGTACTTCTCACAAATCCGATTCCACTCCTTTTAGGAACGTGACCCTTATTTGTAAGGATCATGTTTAAGGACTTGCTACCGACCTCAAATTTCTTCAAGGTGTCCTTAAGTACTAAATTCTCATTTTGGAGAGTTTCTAAATCATGGCATTTAGCATATGGAGCTAGACTATCATGATATTCAGTTTTTAATTTATCAAAAGCACACATAAGACTATCATGCTCCTTTTTTATCAATTTGTATTTTCTACTAATTGTCTTGCATTCATCAAATAACTCATGAAAGGCATTTAATAAATCATGATAAGGTAAATCTGCATTAATTAAATCCGTTACCTCTTCTTCCAAGGCCATTAGGGCGTAGTGAGCAACTTGCTCGGTGTTGGACTCCTCTTCTTCAGACGTGCTTGAATCATCCCATGTTGCCATGAGCGCCTTCTTCTTCGGTGTTCTCTTTTTGGCTTGAGGGCAATCGTTCTTGTAGTGTCCCGGTTTTTTGCATTCATAGCAAATCACTTGGTCCTTCTTTTGTTCAAATTTATTTTTTGTATTATTTTTAAATTTGTTCTTCCTTAAATATTTTTTGAATTTTTGAGTCAAAAGTGCAATGTCATTGTCACTATCCTCATCACTTGATGTTCCTTTCAAGTGGTCTTCTTGTGATTTGAGTGTCATATTCTTCCTGTTCTTTGGAAGGGGGTTCTCGAGCTCGTCATGAGCTTGACATGTCATATCATAGGTCATTAGAGACCCAATGAGTTCTTCAAGAGGGAATGTTTTAAGGTCTTTGGCCTCTTGAATGGCCGTAACTTTTGGATCCCAACTTTTAGGGAAGGATCTTAAGATTTTAGTTACTAGTTCAAAGTTAGTAAAATCTTTACCAAGAGCTTTGAGTCCATTGATGACATCCGTAAACCGGGTGTACATGTCTCCGATGGACTCACTTGGTTTCATTCGGAAAAGTTCGTAAGAGTGCACAAGAATGTTGATTTTGGACTCTTTCACTCGGCTAGTGCCTTCATGAGTGACCTCAAGAGTTCTCCAAATATCAAAAGCCGAATCACAAATTGAAACACGATTAAATTCATTTTTTTCTAGTGCACAAAACAAGGCATTCATAGCCTTTGCATTTAAAGCAAAAACCTTCTTCTCTGATTCATTCCATTCGCTCATCGGAAAAGAAGATTTTTGAAATCCGTTTTCAACAATAGTCCAAAGCTCGAAATCCATAGAAATGAGGAAGATCCTCATCCGAGTCGTCCAATACGTGTAATATGACCCATTAAACATAGGTGGACGTGTGATAGAATGACCCTCTTAAATGTCGGAGTAACCATCTCTCTTGGGTATTAAACCAAATATAAGAGAGAACCTGGCTCTGATACCAATTGTTAGGATCGGAGCGGCACTAAGAGGGGGGGGGGTGAATTAGTGCAGCGGATTAAAACTTCGGTTTTAGAAAATCTTTCGTACAATAAAAATAATGTTTCATATGAAATCGTCTTAATTGCGTTGAAAGCGTACGTAATAAGATGAGGGTAGTGAACTTAGCAAAGTAAAGGTTTGTAGAAAGATAAATGCAGTAATGAAATACAAACCAGAGATCACGCCGATTTTAGAGTGGTTCGGTCAAATGACATACTCCACTTGCGAGGCCCCTCTTAGATGAGGCTCCCACCTTCCACTAGCAACTCTTTTGAAATGGAAGGGCAAATGCCCCTCTTACAACTTTTTACAAGCGGTTCACTCTCATACAGATTTTCGAGAAGGAATGAGGTGAACACTAGCAAATTGAAAACTAGACTTTCTAAGACCTTTTCTAAGAGCTTTCTCTCAATCAATTGCTGCTCAAAAGTTGTAATCTCAGCTGAGATTTGAGGGGTATTTATAGGCCTCAAGAGGATTCAAATTTGGGCTCCAAATTTGAATTCTCGTGGAGTTCCCGATGCTGGCGGTGCCACCGCTTGTCAGTGGCTGTGCCATCGCCTGCTACTGTCAGACGTTGACAGTGCTGGACGGTGCCACCACCCAGCCCAAGCGGTGCTACCGCCTAGCTCTCGTGCACTAGGCGGTGCCACCGCCCGGCTCTCGGGTGCTGGGCGGTGCAACCGCCCAGTCTGGCAGTGCCACCGCCAGACTCTTTGGTTGACTTGGTTTGGCTTTAAACTTAGCCCAAACCAAGTCTAATTTTGGGCCCAGTTGGCCCTTAACTAGGATATAGGATTGTCTCTTAATCCTAATCCTAATTACAAGTTAACTACATAACAAAACACATCCTAAGCAATTTTTAACTGCGAGCGTCGAGTCTTTATCCGGCGAGCTTTCCGACGAACTTCTTCCAACGGACACCCAGCAAGCTCCCGAACTTTGTGATGACTTTAATGAGTAGCCGAGCCTTCTCGGTGATCTCTGTGAACCTCCGACGATCTCTTCAGCGAACTTTTGAAAATTTCGACAGGTTCCCGATTTTTTCTTGGTTGGTTCCAGCAGCATCTCCGACGATTCTTCGGACTCTTAAACGTCCATCGAACTTGACTCCAGTATCCTTGCTTTGTGTTTTCTAGTTATCGTAGTTAATCCTGCACACTTAACTCAATAATATGGATTAGATCAAATAACCCATCAATTGATTTTATCATCAAAATCCGAGATTCAACAGATTGTTATACAAAATGATCACTTTTTGTATACTAGATCATCCCATCTTTTATTTTGAGAGTACTGGGCATGATTTACCTCCTTGCCTGATGTATTTCCAAATGACTTGCCTGGTTTATCTCCAGATAGAGAGGGTGAATTTACTATTGATCTGATCCCCGGGACAACCCAAATATCTAAGCCTCCTTATGGAATGGCACCACTTGAGCTAGAGGAATTGAAAAGGCAACTACAATAACTATTAGATAAGGGTTTCATTCGACCCGGTGCTTCACCATGGTATCACAGACTTAGCTGGTTTTGCCTAAGTCGTGCGGCACCCTTGCGCGTCCGTCCGCAAAGGTCAGCCTCCCCGAAGCCTCCCATTGTCCCTTAGGACCAACAAAAGAGAGAACGGGTTAAAGAGCACCTCAATCGGGATCCACAAGCAAACATGTCCGAAAAACACTTCATAGACAATGCAAATTACAAACAGACTTTACAAGCTTTGAACAGTGGCACAACAAAGGGTAAAATGGTCCATTACAGACCAAAAAGCTCTTGCATGTGTCCACATGACACAACCTTTATTTACAAGCCTAAAGAGGCCACCAACCCAACTAAAATGGGACTTATAAGCCTTCGGCTGCCCCTCTACACGCTGTACAAGGCATGAACATGCCAACAGACATGGACAGATATAAGCATTACATCAAATATCCTGTTTCAAAGTTTGTCCGTGACATTCTCCCCCACTTATCCCTTCGACGTCCTCGTCGAAGCCTTTGTGAACACTGCAACTCTTCGCCTTTGTTGAGTCTTGAATCTTCTGCTCCAGCTGCAATGCGCCTCCTGGCTCCCAACTGCTCTCCGCTATTGTTAGTAGTCGAACCTTTGATCCACCATGCTGCTTCAACTCGTCAATTACTCTGACTCTGGTGTGGGGTTGGTTGAGTTGTATTGATCCTCGTTGATTCCTGCGGATCCACCAAATGAAGGAAAAGACCATCCTTACTGCGCTAGTCACTCAAAATTTCCACATGCTGCTTGAACTGGGTGGATGCTTGTTGGAGCTTTAACGAGCATCGCCTCGCAAACTTATGAAGTTTTCGGTCCTTCCTCCACAAAATATGCTCATTGACTCTTCTTTCAATTAGTTGTCACATCCAAGTAGGTTCGCATCACTTCCGCTTTCGATTGGCATTTCGTTGGGAAATGAGGTGGACAATCTACTCATAGTAGCACTGATCACCGTTGGTGAGGATTTGACAACTATTGTCTTTCATTATCTTCGAAGAGTCTTTGAACTTGTGCAGCGCTCCTCTACTGGATAGATAAGAGAATTGGGGTACTCAGTTTCGCCCATTCTCTTAAGAGTTGAGACGGCAAAAGTTACTTGACTTCGCCCGCCTCCTCGAGGTTGTACTTCATGCATCGAGCTGGTTACTGGCCTTCGCCTGCTCTTTGCTCACACTTCTGAAGCACTTGAAGTGTTTGCACTCCTTGCGTTGAGTTAGCTACCGTGATTCACCTTCTCAATGCCATCGAACTTCTGGAATGCGGGAAGTTTTCACCCCAACTTGGAGTAATTCTCTGATAGATGAGGTCGCCTCTGGGATTGTACCGTCTTCTCCATCAACCCTGCCGCCTACTCCACTGAGTAGCAAAGGTACAGCACCGTGTACTGCCTACTTCGTTCCTTGGTCGTGCACTCTTGCATGACCCGAAGTCCTTCACTTACGGCTATCTTGATGAGAAACTTGTTGACACCGGTCTTACGAAGTTTCTTGGCCTCTGCCCTTCAGCCTTATCTCGGTAATTGGAGATTGCCTCTGCATGCTCCACCTCCTCGGCCCCTTTCACGACCAAGCGCTCTCCCTCCATGAGAGCAAGGGATCAATGACTTGCACGGAAGTCCCGCCTCTGCGGTACCATGGCGCTACCATGCCCATGGCCCTACTATCCATCGCCTTGCCTCTATATCCCTTTTCTTCACAATCAGTAGAGATATCTCCGTGGCACTCCTCTGAGTCCACCTCCATTCTAACCGATGCTTGATTTTGGGTAGCTAAGTCCCTCTGGACTCATCGTCGCTTCCTCGCCCCTTTCGACCCCCTGCTTCAACACCTCTGTGTTCTCCAAGCAGTCCGTTTGGTCGATGGAAAAACAGACTGCAACTCCCATGTATGGCCTCTGCCATCACGTTGTAGAGTTTGCATCGATTCTGTTCTCCTTAGCTTCCTTGGTAGCAACGTTCGCTTACTCAACCTTGTCCTCTGACTTGTCGGGCTCCTTTAAGCGAATATGAGCTCTGGAGAAGTCCAACTCTCCAACTGCTTCGATCATACCTCTGCATGATCAAGTCCCTCCCATGGAACTCACTGGTACTTGCATTCAAACTTTTCCCTTGGTGGAACCCAGCCCCCATATGCTGATGACCAAGGTTTTCATCCGATGCAAAATTCGGTGCACGCCCGGAAGACCCGCCTCTGCGGTACCATGACCTTCACTCCTTGAATCCATAGCCCTTCTTGCCATCGTGTTGTTCACCAAAACTAAGCTCCCAGTAGCTCCCGATCATACCTCCATATGATCTCATCCCTCACGGGACCATGTGTGTATCGCATTGCCACGAACTATTCCACCACGATCCGCTGCACCATGTCGCCTCCTGGTGACATCTCCATTGCATTCTGATCCTTGTGGAATAAACTCGAATTGTGAACCCTTCATATGTGGCCTTTGCCAATACATAGTAGGGTCCCTTCCACCTTCGATTTTGTTCGCTCCTCTGACAATCGACCTTCATCTACCCACTCCTGGGTCACACCTACTTGTCGCACCGCTCTAGGACAGTCCGTCGCCTAGTAGCTCTCGAAGTCCACTGACTTCACTGTAATCTGTGCACCATTGTCTGGATCCTAGGCCTCTGCCCCTACTAGCACAATCTCCACTACGCACTGCTTCCTTCATAGCAACTCAAATGGCAACACTGTGGCATATTCTTCAAGAGTACCCGCCTCTGCGTCCTCTTGCCCCGTGCTAAGGCCCTTCTGAACCCAACTTCGCCTCCGCAAATTGAGTCGCCTTAGTTCCTCCATCAAATGCTTCTCCGAGATAAGGTGCATGTGCCCCGAAGTTCCATTCGTCTTTGGCACCATGCAAGATGAGTCCGCTCCGTCAGAAAGAAGGACCCATGGAACAACATGATCCTACTCTTGCCTCTGCAAGAGTTCATGTCCTTGACCTCTGTCTAAGGAAAGCACTGTGCCTCTGCTCCATGTTCCAACTTCTATGCTGGCTCCCTTCATGCGGCTTGGGTACTTCACCAAGCTACATCCAAGTTGCTCCGCTCCTCGTTTTTGCATTGAGTCGATGGTGGCCCTCGCGCCCACCATTCCACGGGTCAACCCTCCTTTGAGTTCGATCTCCACATCGACTCCAAGTGTGCCTTCATTTAAGTTGTTTTAGGTCACTCCCCCACTTAATCTCGCAATGCATCCACCAATGCATTCTCTCGACAAGATCATGCGACAACTCCTCGCCGCTTGCTCAGTCCACCGAGCTTCGTGGAGTTGTTGTTTGTTGAGGTACTCCTCCTCAACATGTGAGCTCTGTCTCACATGATTCTCCCTCTGGAGAGCCGGGACTTATCCCTCCTGGATAACTACCCCATTGGAGCAACATCTCTCTTCGTTTCGGAGACCACCATCCCCTTGGACTACTCCGATCTGCTGAACAAACTGTGCATTGTTCTACCTCCTGCAAACGTACTTGCTAGATTGCGACTCCATGTCCATATAGCCCCCGCTGCACCCCTCAAGGCCTAGCAACATGCTGAACTCATTGCACACTTCAGCCTCCTACGGACGTATCCTTCACATGCCGAAGAGAAAGTTTCAATGCTCCATGGCGCCGAGTCTCGGTCGCCTTGGGATGGCCACGAACATTCCATCGTCTGCATACAAGCCCATGCATGAGTACCAAATTCTTCGAGTTAGCAATTCCCCTCACCTCTGTGAGCTTTTGCATAACTCTTTTGGTCGTTGAGCAACTCATTCCACCTTGGATGGTCTCATTCTTGCCAAGCGCCTCGCTTGCCTAGAGCACCATCAAGTATAGTTGTCAATGTTGAGCCGTAGCTCAAACTCAGCCATCCCAACCTTTGTGCGCTCCAAATTCTTCCAAGCTTGCCTGTTCTCATGGTGCCTCTTGCGCGAAGGGTTGGCCATTCCTCTGAATGCCAATCTCAGATGCTCGCTCCTCTGAGCGACTCTTTTCCCTACATCTCCATGCCCGTTTTCCCTCTAACAGTCGCGCGTGTGCTGACTGCCCTCAACGCGGCCCAGCTAGGTCCCCCACGTTTGCATGTCAAGTGTTTCTATGAGTGCTTGTCCCGCTCTAATACCATATGACACGGACTTAGCTGGTTTTGCCTAAGTCATGCGGCACCCTTGCGCGTCCGTCCGCAAAGGTCAACCTCCCCGAAGCCTCCCATTGTCCCTTAGGACCAACAAAAGAGAGAATAGGTTAAAGAGAACGCCTCAATCGGGATCCACAAGCAAACATGTCCGAAAAACACTTCATAGACAATGCAAATTACAAACAGACTTTACAAGCTCTGAATAGTGGCACAACAAAGGGTAAAATGGTCCATTATAGACCGAAAAGCTCTCGCATGTGTCCACATGACACAACCTTTATTTACAAGCCTAAAGAGGCCACCAACCCAACTAAAATGAGACTTATAAGCCTTTGGCTGCCCCTCTACACGCTGTACAAGGCATGAACATGCCAACAGACACGGACATATATAAGCATTACATCAAACATCCTGTTTTCAAGTTTGTCCGTGACAATGGGGTGATGATTGTGAGCAAAGTTTTCAAGAGTTAAAAAGGAGATTGACTAGTGCCTCTATTCTCACTATTCCAAGTGGTGATGAGGGATTTATGGTTTACACTGATGCTTCAAGAAAGGGCCTTGGATGTGTTTTGATGTAAGAAGGGAAAGTGATTGCTTATGCTTCTAGACAACTAAAGAGTTATGAACTGAATTATCCAACTCATGATTTAGAATTGGCAACAATTATTTTTTTTTTTTCTAAAGATTTGGAGGCATTACTTATATGGGCGAACATTTAAAATCTTTACTGATCACAAGAGTTTAAAGTATATTTTTACTAAAAAAAAAAAAAAGAGTTAAACATGAGGCAGCGGAGATGGATAGAACTTCGAAAGGATTATGATTGTACCATTCATTATCACCCGGGTAAAACTAATGTTGTAGCATATGCCCTTAGTAAAAAAAAAAAAAAAATCTATAAGTTTTATGACGACTTTGGTTGTGAAGTAATGGAAGTTATTAGAAGAGAATTATAATTTGAATGTTATGCGAGAAGGGCAAGACTCAATGATATTAATAGCCTCCATCCAAGTGCAATATGATCTCATTCAACAAATTAAAGAATGACAACTACGAGATCGACGCTTGATCTGCTTAAGGAATAAAGTGGGAAAGGGATTGAAACTGAATTTTCGAGTTTCAAATGATGGCCTATTAAGATTTGGGGATAGAATATGTGTTCCAAATGACTCAGATATCAAAAAAAATCAAATCCTAAGGGAATGTCATAATTCAAAGTACACCATGCAACCTGGTTGCACTAAGATGTATAGAGATATCCAAAGTCATTATTGGTGGGAAGGCATGAAGAAGGAGATTGCAATATATGTTTCAAAGTGTTTGACTTATCAGCAAATCAAAGTAGAACACCAAAGACCTGGAGGTTTGTTGCAACCTTTAGATATTCCTGAATGAAAATTAAATTCGAGGAAGCGTGACAGAGTGGGAATGTATTACCATAGACTTTATTTCAGGACTACGAACTTTTTTTTTTTTGGTAAGTAAAAGTAAAATTCATTATGTGTAAAGTTTCTACAAATAGCTTTATCTATACAAGTCATAGACAAAGCCAAGTAACTCATAGAGTGCTAATGCGATAGTTATGACTACACATGCTGTAGACTATAACTACCTGTGGGTACATTATTTGGCATCATTCCCAAGATCCTTAGCTAATAGCAAAATTAAATTTGATAAAAATATCTTTTTCTCTTCGGGTGAAGTGCTCGGTTTTGAGTTCATGCTCCATACAGAATCTTGAGTCTCTAATAATCTCTTTCAAGAGCTGAGCATTGTTTGTGTGTTGACATTCAAAGATTCTATTACATCTCTCCTTCCACATCCACCAAATAGCACATCTGAAAATAACCTTTGCCAGTTGTGTAAGAGGCCCTTTTCTTGAGAAACATTGCATAAGGTCGCCTAGTTCTTGGTGCAAGTTTGGTTGCGGCAGTCTATTGAGTTCAAATCGCTGGAGAATCTCCTTCCATATCCATTTTGTATAATCACAAGCAAAATAGAGGTGGTCAACAGTTTCTTCTTATTGCAAACAAAGGGAGCATCGGTTAACATGATAGATACCTCTTCTTTTCATATTGTCTATTGTAGGTAGTTTATTGAGAAGGGCCTGCCATGTACATAAGGAGTGTCTTTGTGATCCCGGTCGATCCCATGTCCAACTGCTTGGGACCCACTTGTTATTTCTTTGCCTAATTTGATTCCATGCGGATGTGGCACTAAATTTACCATTGTCATGAGGCCAAATAAGTATATCTGAAGAGTTGTTCCTGATTCGAATAGCTATGATAGTCGGCCAAAGTGATAACATTTCAGGAGAAATAGGATTAGGGAGACACCAAGTACCGTTAGCGATGAACTCGGAAACCTTCCAATCTTTGGGAGCCCCAAGATCTTTTCGTATTCTGTCGCCATATAATTGAAATATACTCTTCCCATTCACCCAAGGATCGTACCACATATTAGTACTAGTTCCAGAAGAGATTGCATACGAAATGTGTTTGATTAGCCAATTCCTTGCCTTTAAAATTCCTTTCCAAGCTGCAGAGTGGTATGTTCTTGTTGAAATTTCCCATATTGATTCCTTTGAGAGATACTTAGCAGAAACCCAATGTGACCATAAGGAACATTTGTTTTGCAAAAGATCCCACAATTGTTGTACCAAACATGCTTGATTCCAATCTCTAGTATTTCTCAAATTTAGCCCCCCTTCATCTTTCGGTTTGCAAATGCTATCCCAATTTACCATATGCATTGCCTTATCATTTGTGCCATTCCAGAAGAAGTTCATTAATAACCGTTCAATATCTTTGAGAAGTCCAGCAGGCAGAAGAAATGCATTACACCAATATATAGAGTAGGAGTGCAATACCGAACGGATGAGTTCGAGTCGTCCTGCTTTTGATAGAAACCTATTTTTCCAAGAAGAAATTCTATTCTTTATTTTTTGCAAGATAGGTTGACAGTGGGTTTTGTGAATGCCTGTGGATATGAGCGGGAGACCCAAATAAGGAACTGGCAAGCTTCCTTCACTAACCCCCAAAGTTTGTGAAATAAAGACCTTATCCTCAACGTAAGGGCTCATATATACTTTGGGTTACGAACTTCTAGAAAGCATGATGCTATTTGGGTTATCATTGATAGGTTAACGAAATCTACACATTTTCTACCAATCAATATAACTTATTCTCTTGATAGGCTTACAGATTTATATATCAATAAAATAGTAAGACTTCATGGTGTTCCAAAGGAGATCATCTTTGATAGAGACTCCAGATTTCTATTTAGATTTTTGGAGAAGGTTATAGGAATCTATGGGCGCTAAAGTCAAGTTTAGCACTACTTATCACTCTCAAACTAATGGTCAATCAAAAAGAACCATTCAAACACTTGAGGATTTGCTTCAAGCCTATGTTATGGATTGGAAAGGTAAATAGGATAAAGATATTTCTCTTATTGAGTTCACTTACAATAATAGTTATCATTCAAGTATTCAGATGGCTCCTTATGAAGCTATATATGGGCGAAAATGCATGACACCTATATGTTGGGAAGAAATTGATGATAGAAAGTTATTAACACTAGAAAAAGTACAAGAGACTACTGAGAAATTCAACTTATAAGAAAAATGTTAAAGACTGCTCAGAGTCGTCAAAGGAGTTATTTTTTTTTTGGTAAGTAAAAGTAAAATTCATTATGTGTAAAGTTTCTACAAATAGCTTTATCTATACAAGTCATAGACAAAGCCAAGTAACTCATAGAGTGCTAATGCGATAGTTATGACTACACATGCTGTAGACTATAACTACCTGTGGGTACATTATTTGGCATCATTCCCAAGATCCTTAGCTAATAGCAAAATTAAATTTGATAAAAATATCTTTTTCTCTTCGGGTGAAGTGCTCGATTTTGAGTTCATGCTCCATACAGAATCTTGAGTCTCTAATAATCTCTTTCAAGAGCTGAGCATTGTTTGTGTGTTGACATTCAAAGATTCTATTACATCTCTCCTTCCACATCCACCAAATAGCACATCTGAAAATAACCTTTGCCAGTTGTGTAAGAGGCCCTTTTCTTGAGAAACATTGCATAAGGTCGCCTAGTTCTTGGTGCAAGTTTGGTTGCGGCAGTCTATTGAGTTCAAATCGCTGGAGAATCTCCTTCCATATCCATTTTGTATAATCACAAGCAAAATAGAGGTGGTCAACAGTTTCTTCTTGTTGCAAACAAAGGGAGCATCGGTTAACATGATAGATAC
This sequence comes from Musa acuminata AAA Group, assembly GCF_036884655.1. Classification (NCBI taxonomy): domain Eukaryota; kingdom Viridiplantae; phylum Streptophyta; class Magnoliopsida; order Zingiberales; family Musaceae; genus Musa; species Musa acuminata. The sequence goes on along the minus strand of NC_088353.1, from coordinate 23,734,356 downwards.
CTCTTCTTTTCATATTGTCTATTGTAGGTAGTTTATTGAGAAGGGCCTGCCATGTACATAAGGAGTGTCTTTGTGATCCCGGTCGATCCCATGTCCAACTGCTTGGGACCCACTTGTTATTTCTTTGCCTAATTTGATTCCATGCGGATGTGGCACTAAATTTACCATTGTCATGAGGCCAAATAAGTATATCTGAAGAGTTGTTCCTGATTCGAATAGCTATGATAGTCGGCCAAAGTGATAACATTTCAGGAGAAATAGGATTAGGGAGACACCAAGTACCGTTAGCGATGAACTCGGAAACCTTCCAATCTTTGGGAGCCCCAAGATCTTTTCGTATTCTGTCGCCATATAATTGAAATATACTCTTCCCATTCACCCAAGGATCGTACCACATATTAGTACTAGTTCCAGAAGAGATTGCATACGAAATGTGTTTGATTAGCCAATTCCTTGCCTTTAAAATTCCTTTCCAAGCTGCAGAGTGGTATGTTCTTGTTGAAATTTCCCATATTGATTCCTTTGAGAGATACTTAGCAGAAACCCAATGTGACCATAAGGAACATTTGTTTTGCAAAAGATCCCACAATTGCTGTACCAAACATGCTTGATTCCAATCTCTAGTATTTCTCAAATTTAGCCCCCCTTCATCTTTCGGTTTGCAAATGCTATCCCAATTTACCATATGCATTGCCTTATCATTTGTGCCATTCCAGAAGAAGTTCATTAATAACCGTTCAATATCTTGGAGAAGTTCAGCAGGCAGAAGAAATGCATTACACCAATATATAGAGTAGGAGTGCAATACCGAACGGATGAGTTCGAGTCGTCCTGCTTTTGATAGAAACCTATTTTTCCAAGAAGAAATTCTATTCTTTATTTTTTGCAAGATAGGTTGACAGTGGGTTTTGTGAATGCCTGTGGATATGAGCGGGAGACCCAAATAAGGAACTGGCAAGCTTCCTTCACTAACCCCCAAAGTTTGTGAAATAAAGACCTTATCCTCAACGTAAGGGCTCATATATCCTTTACTTTTCGCATGATTTAACTGAAGTCCAGAAACCATACCAAAGTCATTAATAATGGTAGCCAGGTTCTTTACTGAAGTTGGTTCATTTTGGAGAAAGATAAGTAAGTCATCTGCAAATGTTATATGTGATATATGAACAGAACCAGCACTGGGTACCTTAATGCTGCCATTTAAGACTGCGTGTTCCAACATACAGCTAAGTCCTTCCATCGCAATAGTAAAGAGATACGGAGAGAGTGGATCACCTTGTCGGATGCCATTCGTGCTCCCAAAAAAACCAATAGGTGAGCCATTAAAGAGTATCGAAAACTTTGGAGTTTCTAGGCAAGATTGAATCCAATTAATCCATTGCTGTGGGAAGTTCATATCAAGGAGCATCTTATAGATAAATTTCCTATTAACTGAATCAAAGGCTTTCCTTAGATCAGCTTTAATGCAGATTTTTGTCCCTCTTGCTTTTGAATGCAAATCTTTGACCAAGTCATTAGCAAGCAAAATGTTATGATGTATACTTCTCCCTTTGATGAAAGCAGCTTGATTTGGGCTAATGATCTTGTGTAATACCTTTTGCATTCTATTTGCCAATACTTTGGAGATGATCTTATATATAAAGTTGCATAATGATATGGGTCGATAGTTCTCTAGTGAATCAGCCCCTGCATTCTTCGGAATTAAAGAAATAAAAGTGCAATTCATCTCTCTAAGAATATGACCTGAAGAGAAAAAATGTTGGCAAGCTTTGATCACATCATTTCCAATAATAGACCAAGCAGTTTGGTAAAATTCAGCTGGAAATCCATCTGGACCTGGGCTTTTGTGCTTTGGTGACTTAAAGACAACACATACAATTTCGTCATCTGTAATTGGGGCATTGAGGATTGAAATAGCTTCCGAATCAAGTTTTCTAGTCGGCTCCACATGAATGTTATTAGGTTTCCCAGCTTGATTGAGTAAGGAATAAAAAAATTGCTCTGTGTGTGCTTTAACCTCATCTAAATTCTCAATAAGATTATCATCTTTGTCTCTGCATTTGCTGATACGGTTAACAGCCCTTCGAGTAGCAATTGAAGCATAGAAAAATTTAGTATTGGAATCCCCTAGTGTAAGCCAATGCTGTCGAGACTTCTGCTTTGCAAAACTTTCCTCCTGTTTTAAGGCTTGCATGAAGTTATTTCTGGCTTCTGTCTCTTTGTAGATAATATTTTCATCATTTGGCTGAAGTTGCAGCTCATGTTGCAATGACATTAGTTCCTTTCTGCAAAATTGAACTCTGGTGGTAATATTGCCAAAGGTATTTGTATTCCACTCCTTTAGTGCTGCTTTACAGGCTTTGAGCTTTTGACATAAGATGTAAGGGGGAGATCCATGCACATTAACATTCCAAGCAGATCTGATAACATCAAGAAATTGAGGATGAGTACTCCACATGTTAAAGAATCTAAACGGTTTCTTGCCTCTTGGTGTCGCTTTTTCTGCGTGTATATACATTAAAGAATGGTCAGAAAACAAAGGAGCACCATACTCAAGAAGTGAATCTGGGTAAACTGTTAACCATTCATGGTTAATCAAACACCTATCAAGTCGAGCCATTATTTTTCTGTTAGCAGCACCTTGATTACTCCAGGAGAGCCAATTACCCACAGATTTCATATCAAACAATGCTGCAGTGTCAATGTAATCATTAAAACTTTGAAGCTGACTTTCTGAAAGTTGTCTACCCCCCACTTTTTCATTTGTGTACCGAACAGTATTAAAGTCTCCAAGAACAATCCAAGGTACATTGAGACAGCCATTTACAATATTAGTCAGGTCAGACCAAAGAGTATTTCTTTCTTGCATACTGTTTGAAGCATATATACCAGTGAAATTGAATTGACAGCCATTCTTTTTATCCTCTACCTTAAGATGAATGAATTGATCAGTAGCAGAAATAAACCAAGCATTAATAGAGTTAGGATTCCATAAGACCCATATTCTACCAAAAGTTTCATTTGAGTCATTGGTAAACAGTTCTGCGTCCGGCCATATTAAATTCTTTTGAGCTTGAACGCGCGATTGTTTAATTTTCGTTTCCACTAGAATAACAATATCACATGCGGCAGACTTGATTATTCTGTTGAGCTCCCGACATTTCTCCGACTTATTAAGTCCGCGAACATTCCAGCATGTTATCTTCATTAGTAATAAACAAATGAAAAAGTAGTAAGGTATTCATCCTACGACTTTGGATAGATTGTACCATCCTTTTTCTTATCCTTCGGTTTTGTATTTTCCTCCCGCACAATATCCTTACCTTTTATGGCTTTATTCCTATATTTATCCACTTCATCTACAGCTTGCAGATTTTTAAACTTTAAAGTACCTTGAATCATGTGGTCTTGATTGGCAAGGTTTGTTGAAGCTCGATAAGATTGTTGCAGCACAATATCCTGGATAGTACTTGTTGGAGCAGCGTGGCTAGAGAGGTTTGTTGGGGCATGAGTTTGTTGAGTCGGAATATCCTTGTTGGCGATGTTTGTTGTGGCCTGAGTTTGTTGAGGAAGAATATCGTTGCTGGCGAGATTTGCTTGGGCCTGAGTTCGTTGAGCTATTGTGGATGGATCCGATGATATTAGAAGAGATGAAGTTCCTGACTTAGGTTTCTCCTGTCCACTAGTACCATGGGAAACCTCTGTTGTGGAAGGCTCTGACATTATAGGAAGAGATAAAGTTTTGGAATTGTCCTTCTGTCCGCGGTGCTTTCCTTGCGAGTCGGAATGCTCAATAGTTTTCGCCACCATCGGTGCTACTGCCATTAGAGAAGAATCACTTTGTTGCTGAGGTGCTTGACGTGGTCGATAGACCTTTGTGGTTGGTTGTGGGGTTTGCTGACAAGCTCCATTTGCATGACCAAAAGATAAGCAACGCTGACATCGTTGTGGCTTCCAGGAATATGAGACATGTACCTTCCGAGTGTTCCCGTCAAGATCGCGATAGAAAACTTCATTAGGAAGATCTTCATCGGAAGAAACCAGCACACATGCTCGTGCAAATGCTAATCTCGTCTAAGCTGCTGTTGCTTTGTCGATGTAGAGTGGTTGTCCCAGAGTGCTGCATAACTTTGCAATAAAACGTCGACTCCAAAGATGTAGAGGCAGTCCTTGAAAGGATACCCATAATGGAATAGACTGTAGGCTATCTAACTCCAAACGGACATCAGGAGACCAACGTCGTAAAATCATTGGATGACCGCGGATAGTCCAGAATCCTTCGAGGATTCGTTGCAAATCTTCTTCAGAGTATAGCTTGCAAACAAAGAATCCGTTCTCCAGCATATGAAGATCAAATGACGATATTCCCCATCGAGTTTTGATAAATGAGGATAATGGGAAATAAGATGTTTTGAGACCTACCACATAGCCAACAATCGCCTTTGACCATGTCTCAATAAGCTCTGCTGAATCAGCAGTCTCGTATACAGCAATCTTCTTATCAGCCTGAACTTCTGGCGTAATGAATTCCAAGCTTAGATCTGGACTTCCAACCGGAGCCTTGAATAGGCTAGTCCAAGGCCGAGGGTTATTGGAAATTAGAGCAGGCTGCCGCGATCTAGAGCGTGACCTGCTTCGATGCTGCTTCATCGAAGGATTTTCTCTCTGGAGAGGATATGGTGGAGGAGCAACTTGAGGGATAATGGTAGGGAGTCTTGCCATCGTTTCAACCCTCCCGCCACCGTCGCCAGCCCTAGGGGCCGTCGATGCCATGTTTGATCCCTCTTCTGGTCACCGCTACAGAATCGTCACCATAGGGAAAAGTCACCGCTGCAGAATTTCAGATCGTCGCTACAGTACCGTCGCTCTGCAGTGTCGTCGCCGCTACAGTACCGTCGAACCAGATCTGGTCGCGCAGCAGTGTCGTCGGCGCTACAGTACGTCGACCTAGATCTGGATCTGGTCGCCGCTGCAGTGTCGCCGCCGCTACAGTACCGTCGCCCTAGATCTGGTCGCCGCTGCAGTATCGTCGCCGCTACAGCACCGTCGACCTAGATCTGGTCGCCGCTGCAGTGTCGTCGCCGCTACAGTAACGTCGACCCAGATCTGGTCGCCGCTGCAGTGTTGTCGGCGCTACAGTACGGCGACACTGCAGCGGCGTCAAAGGAGTTATGCTGATAACAGAAGATGAAATATTGAGTTTCAAATCGGGGATTTTGTATTCCTAACGGTCTCTAAAGGCATTGTAAGATTTGGGAAGAAAGGAAAGTTAAGCCCAAGATTTATTGGACCTTTTGAGAATCTTGAGAGGGTTGGTTCTGCCGCTTACAGGATTGCCTTGCCACCATCATTATGCCATATCCATGATATATTTTATGTTTCAATGATCAGAAAGTATATACCTGATCCCTCTTATATCATTAAGTATGAGCCGATGGTGATTGATAAAGACTTGTCTTATGTGGAAGAGACCACTCAGATTATTGATAAAAAAAAATAAAAAAAAGATCTTGAGGAATCGGGTCATCTCTCTAGTTAAAGTGATCTGGAAATATCATTCTGAAGAGGAAACAACTTGGGAGCTTAGGAAGAAATGATGAAAGCTTATCCTCATCTTTTCGTTGAATGAGGTATGATAAATTTAGAGGACTAAATTTTTCTTTAAGGAGGGGAGAGTGTAACATCCCCCATTTTTGAAAATTTAGTAAAAAGTTTGTTTGTAAAAATAAGGATTGTTTAATAATTATTTTATATTAAATAATATTATATTAAAAATTTATGACTAGGGACCTAAGAGTAAATATTAGAAGTTTGATATAATTTATGAAATATTCAGATTTAAGTTTATATATATATATATATATATATATATATATATATATATAAATAGTGGACATGTGTCACTAGCTAACTTAAGAGTGCCACTTATCTTTGCTCTAAAGATGACACCTAGCCCCTTTCATGCATGCATGACACCTTGCAACTTTTGCATTAGCCAAAACCCAAATAATTAGATGAAAGGTTAAAGAAAACAAACCTGAAGAGTTGCAGCCAACGTGAGTTTTAGAAGAGAAGGGAAGAAGAAGAAGAAGAAGAAGAAGAAGAGTTTGAGGTTTTTCACCAATTTTCTCACCTTTGGGATTCAAATAATTTTAAGGCAAGTGTTCTAACCCCATCCCACAGTAACCTTAATCTCTATTTCCATTTTTATTCTGCAAAATTTGAAAGATTTCAACTGAGAACTAGACCACCTTTGGCTTTGATATAAAGCTATGAATCTGTAATTTTTCGGTAATCTGACCTCTATGCAATTTTTCAATCATAACATTTTGTAATAAACTCTGATTTAGACAAAACATGTTCCATTTGAAAGTAGACAAATAAACCTTTATTTTGATACTAAGATCAAACTATTTGGAGTTTAAATGCCTACTAAGACTTCTTTTTAAATTAACCCTACAGATCCTGTAAAACAGGGACCAAAATTTCTGACCTCTTGTTGCTTAACTACTTATAACTTTCTGCTGTAAAATGGCAAAATGCTGGCGACATGACCAGAACTAGGGCGACGGTACTGTAGCGGCGGCGACACTGTAGCGGCGACCAGAACTAGGGCGACGGTACTGTAGCGGCGGCGACACTGCAGCGGCGACTAGATCTAGGGCGACACAACCAGATCTAGATCTAGGTCGACGTACTGTAGCGCCGACGACACTGCAGCGGCGACCAGATCTGGGTCGACGTTACTGTAGCGGCGACGACACTGCAGCGGCGACCAGATCTAGGTCGACGGTACTGTAGCGGCGACGATACTGCAGCGGCGACCAGATCTAGGGCGACGGTACTGTAGCGGCGGCGACACTGCAGCGGCGACCAGATCCAGATCTAGGTCGACGTACTGTAGCGCCGACGACACTGCTGCGCGACCAGATCTGGTTCGACGGTACTGTAGCGGCGACGACACTGCAGAGCGACGGTACTGTAGCGACGATCTGAAATTCTGCAGCGGTGACTTTTCCCTATGGTGACGATTCTGTAGCGGTGACCAGAAGAGGGATCAAACATGGCATCGACGGCCCCTAGGGCTGGCGACGGTGGCGGGAGGGTTGAAACGATGCTCCCTACCGTTATCCCTCAAGTTGCTCCTCCACCATATCCTCTCCAGAGAGAAACTCCTTCGATGAAGCAGCATCGAAGCAGGTCGCGCTCTAGATCGCGGCAGCCTGCTCTAATTTCCAATAACCCTCGGCCTTGGACTAGCCTATTCAAGGCTCCGGTTGGAAGTCCAGATCTAAGCTTGGAATTCATTATGCCAGAAGTTCAGGCTGATAAGAAGATTGCTGTATACGAGACTGCTGATTCAGCAGAGCTTATTGAGACATGGTCAATGGCGATTGTTGGCTATGTGGTAGGTCTCAAAACATCTTATTTCCCATTATCCTCATTTATCAAAACTCGATGGGGAATATCGTCATTTGATCTTCATATGCTGGAGAACGGATTCTTTGTTTGCAAGCTATACTCTGAAGAAGATTTGCAACGAATCCTCGAAGGATTCTGGACTATCCGCGGTCATCCAATGATTTTACGACGTTGGTCTCCTGATGTCCGTTTGGAGTTAGATAGCCTACAGTCTATTCCATTATGGGTATCCTTTCAAGGACTGCCTCTACATCTTTGGAGTCGACGTTTTATTGCAAAGTTATGCAGCACTCTGGGACAGCCACTCTACATCGACAAAGCAACAGCAGCTCAGACGAGATTAGCATTTGCACGAGCATGTGTGCTGGTTTCTTCCGATGAAGATCTTCCTAATGAAGTTTTCTATCGCGATCTTGACGGGAACACTCGGAAGGTACATGTCTCATATTCCTGGAAGCCACAACGATGTCAGCGTTGCTTATCTTTTGGTCATGCAAATGGAGCTTGTCAGCAAACCCCACAACCAACCACAAAGGTCTATCGACCACGTCAAGCACCTCAGCAACAAAGTGATTCTTCTCTAATGGCAGTAGCACCGATGGTGGCGAAAACTATTGAGCATTCCGACTCGCAAGGAAAGCACCGCGGACAGAAGGACAATTCCAAAACTTTATCTCTTCCTATAATGTCAGAGCCTTCCACAACAGAGGTTTCCCATGGTACTAGTGGACAGGAGAAACATAAGTCAGGAACTTCATCTCTTCTAATATCATCGGATCCATCCACAATAGCTCAACGAACTCAGGCCCAAGCAAATCTCGCCAGCAACGATATTCTTCCTCAACAAACTCAGGCCACAACAAACATCGCCAACAAGGATATTCCGACTCAACAAACTCATGCCCCAACAGACCTCTCTAGCCACGCTGCTCCAACAAGTACTATCCAGGATATTGTGCTGCAACAATCTTATCGAGCTTCAACAAACCCTGCCAATCAAGACCACATGATTCAAGGTACTTTAAAGTTTAAAAATCTGCAAGCTGTAGATGAAGTGGATAAATATAGGAATAAAGCCATAAAAGGTAAGGATATTGTGCGGGAGGAAAATACAAAACCGAAGGATAAGAAAAAGGATGGTAAAATCTATCCAAAGTCATAGGATGAATACCTTACTACTTTTTCATTTGTTTATTACTAATGAAGATAACATGCTGGAATGTTCGTGGACTTAATAAGTCGGAGAAATGTCGGGAGCTCAACAGAATAATCAAGTTTGCCGCATGTGATATTGTTATTCTAGTGGAAACGAAAATTAAACAATCGCGCGTTCAAGCTCAAAAGAATTTAATATGGCCGGACGCAGAACTGTTTACCAATGACTCAAATGAAACTTTTGGTAGAATATGGGTCTTATGGAATCCTAACTCTATTAATGCTTGGTTTATTTCTGCTACTGATCAATTCATTCATCTTAAGGTAGAGGATAAAAAGAATGGCTGTCAATTCAATTTCACTGGAATATATGCTTCAAACAGTATGCAAGAAAGAAATACTCTTTGGTCTGACCTGACTAATATTGTAAATGGCTGTCTCAATGTACCTTGGATTGTTCTTGGAGACTTTAATACTGTTCGGTACACAAATGAAAAAGTGGGGGGTAGACAACTTTCAGAAAGTCAGCTTCAAAGTTTTAATGATTACATTGACACTGCAGCATTGTTTGATATGAAATCTGTGGGTAATTGGCTCTCCTGGAGTAATCAAGGTGCTGCTAACAGAAAAATAATGGCTCGACTTGATAGGTGTTTGATTAACCATGAATGGTTAACAGTTTACCCAGATTCACTTCTTGAGTATGGTGCTCCTTTGTTTTCTGACCATTCTTTAATGTATATACACGCAGAAAAAGCGACACCAAGAGGCAAGAAACCGTTTAGATTCTTTAACATGTGGAGTACTCATCCTCAATTTCTTGATGTTATCAGATCTGCTTGGAATGTTAATGTGCATGGATCTCCCCCTTACATCTTATGTCAAAAGCTCAAAGCCTGTAAAGCAGCACTAAAGGAGTGGAATACAAATACCTTTGGCAATATTACCACCAGAGTTCAATTTTGCAGAAAGGAACTAATGTCATTGCAACATGAGCTGCAACTTCAGCCAAATGATGAAAATATTATCTACAAAGAGACGGAAGCCAGAAATAACTTCATGCAAGCCTTAAAACAGGAGGAAAGTTTTGCAAAGCAGAAGTCTCGACAGCATTGGCTTACACTAGGGGATTCCAATACTAAATTTTTCTATGCTTCAATTGCTACTCGAAGGGCTGTTAACCGTATCAGCAAATGCAGAGACAAAGATGATAATCTTATTGAGAATTTAGATGAGGTTAAAGCACACACAGAGCAATTTTTTTATTCCTTACTCAATCAAGCTGGGAAACCTAATAACATTCATGTGGAGCCGACTAGAAAACTTGATTTGGAAGCTATTTCAATCCTCAATGCCCCAATTACAGATGACGAAATTGTATGTGCTGTCTTTAAGTCACCAAAGCACAAAAGCCCAGGTCCAGATGGATTTCCAGCTGAATTTTACCAAACTGCTTGGTCTATTATTGGAAATGATGTGATCAAAGCTTGCCAACATTTTTTCTCTTCAGGTCATATTCTTAGAGAGATGAATTGCACTTTTATTTCTTTAATTCCGAAGAATGCAGGGGCTGATTCACTAGAGAACTATCGACCCATATCATTATGCAACTTTATATATAAGATCATCTCCAAAGTATTGGCAAATAGAATGCAAAAGGTATTACACAAGATCATTAGCCCAAATCAAGCTGCTTTCATCAAAGGGAGAAGTATACATCATAACATTTTGCTTGCTAATGACTTGGTCAAAGATTTGCATTCAAAAGCAAGAGGGACAAAAATCTGCATTAAAGCTGATCTAAGGAAAGCCTTTGATTCAGTTAATAGGAAATTTATCTATAAGATGCTCCTTGATATGAACTTCCCACAGCAATGGATTAATTGGATTCAATCTTGCCTAGAAACTCCAAAGTTTTCGATACTCTTTAATGGCTCACCTATTGGTTTTTTTGGGAGCACGAATGGCATCCGACAAGGTGATCCACTCTCTCCGTATCTCTTTACTATTGCGATGGAAGGACTTAGCTGTATGTTGGAACACGCAGTCTTAAATGGCAGCATTAAGGTACCCAGTGCTGGTTCTGTTCATATATCACATATAACATTTGCAGATGACTTACTTATCTTTCTCCAAAATGAACCAACTTCAGTAAAGAACCTGGCTACCATTATTAATGACTTTGGTATGGTTTCTGGACTTCAGTTAAATCATGCGAAAAGTAAAGTATATATGAGCCCTTACGTTGAGGATAAGGTCTTTATTTCACAAACTTTGGGGGTTAGTGAAGGAAGCTTGCCAGTTCCTTATTTGGGTCTCCCGCTCATATCCACAGGCATTCACAAAACCCACTGTCAACCTATCTTGCAAAAAATAAAGAATAGAATTTCTTCTTGGAAAAATAGGTTTCTATCAAAAGCAGGACGACTCGAACTCATCCGTTCGGTATTGCACTCCTACTCTATATATTGGTGTAATGCATTTCTTCTGCCTGCTGGACTTCTCCAAGATATTGAACGGTTATTAATGAACTTCTTCTGGAATGGCACAAATGATAAGGCAATGCATATGGTAAATTGGGATAGCATTTGCAAACCGAAAGATGAAGGGGGGCTAAATTTGAGAAATACTAGAGATTGGAATCAAGCATGTTTGGTACAGCAATTGTGGGATCTTTTGCAAAACAAATGTTCCTTATGGTCACATTGGGTTTCTGCTAAGTATCTCTCAAAGGAATCAATATGGGAAATTTCAACAAGAACATACCACTCTGCAGCTTGGAAAGGAATTTTAAAGGCAAGGAATTGGCTAATCAAACACATTTCGTATGCAATCTCTTCTGGAACTAGTACTAATATGTGGTACGATCCTTGGGTGAATGGGAAGAGTATATTTCAATTATACGGCGACAGAATACGAAAAGATCTTGGGGCTCCCAAAGATTGGAAGGTTTCCGAGTTCATCGCTAACGGTACTTGGTGTCTCCCTAATCCTATTTCTCCTGAAATGTTATCACTTTGGCCGACTATCATAGCTATTCGAATCAGGAACAACTCTTCAGATATACTTATTTGGCCTCATGACAATGGTAAATTTAGTGCCACATCCGCATGGAATCAAATTAGGCAAAGAAATAACAAGTGGGTCCCAAGCAGTTGGACATGGGATCGACCGGGATCACAAAGACACTCCTTATGTACATGGCAGGCCCTTCTCAATAAACTACCTACAATAGACAATATGAAAAGAAGAGGTATCTATCATGTTAACCGATGCTCCCTTTGTTTGCAACAAGAAGAAACTGTTGACCACCTCTATTTTGCTTGTGATTATACAAAATGGATATGGAAGGAGATTCTCCAGCGATTTGAACTCAATAGACTGCCGCAACCAAACTTGCACCAAGAACTAGGCGACCTTATGCAATGTTTCTCAAGAAAAGGGCCTCTTACACAACTGGCAAAGGTTATTTTCAGATGTGCTATTTGGTGGATGTGGAAGGAGAGATGTAATAGAATCTTTGAATGTCAACACACAAACAATGCTCAGCTCTTGAAAGAGATTATTAGAGACTCAAGATTCTGTATGGAGCATGAACTCAAAACCGAGCACTTCACCCGAAGAGAAAAAGATATTTTTATCAAATTTAATTTTGCTATTAGCTAAGGATCTTGGGAATGATGCCAAATAATGTACCCACAGGTAGTTATAGTCTACAGCATGTGTAGTCATAACTATCGCATTAGCACTCTATGAGTTACTTGGCTTTGTCTATGACTTGTATAGATAAAGCTATTTGTAGAAACTTTACACATAATGAATTTTACTTTTACTTACCAAAAAAAAAAAAAAAAAACTTTCTGCTGTGAACTCAGATTCATACAAAGTATGATTTATTCGAAGCTAGACTCAAAATTCTTTCTGTATATACCTGATTTGAAATTTTTGGAGTACAATTGCTAACTGAAACATCTGCTTTCATCGACCCTATGGATTCAGTAAAACAGAGCTAATATTTTCAGACCTTATGCTACAAAATTATCTGTAACTCCCTGTCGTAAATTCCAATTCTTGTAAAACTTGATTTGCCTAAAACTAGATTGACAAAGCTTTCTAATGACACCTATTTTGTATAAATTGGAGCATAATTGGTTATCCAAATAGTTCATACAATGTTCCTATCAAATTCTGCCAGAATCGAGCTTTGGTCGATTTCGGCTTTCCTTGTTTCTTCTCTTTGGAAATCGATTTTGGAAAAAAAAACTCTTACTTCATTTAAGATTTACATTATTACCTTAAATTCCTGTATACTTTTGTCCTTTATTTATTTGTACATCTGCAACTATCATCTAAAGATCATGTTTGCATCGTAATGATTCGGCACATGCATCCCATTGTTCCGCATTTGCTTTCGATATGTGCCTCTTCCAGTTTCATTTCTTTGGATATTGAACTTATCTAACTTTCTTATTTCAATTGAGCTATATATGGTTTCTTAAAATCCTTGTATGCTCTTGCTTTTGTTTCCTTTCAAATCTGAATACATTGTGAAAGATTATGTTTGTATCGTATTGACTCGAAAGGCATATGTACATTTCGTTGTTCCACATGTGCTTCCGATATGTCCCAAATCATTATTCACAATACCCTTTTGTACTTTGGTGTTTGTGGAATTATTTGAACCTTTGCCAAAAATGGTAAAGGGTATGTGCTTAGAGCCCGCGATGCTCTAGATTATGTTTAGTGGTCATTCAGAAATGGATGGACCATATTATGTTTGGAATCCCACTTCACCTTCTATCTATTTGATATGAAATTCAGAGCCAACCTAGCACTTGGGTAGGGTGAGAGGGCTCGAGTAGGAAAGGGCTACCCGTGGATGGAGTCGAGAACTCATCAAGGCGTGGAGCCACCACTGAGTTAAACCTCACATGCACTATGCTAGAGTATGATGTCTGAGATTCTATTTCGTATTTGTTCTTTGATATGTTCTGAAATGCTTCTTATGCTTCCAAAATATCTCCATACGCCATTGATATGTTCTGAAGCATTTCATTCACCATTGATATGTTCCGAACTATTTCATATGCCATTGATATCCAAAATGCTCATTACGTCTTTGTTATGCCTTGAAATTACCATATGTCATCGGTATGCTCTTTATGTCAATGATATACTCCAATTATCTTTCCTCGATTGTATGAACAAAACGTGATTCAAACGAAATGACATCGTAATTCTGCATTCATGATATCCAAATTGCTCCTTACGTCTTTGTTATGCCTTGAAATTACCATATGTCATCGATATGCTCCTTATGCCAATGATATGCTCCAATTACCTTTCCTCGATTGTATGAATAAAACGTGCTTCGAACGATATGATATTGTAATTCTGCATTCAAACAAAACATGCTACTGTTTCATCTTGTATCTCTGCTTTGTATTTTGATACCTCATTTGTTTGAAAACTGTCCTCTTTGCTATGGATATGTTAGTCATTTGCTGAGCTTTATATGCTCACCCCGTTGCTATATAAATTTTTCAGGATAGCTTATCGCTCACTAAAATGTGTAAATTGGGTTGAGGCAGTGGAAGACTAGAAGATTTTGGGGCAAATATTTTGTACTTGATAGGTTGATGTTGTATAAGTTCTTTTTGGGTGTAATGAAATATCAATGACAAATCTAGATTGATGTATCTTGTAAATATTTGAGAAGTACCTCTTATGTCAGGATTTTGGAAATGTTAAGTCTAAACTGTGTATTGATATAAACATGTAGTACATGTTGGTTTTGCGATTGCATTAATTGCCACGCTTATGGATTTATGATATAGTTATGGTTTAGTTAAGTTACTTTTGGATTTTAAGAATCTTCTAGTGACATGATGTATGATTATAAACTGCACAAGTTATGTGAATTGTGGATTGTAGAGATGAATGACTTGAATATTTTTCTTAGTGACCTCAAATGTGTGATTGGAACCCTACAGATCCTGTAAAACAGGGACCAAAATTTCTGACCTCTTGTTGCTTAACTACTTATAACTTTCTGCTGTAAAATGGCAAAATGCTGGCGACACGACCAGAACTAGGGCGACGGTACTGTAGCGGCGGCGACACTGTAGCGGCGACCAGAACTAGGGCGACGGTACTGTAGCGGCGGCGACACTGCAGCGGCGACTAGATCTAGGGCGACACAACCAGATCTAGATCTAGGTCGACGTACTGTAGCGCCGACGACACTGCAGCGGCGACCAGATCTGGGTCGACGTACTGTAGCGGCGACGACACTGCAGCGGCGACCAGATCTAGGTCGACGGTACTGTAGCGGCGGCGACACTGCAGCGGCGACCAGATCCAGATCTAGGTCGACGTACTGTAGCGCCGACGACACTGCTGCGCGACCAGATCTGGTTCGACGGTACTGTAGCGGCGACGACACTGCAGAGCGACGGTACTGTAGCGACGATCTGAAATTCTGCAGCGGTGACTTTTCCCTATGGTGACGATTCTGTAGCGGTGACCAGAAGAGGGATCAAACATGGCATCGACGGCCCCTAGGGCTGGCGACGGTGGCGGGAGGGTTGAAACGATGCTCCCTACCGTTATCCCTCAAGTTGCTCCTCCACCATATCCTCTCCAGAGAGAAACTCCTTCGATGAAGCAGCATCGAAGCAGGTCGCGCTCTAGATCGCGGCAGCCTGCTCTAATTTCCAATAACCCTCGGCCTTGGACTAGCCTATTCAAGGCTCCGGTTGGAAGTCCAGATCTAAGCTTGGAATTCATTACGCCAGAAGTTCAGGCTGATAAGAAGATTGCTGTATACGAGACTGCTGATTCAGCAGAGCTTATTGAGACATGGTCAATGGCAATTGTTGGCTATGTGGTAGGTCTCAAAACATCTTATTTCCCATTATCCTCATTTATCAAAACTCGATGGGGAATATCGTCATTTGATCTTCATATGCTGGAGAACGGATTCTTTGTTTGCAAGCTATACTCTGAAGAAGATTTGCAACGAATCCTCGAAGGATTCTGGACTATCCGCGGTCATCCAATGATTTTACGACGTTGGTCTCCTGATGTCCGTTTGGAGTTAGATAGCCTACAGTCTATTCCATTATGGGTATCCTTTCAAGGACTGCCTCTACATCTTTGGAGTCGACGTTTTATTGCAAAGTTATGCAGCACTCTGGGACAGCCACTCTACATCGACAAAGCAACAGCAGCTCAGACGAGATTAGCATTTGCACGAGCATGTGTGCTGGTTTCTTCCGATGAAGATCTTCCTAATGAAGTTTTCTATCGCGATCTTGACGGGAACACTCGGAAGGTACATGTCTCATATTCCTGGAAGCCACAACGATGTCAGCGTTGCTTATCTTTTGGTCATGCAAATGGAGCTTGTCAGCAAACCCCACAACCAACCACAAAGGTCTATCGACCACGTCAAGCACCTCAGCAACAAAGTGATTCTTCTCTAATGGCAGTAGCACCGATGGTGGCGAAAACTATTGAGCATTCCGACTCGCAAGGAAAGCACCGCGGACAGAAGGACAATTCCAAAACTTTATCTCTTCCTATAATGTCAGAGCCTTCCACAACAGAGGTTTCCCATGGTACTAGTGGACAGGAGAAACATAAGTCAGGAACTTCATCTCTTCTAATATCATCGGATCCATCCACAATAGCTCAACGAACTCAGGCCCAAGCAAATCTCGCCAGCAACGATATTCTTCCTCAACAAACTCAGGCCACAACAAACATCGCCAACAAGGATATTCCGACTCAACAAACTCATGCCCCAACAGACCTCTCTAGCCACGCTGCTCCAACAAGTACTATCCAGGATATTGTGCTGCAACAATCTTATCGAGCTTCAACAAACCCTGCCAATCAAGACCACATGATTCAAGGTACTTTAAAGTTTAAAAATCTGCAAGCTGTAGATGAAGTGGATAAATATAGGAATAAAGCCATAAAAGGTAAGGATATTGTGCGGGAGGAAAATACAAAACCGAAGGATAAGAAAAAGGATGGTACAATCTATCCAAAGTCATAGGATGAATACCTTACTACTTTTTCATTTGTTTATTACTAATGAAGATAACATGCTGGAATGTTCGTGGACTTAATAAGTCGGAGAAATGTCGGGAGCTCAACAGAATAATCAAGTTTGCCGCATGTGATATTGTTATTCTAGTGGAAACGAAAATTAAACAATCGCGCGTTCAAGCTCAAAAGAATTTAATATGGCCGGACGCAGAACTGTTTACCAATGACTCAAATGAAACTTTTGGTAGAATATGGGTCTTATGGAATCCTAACTCTATTAATGCTTGGTTTATTTCTGCTACTGATCAATTCATTCATCTTAAGGTAGAGGATAAAAAGAATGGCTGTCAATTCAATTTCACTGGAATATATGCTTCAAACAGTATGCAAGAAAGAAATACTCTTTGGTCTGACCTGACTAATATTGTAAATGGCTGTCTCAATGTACCTTGGATTGTTCTTGGAGACTTTAATACTGTTCGGTACACAAATGAAAAAGTGGGGGGTAGACAACTTTCAGAAAGTCAGCTTCAAAGTTTTAATGATTACATTGACACTGCAGCATTGTTTGATATGAAATCTGTGGGTAATTGGCTCTCCTGGAGTAATCAAGGTGCTGCTAACAGAAAAATAATGGCTCGACTTGATAGGTGTTTGATTAACCATGAATGGTTAACAGTTTACCCAGATTCACTTCTTGAGTATGGTGCTCCTTTGTTTTCTGACCATTCTTTAATGTATATACACGCAGAAAAAGCGACACCAAGAGGCAAGAAACCGTTTAGATTCTTTAACATGTGGAGTACTCATCCTCAATTTCTTGATGTTATCAGATCTGCTTGGAATGTTAATGTGCATGGATCTCCCCCTTACATCTTATGTCAAAAGCTCAAAGCCTGTAAAGCAGCACTAAAGGAGTGGAATACAAATACCTTTGGCAATATTACCACCAGAGTTCAATTTTGCAGAAAGGAACTAATGTCATTGCAACATGAGTTGCAACTTCAGCCAAATGATGAAAATATTATCTACAAAGAGACGGAAGCCAGAAATAACTTCATGCAAGCCTTAAAACAGGAGGAAAGTTTTGCAAAGCAGAAGTCTCGACAGCATTGGCTTACACTAGGGGATTCCAATACTAAATTTTTCTATGCTTCAATTGCTACTCGAAGGGCTGTTAACCGTATCAGCAAATGCAGAGACAAAGATGATAATCTTATTGAGAATTTAGATGAGGTTAAAGCACACACAGAGCAATTTTTTTATTCCTTACTCAATCAAGCTGGGAAACCTAATAACATTCATGTGGAGCCGACTAGAAAACTTGATTCGGAAGCTATTTCAATCCTCAATGCCCCAATTACAGATGACGAAATTGTATGTGCTGTCTTTAAGTCACCAAAGCACAAAAGCCCAGGTCCAGATGGATTTCCAGCTGAATTTTACCAAACTGCTTGGTCTATTATTGGAAATGATGTGATCAAAGCTTGCCAACATTTTTTCTCTTCAGGTCATATTCTTAGAGAGATGAATTGCACTTTTATTTCTTTAATTCCGAAGAATGCAGGGGCTGATTCACTAGAGAACTATCGACCCATATCATTATGCAACTTTATATATAAGATCATCTCCAAAGTATTGGCAAATAGAATGCAAAAGGTATTACACAAGATCATTAGCCCAAATCAAGCTGCTTTCATCAAAGGGAGAAGTATACATCATAACATTTTGCTTGCTAATGACTTGGTCAAAGATTTGCATTCAAAAGCAAGAGGGACAAAAATCTGCATTAAAGCTGATCTAAGGAAAGCCTTTGATTCAGTTAATAGGAAATTTATCTATAAGATGCTCCTTGATATGAACTTCCCACAGCAATGGATTAATTGGATTCAATCTTGCCTAGAAACTCCAAAGTTTTCGATACTCTTTAATGGCTCACCTATTGGTTTTTTTGGGAGCACGAATGGCATCCGACAAGGTGATCCACTCTCTCCGTATCTCTTTACTATTGCGATGGAAGGACTTAGCTGTATGTTGGAACACGCAGTCTTAAATGGCAGCATTAAGGTACCCAGTGCTGGTTCTGTTCATATATCACATATAACATTTGCAGATGACTTACTTATCTTTCTCCAAAATGAACCAACTTCAGTAAAGAACCTGGCTACCATTATTAATGACTTTGGTATGGTTTCTGGACTTCAGTTAAATCATGCGAAAAGTAAAGTATATATGAGCCCTTACGTTGAGGATAAGGTCTTTATTTCACAAACTTTGGGGGTTAGTGAAGGAAGCTTGCCAGTTCCTTATTTGGGTCTCCCGCTCATATCCACAGGCATTCACAAAACCCACTGTCAACCTATCTTGCAAAAAATAAAGAATAGAATTTCTTCTTGGAAAAATAGGTTTCTATCAAAAGCAGGACGACTCGAACTCATCCGTTCGGTATTGCACTCCTACTCTATATATTGGTGTAATGCATTTCTTCTGCCTGCTGGACTTCTCCAAGATATTGAACGGTTATTAATGAACTTCTTCTGGAATGGCACAAATGATAAGGCAATGCATATGGTAAATTGGGATAGCATTTGCAAACCGAAAGATGAAGGGGGGCTAAATTTGAGAAATACTAGAGATTGGAATCAAGCATGTTTGGTACAGCAATTGTGGGATCTTTTGCAAAACAAATGTTCCTTATGGTCACATTGGGTTTCTGCTAAGTATCTCTCAAAGGAATCAATATGGGAAATTTCAACAAGAACATACCACTCTGCAGCTTGGAAAGGAATTTTAAAGGCAAGGAATTGGCTAATCAAACACATTTCGTATGCAATCTCTTCTGGAACTAGTACTAATATGTGGTACGATCCTTGGGTGAATGGGAAGAGTATATTTCAATTATACGGCGACAGAATACGAAAAGATCTTGGGGCTCCCAAAGATTGGAAGGTTTCCGAGTTCATCGCTAACGGTACTTGGTGTCTCCCTAATCCTATTTCTCCTGAAATGTTATCACTTTGGCCGACTATCATAGCTATTCGAATCAGGAATAACTCTTCAGATATACTTATTTGGCCTCATGACAATGGTAAATTTAGTGCCACATCCGCATGGAATCAAATTAGGCAAAGAAATAACAAGTGGGTCCCAAGCAGTTGGACATGGGATCGACCGGGATCACAAAGACACTCCTTATGTACATGGCAGGCCCTTCTCAATAAACTACCTACAATAGACAATATGAAAAGAAGAGGTATCTATCATGTTAACCGATGCTCCCTTTGTTTGCAACAAGAAGAAACTGTTGACCACCTCTATTTTGCTTGTGATTATACAAAATGGATATGGAAGGAGATTCTCCAGCGATTTGAACTCAATAGACTGCCGCAACCAAACTTGCACCAAGAACTAGGCGACCTTATGCAATGTTTCTCAAGAAAAGGGCCTCTTACACAACTGGCAAAGGTTATTTTCAGATGTGCTATTTGGTGGATGTGGAAGGAGAGATGTAATAGAATCTTTGAATGTCAACACACAAACAATGCTCAGCTCTTGAAAGAGATTATTAGAGACTCAAGATTCTGTATGGAGCATGAACTCAAAACCGAGCACTTCACCCGAAGAGAAAAAGATATTTTTATCAAATTTAATTTTGCTATTAGCTAAGGATCTTGGGAATGATGCCAAATAATGTACCCACAGGTAGTTATAGTCTACAGCATGTGTAGTCATAACTATCGCATTAGCACTCTATGAGTTACTTGGCTTTGTCTATGACTTGTATAGATAAAGCTATTTGTAGAAACTTTACACATAATGAATTTTACTTTTACTTACCAAAAAAAAAAAAAAAAAACTTTCTGCTGTGAACTCAGATTCATACAAAGTATGATTTATTCGAAGCTAGACTCAAAATTCTTTCTGTATATACCTGATTTGAAATTTTTGGAGTACAATTGCTAACTGAAACATCTGCTTTCATCGACCCTATGGATTCAGTAAAACAGAGCTAATATTTTCAGACCTTATGCTACAAAATTATCTGTAACTCCCTGTCGTAAATTCCAATTCTTGTAAAACTTGATTTGCCTAAAACTAGATTGACAAAGCTTTCTAATGACATCTATTTTGTATAAATTGGAGCATAATTGGTTATCCAAATAGTTCATACAATGTTCCTATCAAATTCTGCCAGAATCGAGCTTTGGTCGATTTCGGCTTTCCTTGTTTCTTCTCTTTGGAAATCGATTTTGGAAAAAAAAACTCTTACTTCATTTAAGATTTACATTATTACCTTAAATTCCTATATACTTTTGTCCTTTATTTATTTGTACATCTGCAACTATCATCTAAAGATCATGTTTGCATCGTAATGATTCGGCACATGCATCCCATTGTTCCGCATTTGCTTTCGATATGTGCCTCTTCCAGTTTCATTTCTTTGGATATTGAACTTATCTAACTTTCTTATTTCAATTGAGCTATATATGGTTTCTTAAAATCCTTGTATGCTCTTGCTTTTGTTTCCTTTCAAATCTGAATACATTGTGAAAGATTATGTTTGTATCGTATTGACTCGAAAGGCATATGTACATTTCGTTGTTCCACATGTGCTTCCGATATGTCCCAAATCATTATTCACAATACCCTTTTGTACTTTGGTGTTTGTGGAATTATTTGAACCTTTGCCAAAAATGGTAAAGGGTATGTGCTTAGAGCCCGCGATGCTCTAGATTATGTTTAGTGGTCATTCAGAAATGGATGGACCATATTATGTTTGGAATCCCACTTCACCTTCTATCTATTTGATATGAAATTCAGAGCCAACCTAGCACTTGGGTAGGGTGAGAGGGCTCGAGTAGGAAAGGGCTACCCGTGGATGGAGTCGAGAACTCATCAAGGCGTGGAGCCACCACTGAGTTAAACCTCACATGCACTATGCTAGAGTATGATGTCTGAGATTCTATTTCGTATTTGTTCTTTGATATGTTCTGAAATGCTTCTTATGCTTCCAAAATATCTCCATACGCCATTGATATGTTCTGAAGCATTTCATTCACCATTGATATGTTCCGAACTATTTCATATGCCATTGATATCCAAAATGCTCATTACGTCTTTGTTATGCCTTGAAATTACCATATGTCATCGGTATGCTCTTTATGTCAATGATATACTCCAATTATCTTTCCTCGATTGTATGAACAAAACGTGATTCAAACGAAATGACATCGTAATTCTGCATTCATGATATCCAAATTGCTCCTTACGTCTTTGTTATGCCTTGAAATTACCATATGTCATCGATATGCTCCTTATGCCAATGATATGCTCCAATTACCTTTCCTCGATTGTATGAATAAAACGTGCTTCGAACGATATGATATTGTAATTCTGCATTCAAACAAAACATGCTACTGTTTCATCTTGTATCTCTGCTTTGTATTTTGATACCTCATTTGTTTGAAAACTGTCCTCTTTGCTATGGATATGTTAGTCATTTGCTGAGCTTTATATGCTCACCCCGTTGCTATATAAATTTTTCAGGATAGCTTATCGCTCACTAAAATGTGTAAATTGGGTTGAGGCAGTGGAAGACTAGAAGATTTTGGGGCAAATATTTTGTACTTGATAGGTTGATGTTGTATAAGTTCTTTTTGGGTGTAATGAAATATCAATGACAAATCTAGATTGATGTATCTTGTAAATATTTGAGAAGTACCTCTTATGTCAGGATTTTGGAAATGTTAAGTCTAAACTGTGTATTGATATAAACATGTAGTACATGTTGGTTTTGCGATTGCATTAATTGCCACGCTTATGGATTTATGATATAGTTATGGTTTAGTTAAGTTACTTTTGGATTTTAAGAATCTTCTAGTGACATGATGTATGATTATAAACTGCACAAGTTATGTGAATTGTGGATTGTAGAGATGAATGACTTGAATATTTTTCTTAGTGACCTCAAATGTGTGATTGGAACCCTACAGATCCTGTAAAACAGGGACCAAAATTTCTGACCTCTTGTTGCTTAACTACTTATAACTTTCTGCTGTAAAATGGCAAAATGCTGGCGACACGACCAGAACTAGGGCGACGGTACTGTAGCGGCGGCGACACTGTAGCGGCGACCAGAACTAGGGCGACGGTACTGTAGCGGCGGCGACACTGCAGCGGCGACTAGATCTAGGGCGACACAACCAGATCTAGATCTAGGTCGACATACTGTAGCGCCGACGACACTGCAGCGGCGACCAGATCTGGGTCGACGTACTGTAGCGGCGACGACACTGCAGCGGCGACCAGATCTAGGTCGACGGTACTGTAGCGGCGACGATACTGCAGCGGCGACCAGATCTAGGGCGACGGTACTGTAGCGGCGGCGACACTGCAGCGGCGACCAGATCCAGATTTAGGTCGACGTACTGTAGCGCCGACGACACTGCTGCGCGACCAGATCTGGTTCGACGGTACTGTAGCGGCGACGACACTGCAGAGCGACGGTACTGTAGCGACGATCTGAAATTCTGCAGCGGTGACTTTTCCCTATGGTGACGATTCTGTAGCGGTGACCAGAAGAGGGATCAAACATGGCATCGACGGCCCCTAGGGCTGGCGACGGTGGCGGGAGGGTTGAAACGATGCTCCCTACCGTTATCCCTCAAGTTGCTCCTCCACCATATCCTCTCCAGAGAGAAACTCCTTCGATGAAGCAGCATCGAAGCAGGTCGCGCTCTAGATCGCGGCAGCCTGCTCTAATTTCCAATAACCCTCGGCCTTGGACTAGCCTATTCAAGGCTCCGGTTGGAAGTCCAGATCTAAGCTTGGAATTCATTACGCCAGAAGTTCAGGCTGATAAGAAGATTGCTGTATACGAGACTGCTGATTCAGCAGAGCTTATTGAGACATGGTCAATGGCAATTGTTGGCTATGTGGTAGGTCTCAAAACATCTTATTTCCCATTATCCTCATTTATCAAAACTCGATGGGGAATATCGTCATTTGATCTTCATATGCTGGAGAACGGATTCTTTGTTTGCAAGCTATACTCTGAAGAAGATTTGCAACGAATCCTCGAAGGATTCTGGACTATCCGCGGTCATCCAATGATTTTACGACGTTGGTCTCCTGATGTCCGTTTGGAGTTAGATAGCCTACAGTCTATTCCATTATGGGTATCCTTTCAAGGACTGCCTCTACATCTTTGGAGTCGACGTTTTATTGCAAAGTTATGCAGCACTCTGGGACAGCCACTCTACATCGACAAAGCAACAGCAGCTCAGACGAGATTAGCATTTGCACGAGCATGTGTGCTGGTTTCTTCCGATGAAGATCTTCCTAATGAAGTTTTCTATCGCGATCTTGACGGGAACACTCGGAAGGTACATGTCTCATATTCCTGGAAGCCACAACGATGTCAGCGTTGCTTATCTTTTGGTCATGCAAATGGAGCTTGTCAGCAAACCCCACAACCAACCACAAAGGTCTATCGACCACGTCAAGCACCTCAGCAACAAAGTGATTCTTCTCTAATGGCAGTAGCACCGATGGTGGCGAAAACTATTGAGCATTCCGACTCGCAAGGAAAGCACCGCGGACAGAAGGACAATTCCAAAACTTTATCTCTTCCTATAATGTCAGAGCCTTCCACAACAGAGGTTTCCCATGGTACTAGTGGACAGGAGAAACATAAGTCAGGAACTTCATCTCTTCTAATATCATCGGATCCATCCACAATAGCTCAACGAACTCAGGCCCAAGCAAATCTCGCCAGCAACGATATTCTTCCTCAACAAACTCAGGCCACAACAAACATCGCCAACAAGGATATTCCGACTCAACAAACTCATGCCCCAACAGACCTCTCTAGCCACGCTGCTCCAACAAGTACTATCCAGGATATTGTGCTGCAACAATCTTATCGAGCTTCAACAAACCCTGCCAATCAAGACCACATGATTCAAGGTACTTTAAAGTTTAAAAATCTGCAAGCTGTAGATGAAGTGGATAAATATAGGAATAAAGCCATAAAAGGTAAGGATATTGTGCGGGAGGAAAATACAAAACCGAAGGATAAGAAAAAGGATGGTACAATCTATCCAAAGTCATAGGATGAATACCTTACTACTTTTTCATTTGTTTATTACTAATGAAGATAACATGCTGGAATGTTCGTGGACTTAATAAGTCGGAGAAATGTCGGGAGCTCAACAGAATAATCAAGTTTGCCGCATGTGATATTGTTATTCTAGTGGAAACGAAAATTAAACAATCGCGCGTTCAAGCTCAAAAGAATTTAATATGGCCGGACGCAGAACTGTTTACCAATGACTCAAATGAAACTTTTGGTAGAATATGGGTCTTATGGAATCCTAACTCTATTAATGCTTGGTTTATTTCTGCTACTGATCAATTCATTCATCTTAAGGTAGAGGATAAAAAGAATGGCTGTCAATTCAATTTCACTGGAATATATGCTTCAAACAGTATGCAAGAAAGAAATACTCTTTGGTCTGACCTGACTAATATTGTAAATGGCTGTCTCAATGTACCTTGGATTGTTCTTGGAGACTTTAATACTGTTCGGTACACAAATGAAAAAGTGGGGGGTAGACAACTTTCAGAAAGTCAGCTTCAAAGTTTTAATGATTACATTGACACTGCAGCATTGTTTGATATGAAATCTGTGGGTAATTGGCTCTCCTGGAGTAATCAAGGTGCTGCTAACAGAAAAATAATGGCTCGACTTGATAGGTGTTTGATTAACCATGAATGGTTAACAGTTTACCCAGATTCACTTCTTGAGTATGGTGCTCCTTTGTTTTCTGACCATTCTTTAATGTATATACACGCAGAAAAAGCGACACCAAGAGGCAAGAAACCGTTTAGATTCTTTAACATGTGGAGTACTCATCCTCAATTTCTTGATGTTATCAGATCTGCTTGGAATGTTAATGTGCATGGATCTCCCCCTTACATCTTATGTCAAAAGCTCAAAGCCTGTAAAGCAGCACTAAAGGAGTGGAATACAAATACCTTTGGCAATATTACCACCAGAGTTCAATTTTGCAGAAAGGAACTAATGTCATTGCAACATGAGTTGCAACTTCAGCCAAATGATGAAAATATTATCTACAAAGAGACGGAAGCCAGAAATAACTTCATGCAAGCCTTAAAACAGGAGGAAAGTTTTGCAAAGCAGAAGTCTCGACAGCATTGGCTTACACTAGGGGATTCCAATACTAAATTTTTCTATGCTTCAATTGCTACTCGAAGGGCTGTTAACCGTATCAGCAAATGCAGAGACAAAGATGATAATCTTATTGAGAATTTAGATGAGGTTAAAGCACACACAGAGCAATTTTTTTATTCCTTACTCAATCAAGCTGGGAAACCTAATAACATTCATGTGGAGCCGACTAGAAAACTTGATTCGGAAGCTATTTCAATCCTCAATGCCCCAATTACAGATGACGAAATTGTATGTGCTGTCTTTAAGTCACCAAAGCACAAAAGCCCAGGTCCAGATGGATTTCCAGCTGAATTTTACCAAACTGCTTGGTCTATTATTGGAAATGATGTGATCAAAGCTTGCCAACATTTTTTCTCTTCAGGTCATATTCTTAGAGAGATGAATTGCACTTTTATTTCTTTAATTCCGAAGAATGCAGGGGCTGATTCACTAGAGAACTATCGACCCATATCATTATGCAACTTTATATATAAGATCATCTCCAAAGTATTGGCAAATAGAATGCAAAAGGTATTACACAAGATCATTAGCCCAAATCAAGCTGCTTTCATCAAAGGGAGAAGTATACATCATAACATTTTGCTTGCTAATGACTTGGTCAAAGATTTGCATTCAAAAGCAAGAGGGACAAAAATCTGCATTAAAGCTGATCTAAGGAAAGCCTTTGATTCAGTTAATAGGAAATTTATCTATAAGATGCTCCTTGATATGAACTTCCCACAGCAATGGATTAATTGGATTCAATCTTGCCTAGAAACTCCAAAGTTTTCGATACTCTTTAATGGCTCACCTATTGGTTTTTTTGGGAGCACGAATGGCATCCGACAAGGTGATCCACTCTCTCCGTATCTCTTTACTATTGCGATGGAAGGACTTAGCTGTATGTTGGAACACGCAGTCTTAAATGGCAGCATTAAGGTACCCAGTGCTGGTTCTGTTCATATATCACATATAACATTTGCAGATGACTTACTTATCTTTCTCCAAAATGAACCAACTTCAGTAAAGAACCTGGCTACCATTATTAATGACTTTGGTATGGTTTCTGGACTTCAGTTAAATCATGCGAAAAGTAAAGTATATATGAGCCCTTACGTTGAGGATAAGGTCTTTATTTCACAAACTTTGGGGGTTAGTGAAGGAAGCTTGCCAGTTCCTTATTTGGGTCTCCCGCTCATATCCACAGGCATTCACAAAACCCACTGTCAACCTATCTTGCAAAAAATAAAGAATAGAATTTCTTCTTGGAAAAATAGGTTTCTATCAAAAGCAGGACGACTCGAACTCATCCGTTCGGTATTGCACTCCTACTCTATATATTGGTGTAATGCATTTCTTCTGCCTGCTGGACTTCTCCAAGATATTGAACGGTTATTAATGAACTTCTTCTGGAATGGCACAAATGATAAGGCAATGCATATGGTAAATTGGGATAGCATTTGCAAACCGAAAGATGAAGGGGGGCTAAATTTGAGAAATACTAGAGATTGGAATCAAGCATGTTTGGTACAGCAATTGTGGGATCTTTTGCAAAACAAATGTTCCTTATGGTCACATTGGGTTTCTGCTAAGTATCTCTCAAAGGAATCAATATGGGAAATTTCAACAAGAACATACCACTCTGCAGCTTGGAAAGGAATTTTAAAGGCAAGGAATTGGCTAATCAAACACATTTCGTATGCAATCTCTTCTGGAACTAGTACTAATATGTGGTACGATCCTTGGGTGAATGGGAAGAGTATATTTCAATTATACGGCGACAGAATACGAAAAGATCTTGGGGCTCCCAAAGATTGGAAGGTTTCCGAGTTCATCGCTAACGGTACTTGGTGTCTCCCTAATCCTATTTCTCCTGAAATGTTATCACTTTGGCCGACTATCATAGCTATTCGAATCAGGAATAACTCTTCAGATATACTTATTTGGCCTCATGACAATGGTAAATTTAGTGCCACATCCGCATGGAATCAAATTAGGCAAAGAAATAACAAGTGGGTCCCAAGCAGTTGGACATGGGATCGACCGGGATCACAAAGACACTCCTTATGTACATGGCAGGCCCTTCTCAATAAACTACCTACAATAGACAATATGAAAAGAAGAGGTATCTATCATGTTAACCGATGCTCCCTTTGTTTGCAACAAGAAGAAACTGTTGACCACCTCTATTTTGCTTGTGATTATACAAAATGGATATGGAAGGAGATTCTCCAGCGATTTGAACTCAATAGACTGCCGCAACCAAACTTGCACCAAGAACTAGGCGACCTTATGCAATGTTTCTCAAGAAAAGGGCCTCTTACACAACTGGCAAAGGTTATTTTCAGATGTGCTATTTGGTGGATGTGGAAGGAGAGATGTAATAGAATCTTTGAATGTCAACACACAAACAATGCTCAGCTCTTGAAAGAGATTATTAGAGACTCAAGATTCTGTATGGAGCATGAACTCAAAACCGAGCACTTCACCCGAAGAGAAAAAGATATTTTTATCAAATTTAATTTTGCTATTAGCTAAGGATCTTGGGAATGATGCCAAATAATGTACCCACAGGTAGTTATAGTCTACAGCATGTGTAGTCATAACTATCGCATTAGCACTCTATGAGTTACTTGGCTTTGTCTATGACTTGTATAGATAAAGCTATTTGTAGAAACTTTACACATAATGAATTTTACTTTTACTTACCAAAAAAAAAAAAAAAAAACTTTCTGCTGTGAACTCAGATTCATACAAAGTATGATTTATTCGAAGCTAGACTCAAAATTCTTTCTGTATATACCTGATTTGAAATTTTTGGAGTACAATTGCTAACTGAAACATCTGCTTTCATCGACCCTATGGATTCAGTAAAACAGAGCTAATATTTTCAGACCTTATGCTACAAAATTATCTGTAACTCCCTGTCGTAAATTCCAATTCTTGTAAAACTTGATTTGCCTAAAACTAGATTGACAAAGCTTTCTAATGACACCTATTTTGTATAAATTGGAGCATAATTGGTTATCCAAATAGTTCATACAATGTTCCTATCAAATTCTGCCAGAATCGAGCTTTGGTCGATTTCGGCTTTCCTTGTTTCTTCTCTTTGGAAATCGATTTTGGAAAAAAAAACTCTTACTTCATTTAAGATTTACATTATTACCTTAAATTCCTATATACTTTTGTCCTTTATTTATTTGTACATCTGCAACTATCATCTAAAGATCATGTTTGCATCGTAATGATTCGGCACATGCATCCCATTGTTCCGCATTTGCTTTCGATATGTGCCTCTTCCAGTTTCATTTCTTTGGATATTGAACTTATCTAACTTTCTTATTTCAATTGAGCTATATATGGTTTCTTAAAATCCTTGTATGCTCTTGCTTTTGTTTCCTTTCAAATCTGAATACATTGTGAAAGATTATGTTTGTATCGTATTGACTCGAAAGGCATATGTACATTTCGTTGTTCCACATGTGCTTCCGATATGTCCCAAATCATTATTCACAATACCCTTTTGTACTTTGGTGTTTGTGGAATTATTTGAACCTTTGCCAAAAATGGTAAAGGGTATGTGCTTAGAGCCCGCGATGCTCTAGATTATGTTTAGTGGTCATTCAGAAATGGATGGACCATATTATGTTTGGAATCCCACTTCACCTTCTATCTATTTGATATGAAATTCAGAGCCAACCTAGCACTTGGGTAGGGTGAGAGGGCTCGAGTAGGAAAGGGCTACCCGTGGATGGAGTCGAGAACTCATCAAGGCGTGGAGCCACCACTGAGTTAAACCTCACATGCACTATGCTAGAGTATGATGTCTGAGATTCTATTTCGTATTTGTTCTTTGATATGTTCTGAAATGCTTCTTATGCTTCCAAAATATCTCCATACGCCATTGATATGTTCTGAAGCATTTCATTCACCATTGATATGTTCCGAACTATTTCATATGCCATTGATATCCAAAATGCTCATTACGTCTTTGTTATGCCTTGAAATTACCATATGTCATCGGTATGCTCTTTATGTCAATGATATACTCCAATTATCTTTCCTCGATTGTATGAACAAAACGTGATTCAAACGAAATGACATCGTAATTCTGCATTTATGATATCCAAATTGCTCCTTACGTCTTTGTTATGCCTTGAAATTACCATATGTCATCGATATGCTCCTTATGCCAATGATATGCTCCAATTACCTTTCCTCGATTGTATGAATAAAACGTGCTTCGAACGATATGATATTGTAATTCTGCATTCAAACAAAACATGCTACTGTTTCATCTTGTATCTCTGCTTTGTATTTTGATACCTCATTTGTTTGAAAACTGTCCTCTTTGCTATGGATATGTTAGTCATTTGCTGAGCTTTATATGCTCACCCCGTTGCTATATAAATTTTTCAGGATAGCTTATCGCTCACTAAAATGTGTAAATTGGGTTGAGGCAGTGGAAGACTAGAAGATTTTGGGGCAAATATTTTGTACTTGATAGGTTGATGTTGTATAAGTTCTTTTTGGGTGTAATGAAATATCAATGACAAATCTAGATTGATGTATCTTGTAAATATTTGAGAAGTACCTCTTATGTCAGGATTTTGGAAATGTTAAGTCTAAACTGTGTATTGATATAAACATGTAGTACATGTTGGTTTTGCGATTGCATTAATTGCCACGCTTATGGATTTATGATATAGTTATGGTTTAGTTAAGTTACTTTTGGATTTTAAGAATCTTCTAGTGACATGATGTATGATTATAAACTGCACAAGTTATGTGAATTGTGGATTGTAGAGATGAATGACTTGAATATTTTTCTTAGTGACCTCAAATGTGTGATTGGAACCCTACAGATCCTGTAAAACAGGGACCAAAATTTCTGACCTCTTGTTGCTTAACTACTTATAACTTTCTGCTGTAAAATGGCAAAATGCTGGCGACACGACCAGAACTAGGGCGACGGTACTGTAGCGGCGGCGACACTGTAGCGGCGACCAGAACTAGGGCGACGGTACTGTAGCGGCGGCGACACTGCAGCGGCGACTAGATCTAGGGCGACACAACCAGATCTAGATCTAGGTCGACGTACTGTAGCGCCGACGACACTGCAGCGGCGACCAGATCTGGGTCGACGTACTGTAGCGGCGACGACACTGCAGCGGCGACCAGATCTAGGTCGACGGTACTGTAGCGGCGACGATACTGCAGCGGCGACCAGATCTAGGGCGACGGTACTGTAGCGGCGGCGACACTGCAGCGGCGACCAGATCCAGATCTAGGTCGACGTACTGTAGCGCCGACGACACTGCTGCGCGACCAGATCTGGTTCGACGGTACTGTAGCGGCGACGACACTGCAGAGCGACGGTACTGTAGCGACGATCTGAAATTCTGCAGCGGTGACTTTTCCCTATGGTGACGATTCTGTAGCGGTGACCAGAAGAGGGATCAAACATGGCATCGACGGCCCTTAGGGCTGGCGACGGTGGCGGGAGGGTTGAAACGATGCTCCCTACCGTTATCCCTCAAGTTGCTCCTCCACCATATCCTCTCCAGAGAGAAACTCCTTCGATGAAGCAGCATCGAAGCAGGTCGCGCTCTAGATCGCGGCAGCCTGCTCTAATTTCCAATAACCCTCGGCCTTGGACTAGCCTATTCAAGGCTCCGGTTGGAAGTCCAGATCTAAGCTTGGAATTCATTACGCCAGAAGTTCAGGCTGATAAGAAGATTGCTGTATACGAGACTGCTGATTCAGCAGAGCTTATTGAGACATGGTCAATGGCAATTGTTGGCTATGTGGTAGGTCTCAAAACATCTTATTTCCCATTATCCTCATTTATCAAAACTCGATGGGGAATATCGTCATTTGATCTTCATATGCTGGAGAACGGATTCTTTGTTTGCAAGCTATACTCTGAAGAAGATTTGCAACGAATCCTCGAAGGATTCTGGACTATCCGCGGTCATCCAATGATTTTACGACGTTGGTCTCCTGATGTCCGTTTGGAGTTAGATAGCCTACAGTCTATTCCATTATGGGTATCCTTTCAAGGACTGCCTCTACATCTTTGGAGTCGACGTTTTATTGCAAAGTTATGCAGCACTCTGGGACAGCCACTCTACATCGACAAAGCAACAGCAGCTCAGACGAGATTAGCATTTGCACGAGCATGTGTGCTGGTTTCTTCCGATGAAGATCTTCCTAATGAAGTTTTCTATCGCGATCTTGACGGGAACACTCGGAAGGTACATGTCTCATATTCCTGGAAGCCACAACGATGTCAGCGTTGCTTATCTTTTGGTCATGCAAATGGAGCTTGTCAGCAAACCCCACAACCAACCACAAAGGTCTATCGACCACGTCAAGCACCTCAGCAACAAAGTGATTCTTCTCTAATGGCAGTAGCACCGATGGTGGCGAAAACTATTGAGCATTCCGACTCGCAAGGAAAGCACCGCGGACAGAAGGACAATTCCAAAACTTTATCTCTTCCTATAATGTCAGAGCCTTCCACAACAGAGGTTTCCCATGGTACTAGTGGACAGGAGAAACATAAGTCAGGAACTTCATCTCTTCTAATATCATCGGATCCATCCACAATAGCTCAACGAACTCAGGCCCAAGCAAATCTCGCCAGCAACGATATTCTTCCTCAACAAACTCAGGCCACAACAAACATCGCCAACAAGGATATTCCGACTCAACAAACTCATGCCCCAACAGACCTCTCTAGCCACGCTGCTCCAACAAGTACTATCCAGGATATTGTGCTGCAACAATCTTATCGAGCTTCAACAAACCCTGCCAATCAAGACCACATGATTCAAGGTACTTTAAAGTTTAAAAATCTGCAAGCTGTAGATGAAGTGGATAAATATAGGAATAAAGCCATAAAAGGTAAGGATATTGTGCGGGAGGAAAATACAAAACCGAAGGATAAGAAAAAGGATGGTACAATCTATCCAAAGTCATAGGATGAATACCTTACTACTTTTTCATTTGTTTATTACTAATGAAGATAACATGCTGGAATGTTCGTGGACTTAATAAGTCGGAGAAATGTCGGGAGCTCAACAGAATAATCAAGTTTGCCGCATGTGATATTGTTATTCTAGTGGAAACGAAAATTAAACAATCGCGCGTTCAAGCTCAAAAGAATTTAATATGGCCGGACGCAGAACTGTTTACCAATGACTCAAATGAAACTTTTGGTAGAATATGGGTCTTATGGAATCCTAACTCTATTAATGCTTGGTTTATTTCTGCTACTGATCAATTCATTCATCTTAAGGTAGAGGATAAAAAGAATGGCTGTCAATTCAATTTCACTGGAATATATGCTTCAAACAGTATGCAAGAAAGAAATACTCTTTGGTCTGACCTGACTAATATTGTAAATGGCTGTCTCAATGTACCTTGGATTGTTCTTGGAGACTTTAATACTGTTCGGTACACAAATGAAAAAGTGGGGGGTAGACAACTTTCAGAAAGTCAGCTTCAAAGTTTTAATGATTACATTGACACTGCAGCATTGTTTGATATGAAATCTGTGGGTAATTGGCTCTCCTGGAGTAATCAAGGTGCTGCTAACAGAAAAATAATGGCTCGACTTGATAGGTGTTTGATTAACCATGAATGGTTAACAGTTTACCCAGATTCACTTCTTGAGTATGGTGCTCCTTTGTTTTCTGACCATTCTTTAATGTATATACACGCAGAAAAAGCGACACCAAGAGGCAAGAAACCGTTTAGATTCTTTAACATGTGGAGTACTCATCCTCAATTTCTTGATGTTATCAGATCTGCTTGGAATGTTAATGTGCATGGATCTCCCCCTTACATCTTATGTCAAAAGCTCAAAGCCTGTAAAGCAGCACTAAAGGAGTGGAATACAAATACCTTTGGCAATATTACCACCAGAGTTCAATTTTGCAGAAAGGAACTAATGTCATTGCAACATGAGCTGCAACTTCAGCCAAATGATGAAAATATTATCTACAAAGAGACGGAAGCCAGAAATAACTTCATGCAAGCCTTAAAACAGGAGGAAAGTTTTGCAAAGCAGAAGTCTCGACAGCATTGGCTTACACTAGGGGATTCCAATACTAAATTTTTCTATGCTTCAATTGCTACTCGAAGGGCTGTTAACCGTATCAGCAAATGCAGAGACAAAGATGATAATCTTATTGAGAATTTAGATGAGGTTAAAGCACACACAGAGCAATTTTTTTATTCCTTACTCAATCAAGCTGGGAAACCTAATAACATTCATGTGGAGCCGACTAGAAAACTTGATTCGGAAGCTATTTCAATCCTCAATGCCCCAATTACAGATGACGAAATTGTATGTGCTGTCTTTAAGTCACCAAAGCACAAAAGCCCAGGTCCAGATGGATTTCCAGCTGAATTTTACCAAACTGCTTGGTCTATTATTGGAAATGATGTGATCAAAGCTTGCCAACATTTTTTCTCTTCAGGTCATATTCTTAGAGAGATGAAGCTGATTCACTAGAGAACTATCGACCCATATCATTATGCAACTTTATATATAAGATCATCTCCAAAGTATTGGCAAATAGAATGCAAAAGGTATTACACAAGATCATTAGCCCAAATCAAGCTGCTTTCATCAAAGGGAGAAGTATACATCATAACATTTTGCTTGCTAATGACTTGGTCAAAGATTTGCATTCAAAAGCAAGAGGGACAAAAATCTGCATTAAAGCTGATCTAAGGAAAGCCTTTGATTCAGTTAATAGGAAATTTATCTATAAGATGCTCCTTGATATGAACTTCCCACAGCAATGGATTAATTGGATTCAATCTTGCCTAGAAACTCCAAAGTTTTCGATACTCTTTAATGGCTCACCTATTGGTTTTTTTGGGAGCACGAATGGCATCCGACAAGGTGATCCACTCTCTCCGTATCTCTTTACTATTGCGATGGAAGGACTTAGCTGTATGTTGGAACACGCAGTCTTAAATGGCAGCATTAAGGTACCCAGTGCTGGTTCTGTTCATATATCACATATAACATTTGCAGATGACTTACTTATCTTTCTCCAAAATGAACCAACTTCAGTAAAGAACCTGGCTACCATTATTAATGACTTTGGTATGGTTTCTGGACTTCAGTTAAATCATGCGAAAAGTAAAGTATATATGAGCCCTTACGTTGAGGATAAGGTCTTTATTTCACAAACTTTGGGGGTTAGTGAAGGAAGCTTGCCAGTTCCTTATTTGGGTCTCCCGCTCATATCCACAGGCATTCACAAAACCCACTGTCAACCTATCTTGCAAAAAATAAAGAATAGAATTTCTTCTTGGAAAAATAGGTTTCTATCAAAAGCAGGACGACTCGAACTCATCCGTTCGGTATTGCACTCCTACTCTATATATTGGTGTAATGCATTTCTTCTGCCTGCTGGACTTCTCCAAGATATTGAACGGTTATTAATGAACTTCTTCTGGAATGGCACAAATGATAAGGCAATGCATATGGTAAATTGGGATAGCATTTGCAAACCGAAAGATGAAGGGGGGCTAAATTTGAGAAATACTAGAGATTGGAATCAAGCATGTTTGGTACAGCAATTGTGGGATCTTTTGCAAAACAAATGTTCCTTATGGTCACATTGGGTTTCTGCTAAGTATCTCTCAAAGGAATCAATATGGGAAATTTCAACAAGAACATACCACTCTGCAGCTTGGAAAGGAATTTTAAAGGCAAGGAATTGGCTAATCAAACACATTTCGTATGCAATCTCTTCTGGAACTAGTACTAATATGTGGTACGATCCTTGGGTGAATGGGAAGAGTATATTTCAATTATACGGCGACAGAATACGAAAAGATCTTGGGGCTCCCAAAGATTGGAAGGTTTCCGAGTTCATCGCTAACGGTACTTGGTGTCTCCCTAATCCTATTTCTCCTGAAATGTTATCACTTTGGCCGACTATCATAGCTATTCGAATCAGGAACAACTCTTCAGATATACTTATTTGGCCTCATGACAATGGTAAATTTAGTGCCACATCCGCATGGAATCAAATTAGGCAAAGAAATAACAAGTGGGTCCCAAGCAGTTGGACATGGGATCGACCGGGATCACAAAGACACTCCTTATGTACATGGCAGGCCCTTCTCAATAAACTACCTACAATAGACAATATGAAAAGAAGAGGTATCTATCATGTTAACCGATGCTCCCTTTGTTTGCAACAAGAAGAAACTGTTGACCACCTCTATTTTGCTTGTGATTATACAAAATGGATATGGAAGGAGATTCTCCAGCGATTTGAACTCAATAGACTGCCGCAACCAAACTTGCACCAAGAACTAGGCGACCTTATGCAATGTTTCTCAAGAAAAGGGCCTCTTACACAACTGGCAAAGGTTATTTTCAGATGTGCTATTTGGTGGATGTGGAAGGAGAGATGTAATAGAATCTTTGAATGTCAACACACAAACAATGCTCAGCTCTTGAAAGAGATTATTAGAGACTCAAGATTCTGTATGGAGCATGAACTCAAAACCGAGCACTTCACCCGAAGAGAAAAAGATATTTTTATCAAATTTAATTTTGCTATTAGCTAAGGATCTTGGGAATGATGCCAAATAATGTACCCACAGGTAGTTATAGTCTACAGCATGTGTAGTCATAACTATCGCATTAGCACTCTATGAGTTACTTGGCTTTGTCTATGACTTGTATAGATAAAGCTATTTGTAGAAACTTTACACATAATGAATTTTACTTTTACTTACCAAAAAAAAAAAAATGTGTGATTGGATCCTGGATTGTTTGTTGAATCATAATATTATCAATCTTGAATTATGTTCTCACCTCCTAAATGAGAATTAAATTCGGGGGGGGCGTGACACCTACCATACATACAATGCATGCATTAGCCGACTACTCTAACCCGTAAACTATGGAAGTTGGTGAAACTCTGGAACATCAACCTGTTATAGTTTTGATTAATAATGGTAGCACTAATAATTTTATGGACAATGAGACTTTTGATCGATTGGCCCACCACATTGAAGACTATGACAGATTCGAAGTAAAGATCATTGATGGATGAATTTTTACTTGTGATAGTAAATGTTCAAAGATAAAATTGATTATATAGGGCCAGAAGTTTCTTGCAACGATTACTTCACTGAAAGACTGACCTATTGCTTACACTATCAAAAAGTGCAAACCATACTTACTTGATCAATGGGTTGTGATACGTTGTAGATAGTCTATGGCTAAAGTGCTGAAAGAGAAGCTCCCCGAGATTAATGCTGCTCAACTTTGAGGACAATGCTGATTTGAAGAGGGAGGAACTATTAGGACCCTTTTTCTGAGCTTTTGAATAATGTTTATTGAGTTTGTTTAGTCCAATTGTTTATTAAGTCTATTTAGTTCAATTAGAGTCGGATAGAGGTTTATTTAATATTTATTTATTATTAAGAGTCCAAGTCCAAGTGGACTCTAGGTGAAACTCGATAAATAGTAATGTAACCCTTTATTTAAATCAATCAATTAATCAATCAATCAATCAAATGTTATTCCTCTCAATGGACAAACCCTATGAGGTCGATCCCCTCGAAGTGATCAATGAGGGCCGATCCCCTTGAAGTTATCAAGGAGGCCAATCCCCTCAAAGCGATCATTATCATTCCCTTTTCTCCGCTTTCTTCCACGATAAGATTTTAGGGTCTTACCATTTGGTATCAGAGCGACGATAATACTTTAGGGTCTTATCAAACAATTCTCATCTTGCGAAGCCAATCCATATAATTCGGACCAATGAGGTGGTTGACATCAAGTATGCCATGTAAGAGATTTGAAATCGATATTTTCTAAAAATAAAGATGCAACAAAAATAAATAACATGTAGATTTTACAAAAAAATAAACAATCAAGATTTAGATTTCTATCTTAATCTGCTCCCAATATTTTATTGGCAAGTCACATGACACTCTCAGCACATGAAATGGAAGTCTCCGGTAGACTTCTAGTGGGGATTGGGATCCAATCAACGTCTTAGTGTAACCTCGAAGGACTCGACCAATCATACTAAGCCCAAAAGGTAGGCAACTCTTATCGATTACAACTCCTTGTGATTCTCGTCCTGTTCAGCCTCCGAAACCACCATGGTCTTAAGGGACTTGACCAACCATGATGTTTAGTTAAGTCAACACTATCGTTAAAAGATGGGTCTGATTCGATGATATACCCTCGAGAGACATGACCAAGCATACCATGTCCTCAGGTCACCGATGACATCTCTATGTCATAGGTAAGATAGCGAATCACAATATAGGCGAGTCTTGAGAGACTCAACCAACTCAATCTATATCAAGAATTGGCCCCTACCTGTAATGATCGAAAGTCATATGAGTCAATCTAATTGCCTCATGTTTACCGACTTAATATTATCGAGAGAGGGGATTTTGATTTGGTCTCCTAATATAACATGTCACATATATACATATTTAATATATATATATATATATATATATATATATATATATATATATATATATATATATATATATATATATATATATATATATATATATATATATATATATATATATATATCACATACAAATATATATACATATCTAGTCGGTGTATAAGCAATCACACATCACATGAGCAATCACACTATATGATAATGGACCATAGCCTAATGTGATCAGGCTAGAGCCAATGGGCCTAAGCACTTACATCAAGATCTATGTGTGCAGTAGTGTATCTCTATGCACTATGATCATCCATCTCATCCTCATCGGTTCCATCGGTATCTCGACGAATCTCCATGCATCGCGATCATTTGTCTCGGTCTCATGGATTCCACTATCGCTTCTATGCTCCCGTTGTGCCTTCTTATGTGATTACAACTTAATCATAGACACACAAACCTGATAATAAATAAAAAAATAAAATGGAGGCTTATAGGCTCCAATAATAATAATCATAAGTATACACACATCACACGGTCCATGATCATCCATCCACATATATACATCATATGTATATAATATCATCATGTAGGGCTACTAGATAATAATAATAATAATAATAATAATAATAATAATAATAATAATAATAATAATAATAATTAATTATTATTTTTTTGAAATTAGGGATATATAGGAAATTTTATGAATTATGAGGGGGTAATTTGATAATTTTTACAAGAGGACAAAAATCAAAATTTATGAAATTCCGAAGGGCAAAGCTATCGTTTGCCAAAAAACCTAACCCTCCCCATCTTCATTCCTATGTTATAGTTGCCGCCACTCTACCAGTGGCGACCATTGCAGGATGGGGGGCGGAGGCATTGCCCCTTGAGGGTGACCATTGCACCCCCTAGGTACCACCCTTGTAGGTGGCTAACCGACAAGCGAGTGCCACCCTTGCAAGCGAGTCGCCCGAGGGCTACGCTGCCCTTGCGGGCACTGTGCCCACAGGCAGCGCTCGTGGATGGGGCACCTGTGGGCTGCCATCCCCTGCTGGCCGCAAGCCTGCTATAGGTGCAGTGCCTATGCATGCGGTGGCATTATGCTACTTGCTTGGCAGCCGCCGTTGTAGGCGACTGCACGCACGCAGATGGCTGCATGATGCCATCTACGAGGGGAGTAAGGGCAACAACAGTTGCTGCCTTTCTCACATTTGCATCAACAATTTTGATGTCAAAAGCTTCTCCAAAACATAATACACATAGTTCAAAAATAATCTTTCGCATGAACAAACTGGCTCTGATACCAGTGTAGGGAAATCTAGGGGGTGACACATGCGTAGTGGAAGAACATGAAAAATAAAATCCCCAAATTTCCCATCGATATGTTCGTCATCATGTGAAGATTGTTATGCAAAATTCGTAAAACTTAAAACCTTGTGTATATTAAAGATTGTGTCACCTAGGGAGATCGTATATCCTTGAATCCTTATAGATCTCTAGGAGAGGGTGAAGGAGGTCAAGCGTCCTCCTCTTTAGTGGTGTTCTACACAATAGCACTACGATGATGCTTCTCTAATCTTTAGACCTACTATTTTAGGAGGAGAAGGGGAGAAGAATAGGAGATGACAATCCAAAGAGCCTCTGGCCTATGAATCATTAGTTCTCTCGTATTTATAAAGGTCCCCTATCAACATAACCCTAATGGAACCTGCCCTATTTGGTATTAGATCTCCATCCAACTACCCAAGCCTCTTAGATTAGTGGATCTCTATCCAATAATCTCTCAATGGCTCTTATTGGATCTCATCCATAGGATCCAATAATTCAGGCACTTATTCGATATCCAATAAGATAGGGGCTCCGACGGATATCTCATATCCGAACCTTTACTCATCGTAATGCCTACATCTATGTGTGACCACCCTCTAGGCCCAATATCGAGGTGGTTGTGAGTCATACTTGTCAGAACTGCTTTTGACTCAATGAATTATTATCTCCATAATAATTCACTAGACTCATCGACTACGGACGTACTAGGCCAATGCCGTAATCCCCAAACGATATAGGGGAATCCAATCTATTGGACCTATCTATCCTTAGTTACCATATACCTATAGTCCCTCATCCATCTAATATCCTAGAGACCGTATACCGGGCATGGTGCTGTCGGTCCCATACGAGTTTTGCTCGAGTCTCGCTCTAATCGGACTCTCTCTAAGAACTCTTCTCTTTCAATCCGAATAACCTTGGCTAGGGATTTGTTTGAGCAAGAATACATGGAATATTCCTCTTATGACATTGAGAGTAGATGATCCTCTATCGACACTCAGTAGTCCTCGTAAGGTTAGCTACCACTCCCGATGACTAGTTTTGCTAGATTTGGAACCTCCAAACCTATAAGTCTGGTATCAAAGAATAAATTACTCATACAAGACATCCTTGGTGTCTCAAGTCTAAGGACCAGATACACCATTGGGCTATGGAATCTCTGTCTGATAATAAGACATTATCAATCATCCAGTATTCTGTAAACGGATCAATCAGTGAACTCATTCTCAATGAGCACCTATACGGTGTTCCTAGTGTCCCCACACAAGCAGCTATGAGACCAGCTACATCCATTATACGGATAGGTATATAGCATACCATTCTATCCGATTTTCTCAATGTCTCTCTCGAGTAACCTATGATTAGGATTATTTAGGATTTGTGTTTAAATGTGAATCGGTCTCATTATCTTGATCTCATCACGATCCGATTCCCATTGTACAGATCCATGGATATCATAATATATTTATGTATATATATAATAATTAATATAAAGTGATAAAATATCAAAATATAATAAGCAAAAAGACTACATGTAAAGTCACACGTGTCATCACTCACATGATTAGCTTACAGAGCACCTATGACTAGTAGGTCGAGTCCCTCGAGATTCATGTATATCGTGATTTTCTATTTTGCCTATGACATATAGATGTCACCAATGACCTGAGGAAATAGTATGCTTAGTGTAATTGGTCGAGTCCCTCGAGGTTACGCTAAGACACTAATTGGATCCCGATCCCCACTAGAAGTCTGTCGGAGACATTCTTTTCATGTATTAAGGGTATCATGTGACTCACCTGAAAAATAGTGGGAGTAGATTATGATAGAAGTCCATTTCTTATTTATTTATTTTTTATAAAATCTGCATGTTATTTATCTCTACTGCATCTTTATTTTCAAAAAATATCGCTATCAAATCCCTTACATAGAATGCTTGATGTCAACCGCCTCACTGATCCAAATTATATGGATTGGCTCTGCAACTTGAGAATTGTTCTCAAGGCAGAGAAAATCACGTATGTCCTTGATACAAAAATGCCTACACCAGAGGAAGGGGTAAGCGAGGTTGTGATAGCTCACTATGTAAAGTAGATAAATGACTCTACTCTTACTCAGTGTTATATATTGGGCTCCATAACTCTTGAGTTACGGAGACAACATGAAAAGATGGCAGCCAGATCGATTCTTCTACATGTCAATAAACTGTTTAAGAAATAGAGAAGGACTCAGCGATATGAGATATCCAAGAGCCTCTTCCGCGCTAGGATGACTTATGGGATACCGATTCAGAACCATGTCCTAAAGATGATTGAGTGGATAGAGAAACTCACAGGTCTAGGAATGGACCTAGAGGATAAACTATGTGTGGATCTTGTGCTTCAGTCCATACCAAATTCCTTTTCACAGTTCATAATGAATTTTAATAAGAACAAGCTTGAGGTGACTCCTTGAGCTCCTCAATATGTTGAGGGAGGCAGAGAGCTCTATCAAAAAAGATAAGCCAATTCTTTATACTAATGAGACTAGAAAGAAAAGGAAGGCAGAAAAGTCCCTTAAGAAGGGCAACGACAAGGGTAGATCAGGTAAAGCAAAGGTTGCTAAGAAGGACCCGACAAAGGACAAAGGTCAGTGTTTCTACTACAGCAAAGATAGGCACTGGAAGAGGAACTACAAAGAGTACCTTACAAAGAGAGCGAAATAGAAGCTTGCAGAAGCTTCAAGTACATTCATGATTAATCCCCATTTGTCAGATTTTTGTGATAGTGCTTTGGTATTGGATACTGGTATTGCTTATCACATCTACAATTTGCTGCAGAATCTAGCAAAGCCTTAGAGATTAGCGATAAGTGAGATGGTCCTCAAGATGGACAGTGGAGCAATAGTTGTTGCAATAGCT
This sequence comes from Musa acuminata AAA Group, assembly GCF_036884655.1. NCBI lineage: Eukaryota > Viridiplantae > Streptophyta > Magnoliopsida > Zingiberales > Musaceae > Musa > Musa acuminata. The sequence continues at coordinate 23,691,782 of NC_088353.1, read as the reverse complement.
ATTGGCAAGGTCACTCTACATCTGCTTGGTGGAGCTATTATTGCAAGCACTCCGCAGAAGATAAGAGGAGTTTCACTCTTCTTGAGGAATCGGTTTCAAGAGAATTAGAGGAAGCAATATCAGGGTCAGAATACACTATTAGTTTTGATGCACTTTGTGTAGTTCTTACGGAAGAATCAGAGCAGATGCTTGATCAATGGAATAAGTCTTGTTATAGTGAGTTCAATTCTGACTTTCCTATCTATTGTATTTGATTCTCATTTCTATTGTAAGTGAGGCCTTGGATCTGTGATTGAGCAAACTCGTGACCTATTTTCTGATAAGGAACAAAATAGAGGAGCCAGATGAGAAGTGTTAGACCTATAGACAGGAAAGTTAGAATGCAATAGGGATAGTTCAGCTTGAAAGAATGAGGTAAGTAGAAAGTACTAGATGCATTCTATTTTATTCTTTCTATTATCAAAAATATTATTTCTATTTCATGTTTAACAATTAGCAGATATAAATTAGTTTTTTAGAACAATGATTATTCAATACTATTAGATGTTGAGATCATCATGAGAGAAACAATGTATAATGGTTTGTTTATGCTAGATACTACTCCACATATCATGAATGTAAGTAAGTGTATCCAAAAGAAAACGAGATGAGGTGAATAGTGCATACTTATGGCATTGTAGGCTAGGTCACATCCATGAGGGAAGGATTTAAAAGTTGTTAAATGATAGATATCTAGATCCATTCGACTATGAGTCATATGCAACTTACGAGCCTTGCCTTCGTGGAAAACTAACCAATTCTCCTTTTAGTGGAACTAGATAGAGAGCCACTAAGCTATTATAACTCATACATAGTGATGTATGTAGACCCATATTAACTCATGCCATAGGTGGTTACTCTTACTTTATTATTTTTACTGATGATTTCTCAAGGTATGGACATGTTGCTAGTCAAAAGTGCCCTACAAACCAATTTTGTGAGTGATGACACATGTGACGTGACATAGTCTTTTTACTTACTATTATTATTTAGCATTTTATCACTTTCTTTTGATACCTTATTGTCAGACAACGATTCTGTAGTCCCAGTAGTGTATTTGATCCTTAGACTTGAGACACTAAGGATGTCTTGTATGAGTACTCCACTCTTTGATACCAGATTTATAGGTTTGGAAGTTCCGGATTTAGTACAGCAGGTTATTGAGAGTATGATAGGACCCTAGCAAGGTTGGGTCATACTCAACTAAGAAGCAGCTAATAAAAATCTTGTGAAATTATAATAAACTCCACCTAGCCGCTTTTATCCTATAAAGAAGAGTGGCTAGGGTTTATATCTAGGCTTTTAGGCTTTTTAAACACCGCCCCCCCCCCTTTTACTAGGCCAGTCGTCTAGGGTTGAGGGCAAAAGGGATAACTCACTTAGGAAGTAGCCCCTAGGGCTAGGGTTTGGAGCCCTATATAAGCATGTAGCCTCCATCTCTTTGAGAACAAGACCTATCTACAATTATAGCCATATGACTGACTTCTAGGAGGGTGGAACCCCTATAGCATTCTAAGGATTAATCCCCCTTTAAGATCAGTCTACATAGAATTCCTTTGAGATTCTATCGTTTGGTATTAGAGCAGCGATCTTGCTGCTTTTATTGCCACCCCTACCGTCCACTGCCAGCTAAGCAATTCCCATAATTTCTCTTAACGTCGCCATCTCCACCATCATATTCTACCGTAGATCAAATCAATTAACTACCGTCACCTCCAATGCGTTAGAGATTTGGTAATTCTCCTATCACCAATACCTTTTACTGCTATAATTTTTCATTTAAAATATCAAGAAGAAGTCTATTTATCTATCCCGTGCAGCAAATTCCTTTCGCTGTAAAAGTTATCATCTTTTCAAATGAGGATCGCTATAAAAAATTTTAGCCATATATTATTGCCTTTAACCGATCTATTTACTCTCCTTTTTGAATGAAATTTCTTATACGCTTCATAGATCATCTTGGCTTCCATCTGAGATTGATCTATTGATGAATTCATCTCTAAAACGTTCTTGTGTTGTTGTAAATTTTCGTCGTAAATTATTAAAAATTTTTGACGAGAATTATGCTATCATAACTTGTATCAATTTCCTTGTTGTTATACTACCGAAATCTTTTTAATCAAATTTGTCATCATTGCTATTATCTAAATTGTCACGACCCGGGTTTGATGAGCTAACTGGCCAATAACTCCATTTTGGTCCTCAACGGCGGACCAAAATGCTTAAGCGGGAGATAACGTAGTACACTCATCAGACCCTTATAGGCTAATCATACACATTCCCCACTTCCGATGTGGGACTAATGGGATATTACATTATCCCCAACTCAATTAGCTTGACGTCCTTGTCAAGGCCCGACATATCCCAGATCGAACCCTAGCATAGTGCATATGAGGTTTAACTCAGTGGTGGCTCCACGCCGTGATGAGTTCTCTGACTCCATCCACGGGTAGCCCTTTCCTACTCGAGCCCTCTCACCCTGCCCAAATGCTAGGTCGGCTCTGATACCAAATGTCATGACCCGGGTCTGATGAGCTAACAGGCCAATAACTCCATTTTGGTCCTCAACGGCGGACCAAAATGCTTAAGCGGGAGGTAACGTAGTACACTCATCCGGCCCTTATAAGCTAATCATACACATTCCCCACTTCCGATGTGGGACTAATGGGATATTACATTAGAACACTCTATCACGCCCCTCCAAAATATCGACAATATTTAAAATTTTCATCACAACTAACCCAGGATCCAAACACACATTTGAGGTCACTAAGAAAACATTCAGATCAAAATTTCACCTCTATAGTCTACAAATTCATCACCCTGTGCAGTTCATAAACATACCACACATCACTCGATAATTCATATAATCTGAACTCAACTAATCAAAATAATAACCACAACATAAATTTATAAGTGGGGAAGTCTATGTAGTCACCAAACCAACGATTACCATAAGTTCGTATCATTACATAAATTTAACTTAACATTCCAAAATCCTATACATGAGGGATCCTTTATCTTACACAAAATCCACACGTTTAGATTTATCATCACATTTCATAAGATGCAAAGTATCTTATACGACAAATACACATATGCTAACAAAGATCTGCCCAAAATCTTCTAAACTTTCCACCGCCTAAGCCCAATCTTAACATTTAAGCAAGCAATACGCTATCCTGAAAAATTTATCAACCAACGGGGTGAGCATAAAGAGCTCAGCAAGTGACTAACATATCCATATCAAAATAGTACAATTTCCAAAGAGATACAGTTTCAAAATACAAGGCAGAATATATTATTTCGTAGACATAATATCATTAAGAGCAGAAACACAATTGTCCTTTCAATCTTACATATTTGGTTCCTGTCAGATGGGGCATAGAGTAATTGGAGCATATCAGTAACAAAGGAAACATATCGGAGCTTATTAATGGCATATAAAATGTTCCGAAGCATATCAACGGCATATGGAACATTTCGAAGCAAAATCATCAGTGAATGAAGCATTTCAGAGCATATCAAAAACAAATAACATACAGAAGCTCAAACGTCGTCCTTGACGTTGCAATCATATCATTCTTATCCAGAGCATGAACAGAAACAACTCACCAAAACTCTGGATGTCATATCAAACATATAGAAGGTGTAGTGGGATCTTTGTCAGAATGTGATTCATCCATTTCTGAATGACCACCTGACAAAAGTCTCCCACGTCTGGGAGCTCCATCCACCCACGTCTAGGTGAAGTCAGAGGGGGCCGGTAGAGCATCGCAGGCTCTAAGCACATACCCTTTACCATTTCTGGCAAAGGTCCAGAATATCCCACAGAGCGGGCAATAAGCACATACCCTTTACCATTTCTGGCAAAGGTCCAGACAATCCCACACACCAGAGTATAAGAGGGCAGTTTTAACAATAAGTAGCATATATCGGAAGCACACGCGGAACAACAAAACGTACATATGCCTTTTCAAGACAATATGATGCAAGGAACAAATCTCTCACAAATGTATTCATATTAGGAATAAAATGGAAGCAAGAGTATACAGGGAATCCAAGCAATCATATTTAGCTCAATTCAAATAAGAAGGTTAGAAGAATTCAATATCCAAAGGAATGAAACAGAATACGCGAAATCGACCAAAGCTCGATTTCTGACAGAATTTCAATGGCACATAGAACAAATACTTCAGATTATCAATTATGCTCCAATACCCTTAATAAAACTGTCATTGAAAGATATATCAACCTATTTTCTGTTGAAACAAGTTTCGTACGAATCAGAGTTTCCAACAAGGAGTTACCTTTGATTTGGTAACCCAAGGTCAAAACACAATCACTGTTTTGCAGAATACATAGGGTCGGATTCAACAGATACTATGATAGGCATTTGGATTCTAAAATTTTCAAACTATATGTCAAAAGAAAGATTTTCAAGTCTAGTTTCAAATAAAATCAGTTTGGTACAAATCAGAATTTTCAATAGGGAGTTATAGGCATTTCAGTATCAAAAGGTCATAAATCTTAATCCCTGATTTGCAGCGTTGATAGACTCATTTGCAACAGATGTTTGGGTAAGTATTCGGTATTCAAAATCTTCAAAATTTGTGTCAAAAGAAAAATATAAGAGTATAATTTCAAACAAACTAGGTCCTGTTCAAATCTGCATTTCGTACTAAAAAGTATAGCTGGAATCGTATATAGGGGTCAGTTTACCGAAAAATTTTCAGAATCGATGGTTCTTTGCCCAAGGAGAGAACATATCGGTTTCTAAATAGAAATCCTTTAGTTTATTTTGAATCAACATAAAACAGAGACTAAAAATTCTGTAGGATGGGGTTAGAACACTTGCCTTTGAGAATTTTGACCCCCAATTGAGAAGATTGAGTAAGAAACCTCAAAGCCCCAATTTTTCTTCTTCTACTTCTCCCTTTCTTTTCTCTTCTTCTTTCTTTCTTTCTCTATTCTTCCACACAGCAGCTGCCTTCTCTGGTTCCTTAGGAATGAAGGCAGAGAGGCTTAGGCTGTGGGATTTGTTATTTTGTGTATTTTACAGTTTAGTCCTTGTTTTTATTATATTCACGATTAGGTCCTCAGGGTTTACATATAGGTCCTCAGATTCTTTTTTGAACAAATCTCCCAAATCTTAAAAATAAGTTACCTCTAATTCATACTCTATTTCTTTTGTCAATTTAAAATAGATGCTTGCATTATCCCTAGAAATTTATACGAACATTCGGAAACGAGGGATGTTACACTCTCCCCCCCTTAAAAGAAAAATTTAGTCCTCTAAATTTATCGTACCTCTATCGGTGAAAAGATGGGGGTACACCTTTTTCATTTCCTCCTCTAGCTCCCAAGTTGTCTCCTCTCCAGAATGATGTCTCCAAATTACTTGAACTAGTGGGATGACCCGATTCCTTAGGACTTTTTCTTTCTTATCAATAATCTGAATAGGTTCTTCCACATAAGATAAATCTTTATCGATCTCTATCAGCTCATACTTAATGATGTGAGAAGGGTCATATATATACTTCCTAATCATCGAGACATGAAATATATCATGGACATGGCACAATGCTGGTGGCAAGGCAATTCTGTAAGCGACAAAACCAACCCTCTCAAGAACCTCAAAAGGTCCAATAAATCTTGGGCTTAATTTTTCTTTCTTCCCAAACCTTATAATGCCTTTGGAAGGGGAGACTTTTAAGAATACAAAATCTCTGATTTCAAACTCAATATCTCGTCTTCTATTGTCGGCATAACTCTTTTGACGACTCTGAGCAGTTTTTAACCTTTTCCTTATTACTTGAATTTTCTCGGTAGTTTCTTGTACCTTGTCCGGTGCTAACACCTTTCTATCACCAACTTCCTCCCAACATATAGGTGTTATGCACTTTCGCCCATATAAAGCTTCATAAGGAGCCATCTGAATACTTGAATGATAACTATTATTATAAGTGAACTCAACAAGTGAAATATCCTTATCTCATTCACCTTTCCAATCCATAACATAGGCTCTAAGCAAATCCTCAAGTGTTTGAATTGTTCTTTCTGACTGACCATCAGTTTAAGGATGATATGCAGTACTAAACTTAACTTTAGTGCCCATAGATTCCTGTAATCTTCTCCAGAATCTAAAGAGAAATCTGGAGTCTCTATCAGAGATGATCTCCTTTGGAATACCATGAAGTCTTACTATTTCACTGACATATAAATCTGCAAGTCTATCAAGCGAATAAGTCATATTAATCGGTTGGAAATGTGCAGATTTTGTTAACCTATCAATGATAACCCAAATAGCATCATGCTTTTTAGAGGTTCTGGGTAGTCCTGAAACAAAATCCATAGTAATGCATTCCCATTTCCATTTAGGAATATCTAAAGGTTGTAACAACCCTCCAGGTCTTTGGTGTTCTACTTTGATTTGCTGACAAGTCAAACATTTTGAAACATACATTGCAATTTCCTTCTTCATGCCTTCCCACCAATAATGACTTTGAAGATCTCTATACATCTTAGTGCTCCCAGGATGTATGGTGTACTTTGAAGTATGACTTTCCTTTAGGATTTGATTCTTGATATCTGGTTCATTTGGTATACATACCCTCTCCCCAAATCTCAATAGGCCATCCTTTGAAACTTGAAATTGTGGCTTCAATTCCTTTTCTACTTCATTCCTCAAGTAGATTAAATGTGGATCTCGTAATTGTCCTTCCTTAATTTGTTGAATAAGATCGGATTGCACTTGAATGGAGGCCATCAATATCATCGAGTCTTGCTCTTTCCTCAAAGCTTTCAAATCAAAATTTTCTTCTAATAACTTCTATTGCTTCACAACCAGACTAGCCATAAAACTTGTAGATTTCCTACTAAGTGCATCAACTACAACATTGGCTTTGCCCGGGTGATAACGGATGGCACAATCATAATCCTTCAGAAGTTCTATCCATCTTCGCTGTCTCATGTTTAACTCTTTCTGAGTGAAAATATATTTTAAACTCTTGTGATCAGTGAAGATTTCAAACTGTCGACCATACAAATAATGTCTCTAAATCTTTAGAGCAAAAATAATTGCTGCTAATTCCAAATCATGAGTTGGATAATTCAATTCATAACCTTTAAGTTCCCTAGAAGCATAAGTAATTACTCTCCCTTCTTGCATCAAAACACATCCTAGGCCTTTTCTTGAAGCATCAGTATAAACTACAAATCCCTCACTACCACTTGGAATAGTGAGAATAGGGGCACTAGTCAATCTTCTTTTTAACTCTTGAAAACTTTGCTCACAATCATCACCCCACACAAATTTTGTATTCTTCTTAGTGAGTTTAGTGAGAGGTTGAGCGATTCGAGAAAATCTCTCCACAAATCTCCTGTAATAACCTACCATGCCCAAAAAGCTTCAAACTTCTATTACATTTGTTGGTACTTCCCATTCAACTACAGCTTCTATCTTGGATCAACAGATATACCCTTCCCTGAAATCACATGGCCTAAGAAAGCAACTTCATTCAACCAAAATTCACATTTACTGAACTTTGCATACAACTTCTTTTCTCTTAGTATGGACAATACATTTCTCAAGTGTTCCTCATGCTCCTGATTACTCCTTGAATACACCAATATGTCATCAATAAATACAATTACACAGATATCCAAGAGCGGTTGAAATATCCTATTCATTAGTTCCATAAAAGCTGCAGGGGCATTTGTCAAACCAAAAGGCATCACCAAGAATTCATAATGACCATATCGAGTTCTGAAAGCTGTTTTTGAAATATCCTCCTCCTTGATCTTCAACTGATAGTAACCTAACCTCAGGTCAATCTTAGAGAATACTTGTGCACCCTGCAATTGATCAAACAAATCATCAATTCTAGGTATGGGATACTTATTTTTTATGGTCACCTGATTCAACTGTCTATAATCAATACAAAGCCTCAATGTTCCATCCTTCTTCTTCACTAATAGTACCGGAGCACCCCATGGGGATACACTGGGTCGTATGAAGCCCTTATCTAATAATTCTTGTATTTGCTTCTTTAATTCCTCTAGCTTGAGTGGTGCCATTCTGTAGGGAGGCTTAGATATTGGGGTTGTACTGGAGACCAGATCAATAGCAAATACACCCTCTCTATCTAGAGGTAAACCAAGCAAGTCATCTGGGAATACATCAGGGAATTCTTTGACCACTACAATTTCATCTAGGTGGGTTTCCTGATTTGAATGCTTCTTTACACACACTATATAACAAAAACAACCTTTCTGCATAAGACGATAAACTTGAAGTGCTGATATCAAGCAAGGAGGCAAATCATGCCTAATGCCCTCAAAGAAAAATATAGGCTGATCTGGTATGCAGAAAGTAATTATTTTTTTGTAACAATCAATACTAGCGTGATGAGAAGATAACCAATCCATGCTAAGTATAATATCAAAGCCCTGGATCTCTAGGAGAATCAAATCAGCAAGGAGTTCGTGGTCTCCAATAGAGATCAAACAAGATGGGTAGACCAAGTTTGTTGCCAATGAATCTCCAACAGCAGTTGTTACATATAACATACAATCCAGGGGTTTAGGTAGAATATCCAAGTGACAAGCAAAGTATTGTGAAACAAACGATAAGTTGGAGCCGGGATCAAACAAAACTTTTGCATTTCTTTTAGAAACATGAAGAATACCTTCCACCACTGATTTAGAAGCTTTAGAATCTTGTTCAGTGATAGCGTACACTCTAGCATGGGCTGAGGGTCTAGGAGACAGTGGCTCTTTCTTCTTCCTCAAAGGGCAATCTTTTATTTGATGATCCAACTTTCCACAACCAAAACATGCTCCAGTCACCCGAAAACACTGACTTGTTTCATGATTTAATCCACATTTTGCACATGACTGAGTCCTCCGTAGTGGTTTCCATTTCTCAAATCTAGATGTCTTAAACCTCTTGTTACTAGCTTCATATTCATTTTCTCTCGTGCTTTTGCTAGTAAATTTGTCCCTTTTGTTCTTGCCAATGATTTCTTGAATTTCCTCCATGTCTCTTTCAATTTTCAAAGCTCTTTCTACCGTATCTGCATATGTTTGTAGTTTTAAAGCTGACATTCGGCTTCTTATTGCTGGCCGTAATCCCCTTTCAAACCTTCTTGCTTTTCTAGATTCATCATTTTTTTGGTAAGTAAAAGTAAAATTCATTATGTGTAAAGTTTCTACAAATAGCTTTATCTATACAAGTCATAGACAAAGCCAAGTAACTCATAGAGTGCTAATGCGATAGTTATGACTACACATGCTGTAGACTATAACTACCTGTGGGTACATTATTTGGCATCATTCCCAAGATCCTTAGCTAATAGCAAAATTAAATTTGATAAAAATATCTTTTTCTCTTCGGGTGAAGTGCTCGGTTTTGAGTTCATGCTCCATACAGAATCTTGAGTCTCTAATAATCTCTTTCAAGAGCTGAGCATTGTTTGTGTGTTGACATTCAAAGATTCTATTACATCTCTCCTTCCACATCCACCAAATAGCACATCTGAAAATAACCTTTGCCAGTTGTGTAAGAGGCCCTTTTCTTGAGAAACATTGCATAAGGTCGCCTAGTTCTTGGTGCAAGTTTGGTTGCGGCAGTCTATTGAGTTCAAATCGCTGGAGAATCTCCTTCCATATCCATTTTGTATAATCACAAGCAAAATAGAGGTGGTCAACAGTTTCTTCTTGTTGCAAACAAAGGGAGCATCGGTTAACATGATAGATACCTCTTCTTTTCATATTGTCTATTGTAGGTAGTTTATTGAGAAGGGCCTGCCATGTACATAAGGAGTGTCTTTGTGATCCCGGTCGATCCCATGTCCAACTGCTTGGGACCCACTTGTTATTTCTTTGCCTAATTTGATTCCATGCGGATGTGGCACTAAATTTACCATTGTCATGAGGCCAAATAAGTATATCTGAAGAGTTGTTCCTGATTCGAATAGCTATGATAGTCGGCCAAAGTGATAACATTTCAGGAGAAATAGGATTAGGGAGACACCAAGTACCGTTAGCGATGAACTCGGAAACCTTCCAATCTTTGGGAGCCCCAAGATCTTTTCGTATTCTGTCGCCATATAATTGAAATATACTCTTCCCATTCACCCAAGGATCGTACCACATATTAGTACTAGTTCCAGAAGAGATTGCATACGAAATGTGTTTGATTAGCCAATTCCTTGCCTTTAAAATTCCTTTCCAAGCTGCAGAGTGGTATGTTCTTGTTGAAATTTCCCATATTGATTCCTTTGAGAGATACTTAGCAGAAACCCAATGTGACCATAAGGAACATTTGTTTTGCAAAAGATCCCACAATTGCTGTACCAAACATGCTTGATTCCAATCTCTAGTATTTCTCAAGTTTAGCCCCCCTTCATCTTTCGGTTTGCAAATGCTATCCCAATTTACCATATGCATTGCCTTATCATTTGTGCCATTCCAGAAGAAGTTCATTAATAACCGTTCAATATCTTGGAGAAGTCCAGCAGGCAGAAGAAATGCATTACACCAATATATAGAGTAGGAGTGCAATACCGAACGGATGAGTTCGAGTCGTCCTGCTTTTGATAGAAACCTATTTTTCCAAGAAGAAATTCTATTCTTTATTTTTTGCAAGATAGGTTGACAGTGGGTTTTGTGAATGCCTGTGGATATGAGCGGGAGACCCAAATAAGGAACTGGCAAGCTTCCTTCACTAACCCCCAAAGTTTGTGAAATAAAGACCTTATCCTCAACGTAAGGGCTCATATATACTTTACTTTTCGCATGATTTAACTGAAGTCCAGAAACCATACCAAAGTCATTCATAATAGTAGCCAGGTTCTTTACTGAAGTTGGTTCATTTTGGAGAAAGATAAGTAAGTCATCTGCAAATGTTATATGTGATATATGAACAGAACCAGCACTGGGTACCTTAATGCTGCCATTTAAGACTGCGTGTTCCAACATACAGCTAAGTCCTTCCATCGCAATAGTAAAGAGATACGGAGAGAGTGGATCACCTTGTCGGATGCCATTCGTGCTCCCAAAAAAACCAATAGGTGAGCCATTAAAGAGTATCGAAAACATTGGAGTTTCTAGGCAAGATTGAATCCAATTAATCCATTGCTGTGGGAAGTTCATATCAAGGAGCATCTTATAGATAAATTTCCTATTAACTGAATCAAAGGCTTTCCTTAGATCAGCTTTAATGCAGATTTTTGTCCCTCTTGCTTTTGAATGCAAATCTTTGACCAAGTCATTAGCAAGCAAAATGTTATGATGTATACTTCTCCCTTTGATGAAAGCAGCTTGATTTGGGCTAATGATCTTGTGTAATACCTTTTGCATTCTATTTGCCAATACTTTGGAGATGATCTTGTATATAAAGTTGCATAATGATATGGGTCGATAGTTCTCTAGTGAATCAGCCCCTGCATTCTTCGGAATTAAAGAAATAAAAGTGCAATTCATCTCTCTAAGAATATGACCTGAAGAGAAAAAATGTTGGCAAGCTTTGATCACATCATTTCCAATAATAGACCAAGCAGTTTGGTAAAATTCAGCTGGGAATCCATCTGGACCTGGGCTTTTGTGCTTTGGTGACTTAAAGACAACACATACAATTTCGTCATCTGTAATTGGGGCATTGAGGATTGAAATAGCTTCCGAATCAAGTTTTCTAGTCGGCTCCACATGAATGTTATTAGGTTTCCCAGCTTGATTGAGTAAGGAATAAAAAAATTGCTCTGTGTGTGCTTTAACCTCATCTAAATTCTCAATAAGATTATCATCTTTGTCTCTGCATTTGCTGATACGGTTAACAGCCCTTCGAGTAGCAATTGAAGAATAGAAAAATTTAGTATTGGAATCCCCTAGTGTAAGCCAATGCTGTCGAGACTTTTGCTTTGCAAAACTTTCCTCCTGTTTTAAGGCTTGCATGAAGTTATTTCTGGCTTCCGTCTCTTTGTAGATAATATTTTCATCATTTGGCTGAAGTTGCAGCTCATGTTGCAATGACATTAGTTCCTTTCTGCAAAATTGAACTCTGGTGGTAATATTGCCAAAGGTATTTGTATTCCACTCCTTTAGTGCTGCTTTACAGGCTTTGAGCTTTTGACATAAGATGTAAGGGGGAGATCCATGCACATTAACATTCCAAGCAGATCTGATAACATCAAGAAATTGAGGATGAGTACTCCACATGTTAAAGAATCTAAACGGTTTCTTGCCTCTTGGTGTCGCTTTTTCTGCGTGTATATACATTAAAGAATGGTCAGAAAACAAAGGAGCACCATACTCAAGAAGTGAATCTGGGTAAACTGTTAACCATTCATGGTTAATCAAACACCTATCAAGTCGAGCCATTATTTTTCTGTTAGCAGCACCTTGATTACTCCAGGAGAGCCAATTACCCACAGATTTCATATCAAACAATGCTGCAGTGTCAATGTAATCATTAAAACTTTGAAGCTGACTTTCTGAAAGTTGTCTACCCCCCACTTTTTCATTTGTGTACCGAACAGTATTAAAGTCTCCAAGAACAATCCAAGGTACATTGAGACAGCCATTTACAATATTAGTCAGGTCAGACCAAAGAGTATTTCTTTCTTGCATACTGTTTGAAGCATATATACCAGTGAAATTGAATTGACAGCCATTCTTTTTATCCTCTACCTTAAGATGAATGAATTGATCAGTAGCAGAAATAAACCAAGCATTAATAGAGTTAGGATTCCATAAGACCCATATTCTACCAAAAGTTTCAGTGAAGAGCTCATCAGTCATATGTGTGGCAAACCTGGAGAGCTCAGTGAATTTAGATTCATACTTTGTAACCGTCATACTTCCCTAGATAAGATTCAAGAACTCCAATTCTTTTTGCTCTCTCATACAATCTGGAAAATATTTATCGTTAAACTTTTCTTGGAATAACTTCCATGTCATTGGCTCATGTTTGATTTCAGACATCCACTTAATCATTCTCCACTAGTGTTCAGCTTCTCCTTCTAGCATAAAGGTGGCAAGAAAAACCTTTCGATCATCAGGGTAATTTAAAACATCAAATATTTTCTCTATCTGCATCATCCATCGTTCTGCCACCATTGGATCAGACTCACCACTAAAACTGGGAGGACTAAGCTTCTTAAACTGTTCAATTCCCAACCCCGTCAGGTTTGATGTTCCTATTCATCATTTCTTCCTTGTAGGAAAGGTTGTTGTTGTTGTTGCATCACTTGTGTCATAGTCTCCAAAGTCCGCATGATACCACTCAATTGATCAACAGTAGATGCAATAGGAGAACCAGATGATCTCGTCATCCTTGCTTCCTAAAACATCAAAAGAACATTTTCTTTGATCAATCTCTAAATGATAGTTAATAAACCTTAAAAAAAAATAATATTCTTAGTGATTCTCAAACCTAGCTCTGATACCACCTCTGTCACGCCCCTCCAAAATAACGACAATATTTAAAATTTTCATCACAACTAACCCAGGATCCAAACACACATTTGAGGTCACTAAGAAAACATTCAGATCAAAATTTCACCTCTATAGTCTACAAATTCATCACCCTATGCAGTTCATAAACATACCACACATCACTCGATAATTCATATAATCTGAACTCAACTCATCAAAATAGAAACCACAACATAAATTTACAAGTGGGAAAGTCTATGCAGTCACCAAACCAACGATTACCATAAGTTTGTATCAATACATAAATTTAACTTAACATTCCAAAATCCTATACATGAGGGATCCTTTATCTTACACAAAATCCACACGTTTAGATTTATCGTCACATTTCATAAGATGCAAAGTATCTTATACGACAAATACGCATATGCTAACAAAGATCTGCCCAAAATCTTCTAAACTTTCCATCGCCTCAGCCCAATCTTAACATTTAAGCAAGCAATACGCTATCCTGAAAAATTTATCAACAAACGGGGTGAGCATAAAGAGCTCAGCAAGTAACTAACATATCCATATCAAAATAGTACAATTTCCAAAGAGATATAGTTTCACAATACAAGGCAGAATATACGATTTCGTAGACATAATATCATTAGGAGCAGAAACACAATTGTCCTTTCAATCTTACATATTTGGTTCCTGACAGATGGGGCATAGAGTAATTGGAGCATATCAGTAACAAAGGAAACATATCGGAGCTTATCAATGGCATATAAAATGTTCCGAAGCATATCAACGGTATATGGAACATTTCGAAGCAAAATCATCAGTGAATGAAGCATTTCAGAGCATATCAAAAACAAATATCATACAGAAGCTCAAACATCATCCTTGACGTTGCAATCATATCATTCTTATCCAGAGCATGAACAGAAACAACTCACCAAAACTCTAGATGTCATATCAAACATATAGAAGGTGTAGTGGGATCTCAATCAGAAAGTGATTCATCCATTTCTGAATGACCACCTGACAAAAGTCTCCCACGTCTGGGAGCTCCATCCACCCACGTCTAGGTGAAGTCAGAGGGGGCCGACAGAGCATCGCAGGCTCTAAGCACATACCCTTTACCATTTCTGGCAAAGGTCCAGAATATCCCACAGAGCGGGCAATAAGCACATACCCTTTACCGTTTCTGGCAAAGGTCCAGACAATCCCACACACCAGAGTACAAGAGGGCAGTTTTAACAATAAGTAGCATATATCGGAAGCACACGCGGAACAACAAAACGTACATGTGCCTTTTCAAGACAATATGATGCAAGGAACAAATCTCTCACAAATGTATTCATATTAGGAATGAAATGGAAGCAAGAGTATACAGGAAATCCAAGCAATCATATTTAGCTCAATTCAAATAAGAAGGTTAGAAGAATTCAATATCCAAAGGAATGAAACAGAATACGCGAAATCGACCAAAGCTCGATTTCTGACAGAATTTCAATGGCACATAGAACAAATACTTCATATTATCAATTATGCTCCAATACCCTTAATAAAACTGTCATTGAAAGATATATCAACCTATTTTCTGTTGAAATAAGTTTCGTACAAATCAGAGTTTCCAACAAGGAGTTACCTTTAATTTGGTAACCCAAGGTCAAAACACAATCACTGTTTTGCAGAATACATAGGGTCGGATTCAACAGATAGTAGGGTAGGCATTTGGATTCTAAAATTTTCAAACTATATGTCAAAAGAAAGATTTTCAAGTCTAGTTTCAAATAAAATCAGTTTGGTAGAAATCAGAATTTTCAACAGGGAGTTATAGGCATTTCAGTATCAAAAGGTCATAAATCTTAATCCCTGATTTGCAGCGTTCATAGACTCATTTGCAATAGACGTTTGGGTAAGTATTCGGTATTCAAAATCTTCAAAATTTATGTCAAAAGAAAGATATAAGAGTCTAATTTCAAACAAACTAGGTCCTGTTCAAATCTGCATTTCGTACTAAAAATTATAGCTGGAATCGTATATAGAGGTCAGTTTACCGAAAAATTTCAGAATCGATGGTTCTTTGCCCAAGGAGAGAACATATCGGTTTCTAAATAGAAATCCTTCAGTTTATTTTCAATCAAGATAAAACAGAGACTAAAAATTCTGTAGGATAGGGTTAGAATACTTGCCTTTGGGAATTTTGACCCCCAATTGAGAAGATTGAGTCAGAAACCTCAAAGCCCCAATATTTTTTCTTCTTCTTCCCCCTTTCTTTTCGCTTCTTCTTTCTTTCTTTCTCTGTTCTTCCACACAGCAGCTGCCTTCTCTGGTTCCTTAAGAATGAAGGCAGAGAGGCTTAGGCGGTGGGATTTGTTATTTTGTGTATTTTGCAGTTTAGTCCTTGTTTTTATTATATTCACGATTAGGTCCTCAGGGTTTACATATAGGTCCTCAGATTCTTTTTTAACAAATCTCTCAAATCTTAAAAATAAGTTACCTCTAATTCATACTCTATTTTTTTTATCAATTTAAAATAGATGCTTACATTATCACTAGAAATTTATACGAACATTCGGAAACGAGGGATGTTACATAAATCAAGAATTTTCTATCAAGTTCCCTCCTCAGATCTCTCAAATTTTGCTGGAAATTTCATCATGAAATCGTTGTTTCTTCGACGACAATTCTGCTCTTACAAAACAACCACAAAAGAAGCCTAAACCGTAACCTACATCCACCAATCCACCAACCCTTTGGGCCATCACTTATCTTAATCAATATATGCCTTTAACCTAACAACAAAAGAGATATCTTATCATTATAGATCTGGAGGCATATACTATGGCATGAGGAGGCAATCAATGCTAAATTCAAAGCCTTCGAGACACGAATGAAGGATAAGATTTAGACTCTGTTTACCGAACTCAGTTTGAGATGACCACCGAGCCCTAAGAAATCATATCAAGGAAAGAGCTCTGATCGAAGAGATGACTTCTAAGAGAGGGGAGGCTTTGTGACTGATCCCTACTATCCACGCATGAGGGTGGACTTCTCTAGATGGGAAGGAGACTCGATTGGTTGGATCTCAGATGCGGAGCGATATTTTCAGTATCACAAAACCATGGACACATCTATGGTGGAACTTGTGACTATACATCTTGAAGGGTATGTCTGTTAGGACTCTAGCTAGGTGACTCCTAATTGAGAGGGGCATTCATGTAAAACCTACCTAAGCCGACCCCTATTAAAGAGGTGACGAGGCCGGCTAGGGTTAGGAGGTTATTTCTTATAGATGAATTAGGAGTTGTAAAGGAATATGGGTCTTGAGTAGAAGTCCTATTAGGAGTTGGTTAGAAGTAGGACTCTTGAGTAGGAGTCCTATTAGGAGTTAGGGTTTAGAAACCGTATAAATAGCCATGTATTCCTCCTCTTTTGATAAACAATAGATGAATCTTTTCTGTAGCCTTTGAGTAGCAACTTGGAGGGAGGAACCCCTATAGAGTTCCAAGGAGGCCGATCCCCTAAAGAGATCAACCCCAAGTTTAGAATCTGCAAGGGTTCTATCATTTGGTATTAGAGCAGCGTTCTTGGCTTCTCGCTACCCTTCCACAGCCATCTATCAACCCTCCACAACCATCCAAAGCAATTCCTACAATTGCTTAAAAGATCGTCGCCGAATTCCGCCATCATCTCCACCACCGCAGATCATCCTTTGATCTCGCCGTGAATTGCAATAGGTTCTGGTTTCCTACCTTACTGCTTCTGCAATTTAGTTATCCTTATTCGAAAATCCAAAAAAAAAAAAATTGTTCCTATATTGCTGCATAAACTTTTCGTCACAAAGTTTTCATCTCTATGACGAAAGATACATTGCAGAATTCCAACCGCATAGCACCATCTTTTTTATCTTGTAACTATGCTTCTTCTATCCAAATTTCTGCGAAATTTTTATGACATCTTTGACACTTCCTAACAGTGGATTTCCCTTTAGTTTCATCGAAAAATTTTCAATATAAACTACTGGTCTTTTATGTCCAATCTGCTACACTTGAAAATCTATGCTGTAGAAAATTTCAGCTGCATATTGTTGCCTTAACCCATCTATTGTAATTTTTTTTTAATGAAATTTCTTATACACATCATAGATTATCTTGGCTTCCATCTAAGATTGATCTATTGAGAAATTCATCTCTAAAAACAATTTTGTGTTACTGCAAATTTTCATCGTAAACTGCTGAAATTTTTCGACGAGAATTCTGCAATCGCAACTTGCACCAATTTCCTTGCTGTTATACTGCCGAAATTTTCTTGATTAAATTAGACATCCTTGCTATCATATAAACTGTGATTTTTCTATCAATTCCCTCCTCAATTCTCTCACGTTTTTGGTGGAAATTCGGTCGAGAAACCGTTGTTTCTTCGACGACAATTCTACTTTTACAAGATAGCACATACTTGCTGCAACTTCCACTTATTTCTATCAAACCTTTGCCACCATCTACCACAGATCCAAAACTTTCATCCACAGCCCTAAAACTCTACTAAACCATACCCTCAAACTGCACCCAAAACAGCCACAAAACAAGCCTAAACCGCAGCCTACATCTACCAATCCACCAACCCTTTCGACCATCACCTCTCTTAACCTATACACGCCTTTAACCCGACAACAAAAGAGAGATCATAACATCACAAATTTGGAGGCATATACTATGGCATCTGAGGAGGCAATCAATGCTAAATTCGAAGTCTTTGAGGCACGAATGGAGGATACGATTCGGACACTCTTTACTGAACTCAGATTGGGCCGACCACTAAGCCCGAAGAATTCAAATCAAGGAGAGAGCTCTGCCCAATCGCACCAAGCCTGAAGAGATGACTTCCAAAAGAGGGGAGGTTCTATGATCGATCCCAACTATCCACGCATGAGGGTGGACTTCCCTAGATGGGAAGAAGGAGACCTGATTGGTTGGATTTCGCGTGCGGAGCGATATTTTTGGTACCACAAAACCGCGGATGTATCTATGGTGAAAATGGCAGCTATACATCTTGAAGGAGATGCTATACAATGTTTTGACTGGTTTGAATATACTTATGGAGTCCTTTCATGGCGACAATTCAAAGAAGGACTGTTGATCCGCTTCAGACCAACTGATTACGAAAATATTGACGGACAACTAGCAAAGATCCGACAAACCTCCACCATTCAGGAGTACCAAACTAGGTTTGAAAGGTTATCTAATTAAACTTGTGATTGGTCTCAAAATCAGCTATTGAGGACTTTCATTGAGGGCTTGAAGCCGGAGATCCGAGGAGAAGTTAAAGCGCGACAACCGTATAGGCTTATGGCAGCCATCTCTTTCGCACGACATCAAGAGGAGCAATTGAATCATGAAGCTCAGAGGAATAGGGTCGTTCCTCAACTAGCAATATTGAAGCCCTTAGCCCCCCCTACTATTGACCAAGTCCCTACACAAAAGAGGTTAACAAGAGAAGAGCTTCGGGAGCGATATGCGAAGGGGTTATGTTGGTATTACGAAGAGCCATGGAGCCGCGAGCATCGCTGTAAAAAAGGCAAACTTCTTATGATTGAACCAGTAGACGAAGAGGTTATTGAACATCCAGAAAAGAGCCTTGAACATGAAGAAGAAGATATAGAAGAAGAGCCACAGTCGACCGACATTATGGTACACGTACTAGCCGGCTACTCAAACCCGCAAATGATGAAAGTTAGAGGCCTTCTCAAACAACAGTCGATCACTGTTCTCATCGACATGGGCAGCACTAATAACTTCCTAAATAGTAAGGTTGCTGCTCGGATGGCACTGCATATTGAAGGCTGTAACAAGTTCGATGTAAAGGTTGTCGACGATAGAATCCTAAAGTGCGACCAAAGATTCCCGCAGGTGAAACTATTACTACATGACCAAGAAATTATCACCGATTTCTTCCTCCTACTAATCGATGACTATGAGGACATGCTTGGCATAGAATGGTTGACCACAAGGTGATGTCTCTTGGAACTTTTCTAAATTAATTATGAAATTCTACTGTAAAGGCAAACATATCATCCTACGCGGGAAGCGCGGAAGCAATGTAACCACCGTTTCGACCCAACGAATGGAGAAAGTTTTGCACAAGGTAAATGGTGGCTTTTTGATGCATCTCCAGCCACAACCAAAAGAGAAAAAAATAGAAATTGAAGATCAAAATCTTGCCCAATTGCTTACTGAATTTGCAGATATATTTGCTGAACCGCGCGGTCTTCCTCCTTCTCGGCAAAATGAGCATCGAATTCCAATCCTTCCGGGCAAGCCACCAGCGAACACTTGACTGTACCGATATCCTCACCTCCAGAAAGATGAAATTGAAAAGATCGTAAAGGAGATGCTTGAAATAGGGGTGATTCGGCCAAGTTCCAGCCCCTATTCCTCACCGGTGCTACTTATACGCAAGAAGGACGGAACTTGGCGGATGTGCATCGACTACCGAGATTTAAATAACATCATCATCAAGGACAAGTACCCAATACCAGTGGTGGATGAACTTCTTGATGAATTGAAAGGAGCTCGAGTCTTCACGAAGTTGGACCTCCGATCCGGTTACCATCAAATTCGGGTATGTGACGATGACATTCCAAAAACTGCATTTCGCACACATGATGGCCATTATGAATTCTTGGTAATGCCTTTTGGACTCACTAATGCTCCTTCAACCTTTCAAAGTCTCATGAACGATATTTTTTGGAGTTTTCTTCGTAAATTTGTGTTGGTATTTTTCGATGATATTCTCGTTTACAGCCCTTCTCTTGAGACTCACTTTCAGCATTTACGGATTATTTTGACGATCCTTCTGGAGAATATTCTTTTTGTTAAGCAACCAAAGTGCAGCTTTCTCTAGCAAAAAGTAGAGTACCTTGGGCATATAATATCATAAGAAGGAGTGGCGGTAGTCCCAACAAAAATTGAAGCAATGCAAGGCTGGCCGAAACCTATAAACGTGAAATTACTGCGCGGGTTCCTTGGACTAACGGGCTACTACCGAAAATTTGTTAAGGACTATGGGAAGATCAATGCACTACTTACTTTCTTACTGGAAAAAGATGTCTTCCAATGGTTAGATAGAGCCTCCGCTGCCTTCGACAAACTTAAGGCAGCCATGACGACGACGCCGGTGCTAACACTACCAGATTTCAACCGACCCTTTATTATTGAGGCCGATGCATCTGGAGTCGGAATTAGAGTCATTCTCATCAAGATGGTCGACCACTCGCATACACTAGCAAGGCATTATCTCCCTCCCATCAAAATAAGTCAACATATGATAAGGAGATGCTCGCCATTGTGCGCGCAACAACGAGATGGAGACCCTACTTGATTGGTCGACGATTTCAAATTAAAACCGACCATAAAAGCCTCAAGTACTTTTTGGAGCGAAAGATATCATCCCCTGAGCAGCAAAAATGGGTAATAAAACTTCTTGGATTTGATTATGAAATAACTTACAAAAAGGGGAAAGAGAATGTTCTTGCAGATGAGCTTTCGTAGCTACCCGAGCAAGCTGAAGTTTCAGCCATTTCACCTCCGACCAGCGACTTCCTTAAGGATATTAAGATGGAATGGCAGGAAGATTTAGAGACTAGTAAGATTATAAAAAAATTGGAGGAAGCACCAAGCTCCGTGGCTCATTACAATTGGGACTCAAAAGAATTACACTATAAGGGATGCATTGTGCTTATGATAAATTCTACTTGCATCTTCGTGAGCAGATTTTGGACAAAGTTATTCCATATGCAGGGTACTAAATTGAAAAGGAGTATGGCATATCATCCACAAATCAACGGCCGACAAAAGTTTTAATTAGGTGCTTGGAGACAACTCAAAGCCACCCACCAAATATAACTATCCAAGGAGAACTCCAGACCCAGCCAAGTGCCATTATTGATCGATGGATCATGACTCGACGACGACGACCCACTACTAAAGTGCTAATACAGTGGGTGAACCTAGCAACAAAAGATGCCACTTGGGAGAACTATGATGACTTGAAGATCAAATTTCCAAAATTCATGAATCGTCAGCCTCGAGGACAAGGCTGATTTGAAGAGGGCGGGTCTGTTAGGACTCTAGCTAGGAGAGTCCTAATTGAGAGGGGCATTCATGTAAAACCTACCTAAGCTGACCCCTATTAAAGAGGTGAAAAGGCCGGCTAGGGTTAGGAGGTAATTTCTTAGAGATGAATTAGGAGTTGTAAAGGAATAGGGGTCTTAAGTGGAAGTCCTATTAGGAGTTGGTTAGAAGTATGAGTCTTGAGTAGGAGTCCTATTAGGAGTTAGAGTTTAGAAACCCTATAAATAGTCATGTATTCCTCCTCTTTTGATAAGCAATAGATGAATCTTTTCTGCAGCCTTTGAGTAGCAACTTGGAGGGAGGAACTCCTATAGAGTTCCAAGGAGGCCGATCCCCTAAAGAGATCAACCCCAAGTTTAGAATCTGCAAGGGTTCTATCAATGTCATATAGTGGTTTGACTAGTTTAAACACATTCATAGAATCCTCTCATGGTGATAATTCAAAGAAGGACTGCTGATCCACTTCGGACCAACCGATTACAAGAACATTGACGGACAACTAGCAAAGATCCGACAAACCTCTACCATTCAGGAGTACAAAACTAGGTTTTTAAGGTTATCTAATTAAACTCGTGATTGGTTTAAAAAATAGCTATTGGGGACCTTTATTGAGAGCTTGAAGCCAGAGATCGGGGAGAAGTTAAAGCACGACAATAGTACATGCTTATGGCAGCCATCTCTTTCGCACCACTTCAAGAGGAGCGATTGAACCATGAAGCCTGGAGGACTAGTGTCACTCCCCGAACTGCAATATTGAAGTCCTCAGCCCCCCCCACTATTTGCCGAGCCCTTGCACCAAAAAATTTAACAAGAGAAGAGCTTATGGAGTGATCTACGAAGGAGTTATGTTAGTATTGCGACGAACCATGGAGCCGTGAGCATCGCTGTAAAAAAGGGAGACTTTTTGTGATTGAACTAGTAGAAAAATAGGTTATTGAATATCTAGAAGAGAGCCTTGAATATGAAGAAGAGGTAGAAGAAGAGCCACAACTGACCAACTTTATGGTGCACGTGCTAGCCAACTACTCAGACCCACAAAAGATAAAAGTTGGAGGCCTTCTCAAACAACAATCGATCACTATTCTCATCGATACGGGCAGCACTAATAACTTCTTAATAGTAAGGTTGCTGCTTGGATGGTGCTCTACATTGAAGGTTGTGGTAAGTTCGAAGTAAAGGTCACCGAAAGCAAAATCCTAAAGTGCGACCAAAGATGCCCGCAGGTTAAACTATTACTGCAAGACCAAAAAATTATCGCTGACTTCTTCCTCTTACCAATTGATAATTATGAGGCTATGCATGGCATAGAATGACTAACGACACTAGGTGACATCTCTCAAAAATTTTCTAAATTAATTATGAAATTCTACTGCAAAGGAAAACATATCATCCTATACGGGAAGTGTGGAAGCAACGTAACCACTATTTCAACCCAACGAATGGAGAAAGTTTTACATAAGGTAAATGGTGGCTTTTTAATGCATCTCTAGTAGCAACCAGGGGAGAAGAAAATAGAAATTGAAGGTCAAAATCTAACCTAATTTCTTACTGAATTTGCTGACATTTATGCTGAACCGCGCGGTGTTCCTCCTTCTCGGCAACATGACCATTGGATTCTAATTCTTCCAGGCAAACCACCAGCGAACACTCAGCCATCCCATTATCCTTAGCTCCAGAAGGATGAAATTGAAAAGATTACAAAGGAAATGATTGAAATAGGGGTGATTCGGCTAAGTTGTAGTCCCTATTCCGTACCGATGCTACTTGTAAGCAAGAAGCACGGAATATGGCAGATGTGCATCGACATATGAATCATTTCGGAACATATCAAAGAATGAATACATAACAAAATCTCAAACGTCAAATTTGACGTTACATTGATATCAGTCTCATCCAAAGCACATATAGAAACATATAACCGAAGCTCTGGATATCATATCAAGTAGATAGAAGGTGAAGTGGGACCATAACATAATATGGTATATCCATTTCTGAATGACTACCAAACATAAGTCTTCCATGTTTGGGAGATCTATCCACCCACGTCTGAGTGAAGTCATAGGAGGCCGACAAAGCATCGCGAGCTCTATGCATAACTCCCTTTACCATTTCTGGCAAAGGTTCACAATATCCCACAAACTCTAGAGTACAAAAGGATAGTATGAATAATAAAATTAGCAAATATCGGAAGCACATGCAGAACAATGAAACGTACATGTGCCTTTCGAGTCAATACGATGCAAACATAGTCTTTCACAAATGTATTCCGATTTGAAAGGAAATGAAAGCAAGAGAATACAAGGATTCCAAGCAATCACATATAGCTCAATTGAAATAAGAATGTTAGATGAATTCAATGTCCAAGGAAATGAAACTGGAAGAGGCACATATCGAAAGCAAATGGGGAACAATGAGATATACAAGTGCCTATACAAGTTGATACGAAATTACATAAACTTTACACAATAGGTTTCAAGAATGTAAATAATTTAAGAACAAGAGCATACAATAATTCAAAGTAGTAATATAAAGCTCAATTGAACAAAGAAAACTAAATGAAATTAATTTCCAAAGGAATGAAACCAGAATATGCGAAGTCGACCAAAGCTCGATTTTTGGTAGAATTCGAGTGGTACATTGAACAAATGATTCAAACTATTAGTTGTGCTCTAATATACTCAATAAAGCTATTGTAGAAAGATATTTCAATCTACTTTCAGATAAAATAGGTTTCCTATGAATCGAAGTTTCCAACAAAGAGTTACATTTACTTTAGTAACCCAAGGTCAGAAAACAAAATAATTATTTTGTAAAATTCATAGGGTTAGCTTTAATAGATAATCGGGCAGGCATTTGGACTCTAAATCTTTCAATCTTAGAATCAAAAGAAAGATCTACGATTCTAATTTCCAATGAAATAATTTTTGATTAAATCAAAGTTTCCAACGGGTACTTATAGGCAGTTTAGTATCAAAAGTTTAGAAATTATGATCCCTGTTTTGCAGAATATATAGACTCATTTGAAATAGAAGTTTGGGCAAACAAACTTACTCCAAATTTTTAAAAAATCTATCAAAAGAAAGATTTATGAGTATATATTCTGATCAAATAAGTTTTTTTCCAAATTAAAGGTCAATGCATGAAGTTATAACCATAACAAAGAAGAAAGGTCAGAATCTCGGATGTTTCATAGATTCAAATCGTTACGTCTAGATAGAAGATATATCAAATGCAAGGCTAGAACAATTTAATATTTCTCATATTCAAAGCAAATGTAGAGATAAAAATTAGAGAAAAGAAGGATCAAGAGACTTGCTATAGGAAAGATCAGAACACTTGCAATAGAAAGGATTGAAACACTTGAAATAGGAAGGATAGGAACACTTGCCTTCCGAAGGTTTTGATCCAAAGATCAAAAGAAGGTGCACACCTGAATCCTTCTTCTAATTTTCCTCCATGTCCTCTCCTTGTTTCGTTTTCTACATCTGCCTTCTTTTTTTTCCAACTGCTATTGCCACTGCCACAGTTGCAGCCGCAACCCCAGCCACGGTCGCAGCCGTAGCGACCGCCGCAGCACCTTTCATTGTGCTACTTCCTCCCTTCTCTCATTCCTTCTTTTTCTTTCCCAAACACAGCTGCCACAACCACCGTCGCTGCCGCAGCCACAACCGTACCGAGACCGCTGCCGCTGCCATGCCGCTGCCGCAACCACTGCCACCTTCTCCTCTTCCTCTTCTTCCCTCTTTTCTCCCTCGCCTTCTTCCTTTCCTTCTCTTCTTTCCCAGCTGCAACTGCAGCAGTCGCAGCTGCAGCCACAGCCACAGCCAAACCACAGCCCCTGCTCTTCTTCCTCTCCTTCTTCTCTTCTAGCTGTAGCTGCCATCGCCGCAGCCACAGCCCCTTCTTCCCCTTCTCTTCTTCCTCTCCTTACTTTCTTCCTTCCTCTTTCTCTTTTCCTGCCATAGCTGCCATAGCCACAACCGCAGCTCTCCTTCCTCTCTTCTACTTCAATTGTTCCAATCCTTCCTATTTCAAGTGTTTCGATCCTTTCTATTGCAAGTGTTCTAACCCCATCCTATAGTAACCCTAATCTCTATTTCCATTTTAATTCTACAAAATTTGAGAGATTTTATCTGAGAACCAGACCTTTTTTCGTTTTGATACAAAGCCATGAATCTGAAATTTTTTGGTAATCTAACATCTATGCATTGTTTTGGCCCTAACTTTTTGTAATAAACTATGATTTAGGCAAATCCTATTCCATTTGAAAGTAGACTCAAAAATATTTATTATGATACCAAGATTGAATGATTTGGAGTTTAAATGCCTACTAAGACGTCTGTTTCAAATGAGCCTACAGATTCTGTAAAACATGGATCATAATTTCGAGAGGGAAGATGGAGAGGAGAGAGAGGTGGCAGCAGCTAGGGCTGCAACACCTTTATTTCCTACAGGAGGAAACAAAGGAGAGGAGGCACTGTGCATTGGGGAGGAAAGGGGAAGAAGACGAGAAGAAGAGAAGGGAAAGAAGAAGAGGCTGGCGCTGGGGCTGCGGCGGTGGTAGCTGTAACTGGAAGAGAAGAAGGAGAGGAAGAAAAGAAGGTGAGGTAGAAGAGAGGAAGGAGAGCTACAGCTGCAGTTGTGGCAGCTGTGGCAGGAAAAGAGGAAGAGGAAGGAAGAAGGGAAGGAGAGGAAGAAGAGAAGGGGAAGAAGGGGCTGTGGCTGCAACGATGGCAGCTGCAGCTAGAAGAGAAGAAGGAGAGGAAGAAGAGCAGGGGAGGAAGAAGAGGTAGCGGCTGTGGTTTTGCAGCAGCTGTGGCTGCAGCTGCGACTGCAGCAATTGCAGCTAGGAAAGAAAAGAAGGAAAGGAAGAAGGCGAGGGAGAAAAGAGGGAAGAAGAGGAAGAGGAGAAGGTGGCTGCGGTCGCGGCAGTGGCAGTGGCAGCAATACGATTGTGGCTGCGGTAGCTATGTTTGGGAAAGAAAAAGAAGGAACGAGAGAAGGGAGGAAGGAAGTAGCACAGTGAAAGGGGCTGTGGCGGTGGCTGCGGCTGCGACTGTGACTGCGATTACGGCTACAACTGTGATAGTGGCAGTAGCGGCTAGGAAAAAAAGAAGGCAGATGTAGAAAATGAAATAGGAAGAGGACACGGAGGAAAAATAGAAGAAGAATTCAGGTGTACACCTTCTTCGGAACAAAACCTTCGGAAGGCAAGTTTTCCGATCCTTCCTATTTCAAGTGTTTCGATCTTTTCTATTGCAAGTGTTCTGATATTTCCTATTGCAAGTCTCCTGATCCTTCTTTACTCTAATTTTTATCTCTATATTTACTTTGAATATGAGAAACTTTGAATTGTTCTAGCCTTGTATTTGATATATCTTCTGTTTAGACGTAACGATTTGAATCTGTAAAACTTTTGAGATTCTGACCTTTCTACCTTATTACGGTTATAACTTCATGCATTGATATCTGATTTGGAAAAAAACTTATTTGATCAGAAAATAGACTCATAAATCATTCTTTTGATGCTTATTTTAAGAATTCAGAGTAAGTTTGCCTACCCAAACTTCTGTTTCAAATGAGCCTACAGATTCTGCAAAATATGGATCATAATTTCTGACCTTTTAATACTAAACTCCCATAAGTCCCTGTTGGAATCTTTGATTTATTCAAAAATTATTGCATTGGAAACTAGACTCGTAGATCTTTATTTTGATTTTGAGATTGAAAGATTTAGAGTCCAAATGCCTGCCCGATTATCTATTAAACCTGACCTTGTGAATTCTGTAAAATAATTATTTTATTTTCTGACCTTTAGTTACTAAAGTAAATGTAACTCTTTGTTGGAAACTTTGATTCATACGAAACTTATTTTATCTAAAAATAGATTGAAATATCTTTCTAAAATGGCTTTCTCGAGTATATTGGAGCACAACTGACAGTTTGAATCATTTGTTCAATGTACCTCTCAAATTCTACCAAAAATCGAGCTTTAGTCGATTTCAGATATGCTGGTTTCATTCCTTTGGAAATTGATTTCATTCAGCTTTCTTTATTCAATTAAGATTTATATTACTGTTTTAAATTTTTATATGCTCTTGTTCTTAAATTATTTATATTCTTGAAACCTATTGTTTAAAGTTTATGTTGTATCGTATCAACTTGTATAGGCACATGTATGTCCCATTGTTCCGCATTTACTTTCGATATGTGCCTTTTCCAGTTTTATTTCCTTGGATATTGAATTCATCTAACCTTCTTATTTCAATTGAGCTATATATGATTGCTTGGAATCCTTGTATTCTCTTACTTTCATTTCCTTTCAAATCTGAACACATTTATGAAAGATTATGTTTGCATCGTATTGACTCAAAAGGCACATGTATGTTTCGTTGTTCCCCATGTACTTCGATATGTGCTAATTTTATTATTCATACCATCTTTTTATACTCTGGTGTTCATGGGATATTATAAACCTTTGCTAGAAATGGTAAAGGGAGTTATGCATAGAGCCCGCGATGCTCTACCGGCCCCCTATGACTTAACTCAGATATGGGTGGATGAAGCTCCCAGATTTGGGAGACTTATGTTTGGTAGTCATTTAGAAATGGATATACCATATTATGTTATGGTCCCACTTCACCTTCTATCTGCTTGATATGATATCCGGAGCTTTGGTTATATGTTTATATATGTGCTTTGGATGAGAATGATATGAATGTAACGTCAAATTTGACGTTTGAGATTTTGTTCCGTATTCATTCTTTGATATGTTCCGAAATGAGTCATATATCGTTGATAAGCTTTGAAATATTTCACATACCATTGATATATTTTGAAATATTTTATTTGTTATTGATATGCTCCGAAACATTTCAAACGCCTTTGATATGCTCCGAAATGTTTCATTTGTTATTCATATGCTCCGAAACATTTCATACGCTTTTGATATGCTCCGAAATATTCCATATGTCATTGATATGCTTCGGAACATTTCATACGCTATTGATATGCTCCAATTACTGTATGCTCGATTTGTTATGAACTAAATATATTTTGAATAACATGACATTTGTGATTATGTATCTAATGAGATAGTATCCTGAGAGTTCTTGTATTTTACCTTGCATTGTAATACCTTATTTGTTTGAAACTATATCTTTTCATTCTATATATATTTTGTCACTTGCTGAGCTGATTTTAGCTCACTCTGTTGTTATATAAATCTTTTAGATCAGCTTGTCACACTCTGAGATGTTTGTATTGTGTTGAGGCAGTGGAGAGCTATTCAGAATTGTGGGCAAATCTTGTTGATTGTTATGTTATTGTTGTATAAGTGCATTTTGTATGAAATGAAATGTTGTCGATGAATCTGAATTGATACGTTGTGTAAAAGTGTTAAAAAAATCTCTCTTATTTAGAATTTCGGAATGTTAAGTTTAGTTTACAATGATGTGAATTGGTGGTAAATGGTTGGAGTCTTGATTGTATAAATTGTTTAGCTTATGGATTTATAAGTGTTGCTAATATTTTGTTAAGTTGGCTTGAGTTTCCATAAATGTGAATTATCGAGTGATGTGATATATGATTATAAACTGCACAGGTTTTATGGATGTGAATTTGATTGAATATTTTTCAGTATCCTCAAATGTTAGTTTGGATCCTAGATTATTATTGAATTATAATATTATCAATTTTGAGTTAGGTTCGCACCTCCTAAATAAGAATTAAATTCAGGGGGGTGTGATAGAGGTGGTATAAGAGCATGGTTTGAGGATCACTGAGATATTTGATTTGTTTGATGTGTAAAATATATTGTGGTCTATTAAATAATAGTGATTAGTGAAAATATTCTTTGATGTTTTTTAGGAATCTAGGATGATGAGAACATTTGGTCCTCCTACTTCATCTGCTTATGATTAATTAAAAGGGATGAAAGGGTTGATCGAGGGTATTAAATTAGAGTGGCGCAGTGGAAGTGTGGTGAACATAACCCATTGGTGGCAGAATAGTGGCAGAGTAATATGTGATGTGAATGAAGAAAATATTTGATATACGAAATTGTTCTGACGATCAAAAGATTTATTTTGCCACTTTGTGTTGGAAGTAGAGGCTGAGTCCTAATGAAAAAAAAAAAAAAAAAGATTAGAAATGAATTAGAAAGTGATAACAAGAGGGTCAAGACATCATCGATTTGAAAAGGAAAGTCATCACAAAAGATTCAATCCTGTGTAAGGTGCAAGTTAAATTATAAAACAAGTTTATATTTATGGGTGACTGGAGCCTATTTTGCTTGTGAAAAATTCGATCATAAAATAAAAGACTGCCCTTTGAACAAGAATAAAGAATCACTGTCTCATAAATCATCAGTCCATATTAGAGTATATGTTATCACGTAATATGATTCTAAAGCTTCTGAATTAATGGTCGAATGTACTATTCATGTTTATGAAAGAATGCAAATATTTGTTTGACCATGTGTCTCATCTATGATTTGATTCACAATATTTTACTTATCACTTGGGCATTCAACCTAGACCACTATATTATATACTATATGTAAATACGGCTATTGGGGATTGTTTGATAACAAACTCGATTTGGTCATCTTGTTTGATTTCTATTAGAGAACACAAACTTCATGCTGATTTGGTTCTCCTAGATATTTGGAGTTTTGATATTATACTAAGTATAGATTAACTATCTTCCCACAGCAATGGATTAATTGGATTCATTCTTGCCTAGAAACTCCAAAGTTTTCGATACTCTTTAATGGCTCACCTATTGGTTTTTTTGGGAGCACGAATGGCATCCGACAAGGTGATCCACTCTCTCCGTATCTCTTTACTATTGCGATGGAAGGACTTAGCTGTATGTTGGAACACGCAGTCTTAAATGGCAGCATTAAGGTACCCAGTGCTGGTTCTGTTCATATATCACATATAACATTTGCAGATGACTTACTTATCTTTCTCCAAAATGAACCAACTTCAGTAAAGAACCTGGCTACCATTATTAATGACTTTGGTATGGTTTCTGGACTTCAGTTAAATCATGCGAAAAGTAAAGTATATATGAGCCCTTACGTTGAGGATAAGGTCTTTATTTCACAAACTTTGGGGGTTAGTGAAGGAAGCTTGCCAGTTCCTTATTTGGGTCTCCCGCTCATATCCACAGGCATTCACAAAACCCACTGTCAACCTATCTTGCAAAAAATAAAGAATAGAATTTCTTCTTGGAAAAATAGGTTTCTATCAAAAGCAGGACGACTCGAACTCATCCGTTCGGTATTGCACTCCTACTCTATATATTGGTGTAATGCATTTCTTCTACCTGCTGGACTTCTCCAAGATATTGAACGGTTATTAATGAACTTCTTCTGGAATGGCACAAATGATAAGGCAATGCATATGGTAAATTGGGATAGCATTTGCAAACCGAAAGATGAAGGGGGGCTAAATTTGAGAAATACTAGAGATTGGAATCAAGCATGTTTGGTAAAGCAATTGTGGGATCTTTTGCAAAACAAATGTTCCTTATGGTCACATTGGGTTTCTGCTAAGTATCTCTCAAAGGAATCAATATGGGAAATTTCAACAAGAACATACCACTCTGCAGCTTGGAAAGGAATTTTAAAGGCAAGGAATTGGCTAATCAAACACATTTCGTATGCAATCTCTTCTGGAACTAGTACTAATATGTGGTACGATCCTTGGGTGAATGGGAAGAGTATATTTCAATTATATGGCGACAGAATACGAAAAGATCTTGGGGCTCCCAAAGATTGGAAGGTTTCCGAGTTCATCGCTAACGGTACTTGGTGTCTCCCTAATCCTATTTCTCCTGAAATGTTATCACTTTGGCCGACTATCATAGCTATTCGAATCAGGAACAACTCTTCAGATATACTTATTTGGCCTCATGACAATGGTAAATTTAGTGCCACATCCGCATGGAATCAAATTAGGCAAAGAAATAACAAGTGGGTCCCAAGCAATTGGACATGGGATCGACCGGGATCACAAAGACACTCCTTATGTACATGGTAGGCCCTTCTCAATAAACTACCTACAATAGACAATATGAAAAGAAGAGGTATCTATCATGTTAACCGATGCTCCCTTTGTTTGCAACAAGAAGAAACTGTTGACCACCTCTATTTTGCTTGTGATTATACAAAATGGATATGGAAGGAGATTCTCCAGCGATTTGAACTCAATAGACTGCCGCAACCAAACTTGCACCAAGAACTAGGCGACCTTATGCAATGTTTCTCAAGAAAAGGGCCTCTTACACAACTGGCAAAGGTTATTTTCAGATGTGCTATTTGGTGGATGTGGAAGGAGAGATGTAATAGAATCTTTGAATGTCAACACACAAACAATGCTCAGCTCTTGAAAGAGATTATTAGAGACTCAAGATTCTGTATGGAGCATGAACTCAAAACCGAGCACTTCACCCGAAGAGAAAAAGATATTTTTATCAAATTTAATTTTGCTATTAGCTAAGGATCTTGGGAATGATGCCAAATAATGTACCCACAGGTAGTTATAGTCTACAGCATGTGTAGTCATAACTATCGCATTAGCACTCTATGAGTTACTTGGCTTTGTCTATGACTTGTATAGATAAAGCTATTTGTAGAAACTTTACACATAATGAATTTTACTTTTACTTACCAAAAAAAAACTATCTTCCAATTATACCAGTATAGATTGTTATACAAAATGATCACTTTTTACATACTAGATCATCCCATCTATTATTTTGAGAGTATTGGGCATGATTTACCTTCTTGCTTGATGTATCTTAAGATGACTTGTCTGGATTACCTCTAGACAGAAAGGGTGAATTTGCTTTTGATTTGGTCTTTGGGATAATTCCAATATCTAAGCCTCTCTACAGAATGACACAATTTGAGTAAGTGGAATTGAAAAAGCAACTACAATGACTATTAGATAAGGGTTTTATTTGTGCCAGTGTTAAATCATCGGGTGCTCTGGTGTTAGTTAAGAAGATGGATGGAACATTGAGACTTTACATTAATTATAGACAATTGAATTAGGTGACTATCAAAAACAAGTATCCTCTACCCAGAAGTGACGACTTGTTTGATCAATTATAGGGTGCATAAGTATTTTCCAAGATTGATCGGATATCGGGTTACCATCTATTGAAGATTAAGGAAGAGGATATTTCAATCACTCTTGGATGATTGTGTAATTGTATTCTATTAATGTATTTAGGAGCTGGAGGAAGAAATGAATAAAACGTATCATCATCTTTTCATCGATTGAGGTATAACCAATTTAGAGGCCTAAATTTTCTTTTAAGGGGGGGAGAGTGTAATATCCTTCATTTCTGAAATTTATGTAAGGGACTTATTTTTAAATTGGAGGACCTATGTATAAATATAGATATTTCAAAGATTAAATTGTTAGGTTAAAAAAAAGGGGGGGGGGGGGGGGAGGGGGGGGGGGGGGGGCGAAAGGGTGGCGGTTTTATCCCACCACCTCCCACGCTCTCTGTTTCCCATGCCCACAGAGAGAGAAGCTATGGGGCATTGGGGAGAGAAGAGAAGAAGAGAAGAAGAGAAGAAGAAGAAGAGGGAGAAGAAAGGGAAGAAGAAGAAAAGAGGAGAGTGGCTATGGCAAGGGCTACAGCGAGGAGGTGTGGGGCATCGAGAAGGTGCTACAGCGAGGAGGTGTGGGGCATCGAGAAGGTGTTGGGTCCAGCCCATATGTGGGCTTAGACAATTGAGCTTTTTGAGCCCAAATTGATAATTAAAAGCAAAAGAAAAGGGTTTACTGTGAGAGTGCAGTGAGTGAATGAGGTGAGCGCGCAACGAGCAACGGCGGCCCACAAATATTATCAATTTTAGCCCAAATTTTATGTAGAGAATCCTTGTAGAAAACTCTACAATCCTAATGTGTTGATCTATAGTTTACCCTCTCTAAGGTACTTTTCTGCTATACCCATTTTGTGAGACCTAGAATTCTCTTACGAGGAGATCCATCTTATGTTCTTGATGTTTTTATGATCCTCTAGTTATTCTAGAGAAGATTTACTATAAACCTATTATCATTACTATTGATAATGGAAGTTTGAGGTGGACTACGGTCCAATGGTTTTTCCCACATTGGGTTTTCCACATTAAAAGATTTGGTCTCACTATGTGATTGATTTATTACTCTATTGTTTATGTTGTGTTAGTTGATATTAGCATTTTGATATCAAGTTGGTATTTTGATGAGGAACCCATTTTGATACACAAAGAGGGAAAAGAATTATTCGGCTTTAAATGGTTTTTCCCAACAATTGGTATTAGAGCAACAGGTTTTTTAGTGCTAGTTTTCTTGTGTAATTGAAATGGAACAGTCAGATGGTATAATTAAATTGGACTCATCAAATTATTCCACTTGGAGGCATATGATGGAAGATTTATTTTCTTACAAAGATTTGTATAAGCCTATCAAGATTAAAGATAAACCTTCTACTATGGACGATGAAGAATGAGAAGTTCAACATAGAAAAGCTATTGCTTATATTAGAAGATGGATAAATATAAACTTGCATAAGCATATTTATGATGAAACCAGAGCTAATATTATTCAGCAAAGGTTAGAAAATATCTTTACGAAAAAGATAGCGGGAAATATAATTTCTCTCCTTAGAAGGCTTGTAAATTTGAAGAATAAAAATGGTGGTAATATTATTGAGCAAATAAGTCTATTTCAAAGTCTTACAAACAAGCTGGTTGCAATGAAAATAAATATAGATGATGAGATGTAAGGATTACTACTTCTCAGCTCTTTACCAGAAAGTTGGGAAATGTATGTGCTGACTATTTGTAATTCCATGCCAGAGGGGACTCTAACTATAGATATAGTTAAAGATGTTGAACCTCAAATTTTAATGATGAAGTCAATTGTCATTTGTTATCTAATCTATATGTTAAGATAAGTGTGCAGGATTAACTATGATGGTAGTAAAATATGTAGTAGGAGTTGCGCTAGAGTCAAGACCATGATCACGTTGGGGGTTCGAGAGTTCGACGGAAGTCCAAATGGTCGTCGAAGGTTCTACGGGAACAAATCCAAGAAGTCTAGGAGCTTGCCAAAGAAGCTCATCGGAACTCGCCAAGTGGATTATCGCAAGTCTAAGAGTTTGTCGGAAGTCCACCGAACCATTGCCGAGGGTTCGTCGGATGTTCGCTGGAAGTTCGCCGGAAGAATCAATTGATGCACTAGAGCAAATTGCAGTATTAATGTCTTAAATATCATAGTTAGTATATAGATTAAGTTAGGAATGGGAGGTGATCCCATTAACTTAATCTGGGGGCAATTGGGCCCTTGACAGACCCAAATTAGATCGAATGGATCAGTCCATTTGGACCCAGAATTCCTACCAAGCGGTGGCATCGCTAAGGCCGGCGATGGCACCGCCCAAGAGTCTTGGTCTCCCAGGAATTCTGGGCGGTAGTACCGCCCCTGTCAGGCGGTGGTACCGTCGGTAATTATTATTACCAACGGTGGTACCACCCTTGTCAAGCGATGGTACTACCTGAGCTCGATCTCCGAGCGATGTCAGGTAGTAGTACCACCCAGACTGAGTGGTAGTACCACTCAATGATAGATGACAAGTGGTAGTACCACCCAGTTATGGTGGTAGTACCGCCAGGACCTTGAAAAATTGGGAGATGACACTTTTCAGCTTCAAATTCAAACCAGTTTGGGTCG
Organism: Musa acuminata AAA Group; assembly: GCF_036884655.1. Classification (NCBI taxonomy): domain Eukaryota; kingdom Viridiplantae; phylum Streptophyta; class Magnoliopsida; order Zingiberales; family Musaceae; genus Musa; species Musa acuminata. Next base: position 23,656,441 of record NC_088353.1, on the reverse strand, counting down.
ATATAAACCCCACCCTTTCCTGCATGAAAGGGCACCGAAAGCTTGATCTTACTCTGTGATTTTAGAGCTCAAAAGTGTTGTAAAGGCCAAAAGTTCTCCTCCCTCTTTTCTTCCAAGTTTTGATCATTTAAGAGAGGAGTGAAAATTCTGTAAGGGTTGTCTCCTAAGCCCGTCAAAAGGAGTAAAACTGTAAAAGGGTGATTGACCTTCACCTATTAAAGGAATGCCTCTAGTAGACGCTGGTGACCTCATCGGAGGAGGAAGCTGAAAGTGGATGTAGGTCACGTTTGATCGAACCACTCTAAAATCTGGTTTGCATTTCCTTTATGCTATTTATCTTAACTGCAAATTGCCTTCCTTACTTTACTTCAAATTCATTTCTGTAAGCTTTCAAAGTTATTATTTGCATGAATTGACTTTTACATCAGAATCATATTTCAACATACGAACGTCGTTTCAAATCGTCGAAAGTTTTCCGCTGCACTAATTCACCTGCCCCCCTCTTAGTGCTCTTGATCGTAACAATTGGTATCAGAGCGGGGTTAACTCTCAAACAGATTAAAACCTAAGAGAGATGGCATACGCCGGAAACCAAGAGGGCCACTCTATTACATGTCCACCCATGCTCAATGGGACAGACTACACCTATTGGAAGACCTAAATGAGGATCTTCCTTATTTTAATGGATTTTGAACTTTGGAATCTTATCGAAAATGGATTTTCAAAGTCTTCTCTTCCAATGATCGATTGGAACGAATTGGAGAAGAAGACTTTCGCTCTTAATGTAAAGGCTCTGAATGCCTTATTTTGTGCGCTTGATAAAAATGAGTTCAATCGTGTTTCAGTTTATGAAACCGCATTTGATATTTGGCATATACTCGAAGTAACTCATGAAGGCACAAGTAGAGTGAAAGAGTCAAAAATCAATCTTTTGATACATTCTTTTGAACTTTTCCGAATGAAACTGAGTGAGACTATTAGCGACATGTACACCCGTTTCACGGATATCGTCAATGGTCTAAAAGGATTCTGCAAAAGTTTTTCGGATTTTGAGCTCATAAATAAGATTATAAGATCCCTTCCTAAGAGTTGGGACTCTAAAGTCACTGCTATTTAAGAGGTTATAGATTTAAACAACTTCCCTCTTGAAGAACTAATCGGGTCATTAATGACCTATGAAATGAGTTGCAAGGCTCATGAAGAGCAATAAGACGTCCTTCCAAAGAACAGGAAGGATATGACACTTAGAACTTTAGATGACCACTTGAGAGAAAACTCAAGTGATGAGGACTATGACGATGACTTGGCACTTCTAACAAGAAAATTCAAAAAATTCATTAAGAGAAACAAGTTTAAAAATGACACAAAAATTAAATTTGAACCCAAAAAGGACCAAGTTATTTGCTACAAGTTTAAAAAGCTGTGATACTACAAAAGTGATTGTCCCCAAGCCAAGAAGAGAACATCAAAAAAGAAGGCGCTCAAAGCAATATGGGATGACTCAAGTGCATCCGAAGAAGATGAGTTCAACACCGAACAAGTTGCTCACTACGCCCTAATGGCCATCGGAGAGGAGGTAACAAATTTAATTGATACAGATTTATCATTTGATGAATTATTAAATGCCTTCCATGACTTATTTGATGAATGCAAAATAATTAGTAGAAAATATAAATTGTTAAAAAAGGAGCATGTTAGTCTTATTAGTAATTTTGATAAATTAAAAACTGAATATCATGATAGTTTATCTCCATGAATAAAATGCTATGATCTAGAAACTCTCCATAAGGAGATCTTATTACTTACGGACACCTTGAAGAAATTCGAGATTGGTACCAAGTCTTTAAATATGATCCTTACAAATAAGAGTCACATTCCTAAAAGAAATAGAATTAGATTTGTGAGAAGTCCTCACCAAAATCCAACCGCCTTCATTAAAGGCCCTATCTTGCATGTTCAGCACCAAAGCAAATACAACTTTTGTTGCAAACATGGACATAGAACTTATCATTTTTCATTCAAGAATGTTAGTCCGAATAAACTGATTTGGGTTCCTAAAGGAACCATGATAAATTCTATGCAATATGATTAATAATTTAAATTAGTTTTTGAGGCACCCAAAATTAAATGGGTACCTAAAAATCATCCTTTCTTGTAGAAACATATACCATCACAAGCTAGGAGCAAGAGATGGTACTTCGATAGTGGATGTTCAAGGTATATGACCGGAGATTCATCTCAATTCTCTAAGCTCACTAGCACAGACGAAGGCTGTCACCTTCGGAGACAACAACAAGGGTAAAATCATTGGCAAAGGAACCATAGGTAATAAATCAAACTTCTTTATTAAAGATGTTTTGTTAGTTGATGGTTTAAAACATAACCTCTTGAGCATTAGTCAACTATATGATAAAGGATATATTGTCAAATTCGAATCTAATGCTTGCATCATTGAAAAACTACACAAAAACACATCTATGATTGCATTAAAACAAAATAACGTATACACCATTGACATCAATGATCTTTGTAATGTAATGTGTTTCTCGGTTTTGAATGAGGATGCTTGGCTTTGGCATAGGAGATTAGGTCATGCTAGTATGAAACTAATCACTCAAATATCATCCAAAGAACTTGTAAGAGGAATTCCTCTTATCAAGTTAATCAAAGATAATTTATGTGATGCTTGTCAACTAGGAAAATAAATTAAAGGTAGTTTCAAATCTAAGAATCAAATAAGCACCTCTAGGACCTTGCAATTGATCCATATGGACTTGTTCGGACCAATCTCTACATCAAGCCTATGAGATAGCAAATATGCCTTTGTTATTGTAGATGACTATAGTAGATACACATGGACTTATTTCTTGAAACACAAAAATGAATGCTTTAGATATTTCACCAAGTTTTGTAAACTTGTTCAAAATGAAAAGGGTTTTATGATTTCATCAATTCGAAGTGATCACGGTGGTGAATTTTAAAACCGTGATTTCCAAGAATTTTATGAATCTAATAGATACAACCACAACTTCTCTACTCCAAGAAATCCTTAACAAAATGGAGTAGTAGAAAGAAAGAATAGAAATTTATAAGAAATGACAAGAACCATGTTGAATGAACATAGCCTACCCAAATACTTTTGGGCCGAAGCTGTAAACACTGCATGCTATATTTTGAATAGAGTTCTAGTAAGACCCTTACTCACCAAAACTCCCTATGAGTTGTGGAACAACAAAAAACCCAATGTTTCATATTTTAAAGTTTTTAGGTGTAAATGTTTTATTTTGAATGAAAAAGAAGCCTTAGGAAAATTTGATGCTAAATCCGATGAAGGAATTTTTCTTGGTTACTCTTCAGTTTCTAAATCTTTTTGCATCTTCAATAAAAAAACTTTAATTATAGAAGAATCCATTCATGTTGTTTTTAATGAGATTTACGAAATCAAGAAAAATGATTTTGATGATGATGTTAATTATGATTCTTTGAATTTAAATGAAACCCCTTCTCCAACTAGCAACTTGGATGCATCCACTTCCGAAACATCCTTACCCAAGGATTGAAAGTATGTAGATGCTCATCCTAAGAAGCTAATCCTAGGAGACACATCTAAGGGGGTTCAAACACGTTCTTCTCTTAAAAAATTTTGTGTCAACGCTGCTTTTCTCTCCCAAATTGAACCTAAATGTATTGACAAAGCCATGAAAGATGATTCATGGATTATCGCAATGCAAGATGAGTTAAATTAATTTGAAAGAAATGAGGTATGGAAGCTTGTTCCTAGACCAAATGACCATTTAGTTATTGATACTAAATGGGTCTTTAGAAACAAGCAAGATGAATATGGTATCGTGGTTTGAAACAAGGCTAGATTAGTGACCAAATGTTTCAACTAAGAAGAAGTATTGATTTCGAAGAAACCTTCGCTCCTATGGCTCGATTAGAAGCCATAAGGATGCTCCTTGCCTATGCTAGTAATAACAATTTTAAGTTGTTTCAAATGAATGTTAAAAGTATTTTTTTAATAGCTTTATTTCCGAAGAAGTTTATGTTGAACAACCTCTCGGATTTAAAAATAATAACCTCCATAATTATGTGTTTAAATTAACCAAAGCTCTCTATGGTTTAAAATAAGCCCTAAGGGCTTGGTACGAGAGACTTAATTATTTTCTTATTGAAAATAATTTCAAAAAAGGCAAGGTCAATACTATATTATTTATCAAGAATTTTAAAATTAATTTTCTCATTGTTCAGATTTATGTTGATGACATTATCTTTGGTTCTATGAATGAATCTCTTTGTCAATCTTTTGCTAAAACTATGAGTCTCGAATTTGAAATGAGTTTGATGGAAGAATTAACCTTTTTCTGAGGCTTATCAATCAAGCAACTAAGCAATGACATCTTTATTAGTCAAACTAAATATACTTTAGATCTACTGAAAAGATTTAATATGGATAGTTCAAAAGCTATTAACACTCCTATGAGCACCTCCACTAAGTTAGAAGTTGATGAAAGTGGAGAAAGCTTCAATCAAAAAACCTATAAGGGTATGATAGGAAGTTTACTTTACCTCACTACAACTATACCAGATATCATGTTCAGTGTAGGACTTTATGCTAGGTTTCAATCGAACCCAAAGATATCTTATCTCAAAGTGGTTAAAAGAATACTTAAATATCTTAAAGGTACCACAAATCTAGGATTATGGTATCTAAAAATCGAGAATTTTGAGTTAATTACTTATGCTTATGCGGATTTTGTTGGGTGTAGACTAGATAGAAAAAGTACAATAGGAACATGTTAATTTTTGAGACATTCCCTTGTTTCATGATCATCTAAGAAATAAAACTCGGTTGCACTATCAACAACTGAAGCTGAGCATATTGTAGCTAATGCATGCTAGTTGTGTGGATAAAAAACACCTTAGAAGATTATAAAGTCCATCTTAAAAATATTCCCATTAAATGTGATAACACAAGTGCAATATGTTTAACAAAGAATCTCATTTAACACTCAAGAACAAAACATATTGATATTAGACATCACTTTATATGAGATCATGTCACTAATCATAATGTAATCATAGAGTTCATTGATACTAAGCATCAACTAGCTGATATTTTTACAAAACCTCTAAGTGAAGAATAATTTGATTTCATTAGAGGAGAATTAAGAATGTTAATGTGTCCAAATACATGAACTTGTTAAGATTATTTTTCGGACTTTCTTGATTTAATGATCAAATCACTTAATTGCCATGATGATTTTTTACGATTACATGTATTAATAATATGTTGAAAATTATGTGTTTTGGATACAAAAATTTCCATGATGATAAACATGTTTTATCTTTATGATTATGTTTGAAAATCTATAGCAAAACCATGTTCAAATGCATGAAAGTGTTAAATTTCATTTTCGGATCTTCTTGATCCTAACAATCAGATTTTTTTGATACATTATTCTCTTCCGGACTTAATAAACATATGTCATATCGAGTTTTGATTCACATCATTGATTTTTGACATATGGAATCAACTAGCAAATGTATCTCTCATAGACTTATCATGTGAAAAATATCTTTCGAGAAATGGATTTGATGATTCCTTCTTATATCTTTTGAGAAATAGTTTTATATGCAAGGATTTGATTCACACACATATCTTGATTCTTGTAAAAATAACGATGCTTTAATATCTTATCAATTTTAACTTCATTCGAGTAAGCTCACAAATGACTTTCCTCCTTCATGCAAAAGATAATAACAAATAAAGAGGAAGAAGTAATGAAAGTTATCTCCATGTCATGTTTTCCTTGAGATGTTTGTATAATTGGTATCCTACCACTCATTATTGAAAAATGACATATACCTAGTTAAAATTTGCTTATATCGTTCTCCTTTTTATTGATGACAAAGGGGGAGAAATATATGAATTGATACTATGAGTGTCATATTTGAATGAGAAATATATGAATTGATGCTACGAGTAGCATATTTGAATTCAATGCTATATGAATTGATGCTATGAGTGCCATATTTGAATTTGAATTATGTTAAGATATCAAAAGCTTGCATCAAAATATATGATAGATTGGTGATAGAATTGCCATGATTGCCATATTTGCACTATGCCATATTTGCACTATGTTATTGCCATATTTGCACTATGTTAAGATATCTAGAGCTTACATCGCAATTCTACAAATTGATATCTTGTCATGTGATGAAATGCTATGATTGCTAAACACTTGAAATGTTTATATTATGTTAAGATATCAAGAACTTATATCGTAGTTTTATATGTTGATATCTTACCATATGATGAATTACTACGATTGCTATCTTTCACATTTGAAATGTAAAACCTAAAAATGGATGTCAAGCCTTGACATCATTTTCAGAGAAATACATCAGAATAGGAATCATGATGGGAGTATTGATAAGGTTAAATGATCTTAACTTATCAATATGTATCTTGAATTCAAAGGCTTTGAATTCAAGAATGACTTATCTCAAGTATGGCATATAGATAGGGGGAGTTACGGTTAAATCCGTTATCAATAGATTGTCATCATCAAAAAGGGGGAGATTGTTGAATCTCGGATTTTGATGATGACTCAATTGTCATTTGTTATCTAATCCATATGTTAAGATAAGTGTGTAGGATTAACTACGATGGCAGTAAGACATGTAGCAGGAGTTGCATCGGAGTCAAGACCATGATCACGTTGGGGGTTCGAGAGTTCGACGGAAGTCCGGACGGTCGTCGAAGGTTCTGTAGGAACAAATCCGAAAAGTCTAGGAGCTTGCCAAAGAAGCTCGTTGGAACTCGCCAAGTGGATCGTCGCAAGTCCAAGAGTTTGCCGGAAGTCCACCAGAGCATTGTCGAGGGTTTGTCGAATGTTTGTCGGAAGTTCACCGGAAGCTCACCGGAAGAAGCGATTGACGCACCGGAGCAAGTTGCAGTGTTAATGTCTTAAATATCGTAGTTAGCATGTAGATTAAGTTAGGAATGGGAGGTGATCCCATTAACTTAATCTGGGGGCAATTGGGCCCTTGACAGACCCAAATTGAGCCGAATGGATTAGCCCATTCGGACCTAGAATTCCTGCCAAGTGGTGGCACTATTTGTTGAATCTCGTATTTTGATGATGAAACTACTTGATATATGTTTATGATTTAATCTGCGTTTTGAGTGACGCAGGATGCTTCGATCAGGATGAGACAATTAAAGCAGGAAAATCATGTTGTGCCGAAGGAACATGTCAGAAGATTGGACGTCGGGCCGGTGGATCGGTCGACGTATCGACAGAAGGCTTCGGGTCGTGGACTCGGGCATCGGGCTAAGAAGAGCGGGTATTGTGCCAAGGATATCGGAGTTGCGGAGTCGACTGGCCGATTGGGCAATAGGCTGCAGAAGAGGACGATGCGCCGAAGAATCGGACGAAGCGTCGAGAGATCAATGACATGCCGGACAACTTGGTTAATTGCTTAGAACTAATTGTCTCGATCGAAGTTTTTGTTTTGTGTGCAGGATTAACTACGATAAGAGTAAGACAAGTAGCAGGTGTTGCGCCGGAGTCAAGATCAGGATCACGTTGGGAGTTCGAGAGTTCGACGGAAGTTCGGACGGTCGTCGGAGGTTCAGCGTGAACAGATCCGCGAAGTCCAGAAGCTTGCCAAGCGAAGCTCGTCGGAACTCGCCAAGTGGATCGTCGCAAGTCCAGGAGTATGCCGAATGTCCGCAGAAGGATCACCGAGGGTTATCGGTTGATCGACGGAAGTTGGCCGGAAACTCGCCGGAAGAAGCGATTGACGCATCGGAGCAAAGCTGCAGAAGTTGTCTTAGAGTTAATCGTAGTTAGCATGATGATTAAGCATGAAAATGGGAGGTGATCCCATTAGCTTAATCTTGGGGCAATTGGGCCCCTGAAAAGATTCAAAGTGGGCCGAATGGAGTGAACCATTCGGACCCTGATTGCACCAGGAGGTGCAACCGCCCCAGCCAGGAGGTGCAACCGCCTGGGCTGTGGGGTTGGGAGGTGCAACCGCCCCAGCCAGGAGGTGCAACCGCCAGGGCTGCGAGGCTGGGAGGTGCAACCGCCCCAGCCGAGAGGTGCAACCGCCCAGAGCTCAGTCTTCGAGCTAGACTGGGCGGTGCAACCTCCTCTGCCAAGAGGTAGCACCGCCAGAGCTCAAGTTTCGAGCTCTGCCAGGCGATGCAACCACCGAGCTCAGTCTTCGAGCTCTGGCAGAGAGGTGCATCAGCCTGAGCTCAGTCTCGAGCTCTGCCAGGTGATGCATTCACCGAGCTCAGTCTTCGAGCTCTGGCAGAGAGGTGCATCAGCCTGAGCTCAGCTTGGAGCTCTGTCAGGTGATGCAACCACCGAGCTCAGTTTCGAGCTTTGCCAGGTGATGCAATCACCAAGCTCAGTCTTCGAGCTCTGCTAGGTGATGCAACCATCGAGCTCAGTCTTCGAGCTCTGGCAAAGAGAAGCAATCGCCTGAGCTCAGTCTTCGAGCTCTGCCAGGCGGTGCCACCTCTCCAGTCAAGAGGTGCAACCGCCTGATCCCAGAATTCTGGGATTTGATCGATTTGATCGTTTTGAGCTCGAATTTTGAATTGGGTTGGGGCCTATAAATACCCCACCCATTCAGCACTGAAAAGACACAGACCTACATCGAAATCTTGATCTTTTCTGTGATTCTAAGAAGCTCAAAAGTGTTGTAAAGCCTTTAAGTCTCCTCCTTCTGTTGTTCAAGTTTTCAGTTGTAAAGTGAGGAGAGAAAGGTCTGTAAAGGTTGTCTCCTGAGCCTGTCAAAAGGAGAGAAATTGTAAAAGGGAAGTTTGGCCTTCGCCCATTGAAGGAAGGCACCTAGTTGACATCGGCAACCTCGTCGGTGGAGGAAGCCAAAAGTGGAGTAGGTCAAGGCTGACCGAACCACTCTAAATCTCTGGTTTGCGTTTATTTTCGAGCACTTTATCATTACTGCAAACCTCCCTCATTACTACTGCTCTCTGCGCTTTCACGAACAAGTTCTAAGTGCTGTTCTTCCGAATCTGCATTCAGACGTAAATTCGTATTTTCATACGTTACTGTTTACGTTTACGTTTGATTCTGCAGAACTGTCTTTCGTGCTTTTACGAACAAGCTTCTTTGCAGTTTATACTTACATTTTGATCCTATTGATAACTGCAAACTTTCCTCTACGATTTTACGAACGAATTTCAGCATTTAGATGTAAAACTGCATTCAGACGTAAATCGGCTTTCCTTGCTCAATCATCAGATCTCAGTTCATGTTTACGTCTTGATTCCAACTGCATACTGCCTTCTGCGAGTATACAAACAAGTTTCAAAGTTTAGACGTAAATCTGCGTCTAGACGTAAAACTGCGTTTAGACGTAAATCTGCGTTTAGACGTAAATCTGAGTTTAAGACGTAAATCTGAGTTTAGACGTAAATCTGCGTTTAGACGTAAAACTGCGTTTAGACGTAAGTCTGCGTTTAGATGTAAATCTGCGTTTAGACGCAAATCTGCGTTTAGACATAAAACAGCGTTTAGACGTAAATCTGAGTTTAGACGTAAACTGCGCTTAGACGCAAAACTGCGCTTAGACGCAATCTGCGCTTAGACGCAAACTGCACTTAGATACAAACTGAGAATTTGCTTTTGCATAATAACAGTTTTTGAACGAACGCAGCTTTTGGTTTTTAATCGCTGTAAGATTTCCGCTGCACTAATTCACCCCCCCCCTCTTAGTGCTCTCGATCCTAACAATTGGTATCAGAGCGGGGTATTTCTCATTTCGGATTTACACCCGAGAGAAATGACTTTTCAAGAGGGTTGTTCGGTCTTTTGTCCACCGTTCTTTAACGGATTGGACTACACTTATTGGAAAACTCGAATGAGAGTTTTCTTAATTTCTCTAAATCTGGATTTATGGAATATCATTGAAAACGGTTTTCAACTTCCCTCCAAACCGATGAACGAATGGTCGGTTTTGGAGAAGAAGAATTTTTCTTTAAATGCAAAGGCTATGAATGCCTTATTTTGCGCATTGGACAAAAATGAGTTCAATCGGATTTCTACGTGTGAAACGGCTTTCGATATTTGGCGCACTCTTGAAATCACGCACGAGGGAACTAGTAGAGTCAAAGACTCGAAAGTTAATATTCTACTGCTTGATTTCGAGCTTTTTCATATGAAACCAAGCGAAACCGTTGTTGACATGTACACCCGTTTTACGGATGTCGTCAATGGTTTAAAATCACTTGGTAAAAGCTTTTCGGATTTTGAACTCGTTTACAAAGTTTTGCGCTCACTTTCTAAAACTTGGGATTCAAAAGTAACTGCTATTCAAGAATCGAAAAACTTGAACCATTTTCCACTTGAAGAACTAATTGGTTCATTGATCACATATGAAATGACGTGCAATGCACGTGAAGAACTTGAGAACCACCTTCCAAAGAACAGGAAGGATTTGGAACTCTGGACAAATGAATGCCACTTGAGCGATGACTCAAGTGATGAGGACAATGATGAACAAACCAACCTTCCAAAGAACAGGAAGGATTTGGGACATAGAACATTTGAAGACCACTCGAGCATAAGCTCAAGTGATGGTGAACTTAAAATGAAATGAAAATTAAAAAGCAAAAAGAATGGAACTACTTGCTTTAAACGCAAGAAGAAGAACAAAAATTGGGATGAATCGAGCTCATCTGAAGACGAGAAAGTCAACAAAAGCGAGGCGACAAAATACGCCTTACCAGCCTACGATGTTGAGGTAATTAAAATGCCTTTGGTTTATTTTGAAATTACTTGATGCTTTCATGATATATTTTCTTTTTTAGTTTAGAATTCATTTTCTTGAAAATTACATGTTTAAAAATAAAAATACAGAAATTATGATCATGCTGATAATTTCGAAAATAATATGATAAACAAACAAAATGATTTTGATCATGGTTAAGAAGTAATAATGTGTATCATGTTTGATTAACATTGTTGAATGAAATCACGTTTGATTTAAAGTAATGCATAAAGATGTAATATGAAATGGTTATTAACAATTTTATGCATGTGATTTTAAGTTATCCATGATCATGAGCTTGTTTGATCTTCTTGACTTAATTTCAAGATCTATAGCAAAAATCATGTTTGAATATATGAAAGTGTTAATTTCATTTTCGGATTCAGTTAACAATTGGTATCCTAACAATCGGATTTTCTCATACACTTATGAAAAATATTTTTCGGCTACCATTATTAAAAAATATTTTTCGGCTACCATTATTAATGACTTTGGAATGGTTTCTGGACTTCAGTTAAATCATGCGAAAAGTAAAGTATATATGAGCCCTTACGTTGAGGATAAGGTCTTTATTTCACAAACTTTGGGGGTTAGTGAAGGAAGCTTGCCAGTTCCTTATTTGGGTCTCCCGCTCATATCCACAGGCATTCACAAAACCCACTGTCAACCTATCTTGCAAAAAATAAAGAATAGAATTTCTTCTTGGAAAAATAGGTTTCTATCAAAAGCAGGACGACTCGAACTCATCCGTTCGGTATTGCACTCCTACTCTATATATTGGTGTAATGCATTTCTTCTGCCTGCTGGACTTCTCCAAGATATTGAACGGTTATTAATGAACTTCTTCTGGAATGGCACAAATGATAAGGCAATGCATATGGTAAATTGGGATAGCATTTGCAAACCGAAAGATGAAGGGGGGCTAAATTTGAGAAATACTAGAGATTGGAATCAAGCATGTTTGGTACAGCAATTGTGGGATCTTTTGCAAAACAAATGTTCCTTATGGTCACATTGGGTTTCTGCTAAGTATCTCTCAAAGGAATCAATATGGGAAATTTCAACAAGAACATACCACTCTGCAGCTTGGAAAGGAATTTTAAAGGCAAGGAATTGGCTAATCAAACACATTTCGTATGCAATCTCTTCTGGAACTAGTACTAATATGTGGTACGATCCTTGAGTGAATGGGAAGAGTATATTTCAATTATATGGCGACAGAATACGAAAAGATCTTGGGGCTCCCAAAGATTGGAAGGTTTCCGAGTTCATCGCTAACGGTACTTGGTGTCTCCCTAATCCTATTTCTCCTGAAATGTTATCACTTTGGCCGACTATCATAGCTATTCGAATCAGGAACAACTCTTCAGATATACTTATTTGGCCTCATGACAATGGTAAATTTAGTGCCACATCCGCATGGAATCAAATTAGGCAAAGAAATAACAAGTGGGTCCCAAGCAGTTGGACATGGGATCGACCGGGATCACAAAGACACTCCTTATGTACACGGCAGGCCCTTCTCAATAAACTACCTACAATAGACAATATGAAAAGAAGAGGTATCTATCATGTTAACCGATGCTCCCTTTGTTTGCAACAAGAAGAAACTGTTGACCACCTCTATTTTGCTTGTGATTATACAAAATGGATATGGAAGGAGATTCTCCAGCGATTTGAACTCAATAGACTGCCGCAACCAAACTTGCACCAAGAACTAGGCGACCTTATGCAATGTTTCTCAAGAAAAGGGCCTCTTACACAACTGGCAAAGGTTATTTTCAGATGTGCTATTTGGTGGATGTGGAAGGAGAGATGTAATAGAATCTTTGAATGTCAACACACAAACAATGCTCAGCTCTTGAAAGAGATTATTAGATACTCAAGATTCTGTATGGAGCATGAACTCAAAACCGAGCACTTCACCCGAAGAGAAAAAGATATTTTTATCAAATTTAATTTTGCTATTAGCTAAGGATCTTGGGAATGATGCCAAATAATGTACCCACAGGTAGTTATAGTCTACAGCATGTGTAGTCATAACTATCGCATTAGCACTCTATGAGTTACTTGGCTTTGTCTATGACTTGTATAGATAAAGCTATTTGTAGAAACTTTACACATAATGAATTTTACTTTTACTTACAAAAAAAAAAAAAAAAATATTTTTCTAAAATGGATTTGATAAAATGATTCATGCTTATAAACTCCATCTTGAAATATGAATGATAGTGTTTTTGCTTGCAAAGATTTATTTCACATTCATATCTCCTATGATTCGTGTGCAGAAAAAGAATTTATAAATCATAACACAATGTGATTTCTTATGCAAAAATAAAGTGCTTTTGTGATTCTTTGCTAAAGAGAATAATTATTAAAACACTTACCAAAAAAAAGAGAATAATTATTAAAATCATGATCTTGATAACATGAAGCTCTTTATAAATCAAGATCGTTCATTATGCTCTCTACATTTATCAAAAAGGAGTTTTTCAAATGAAATGCAATTCAATGAAGTGTCATTTTGATATCTTGAAACTTGGAATATTTTAAAATGTGATCTTTTTTTTGGTAAGTAAAAGTAAAATTCATTATGTGTAAAGTTTCTACAAATAGCTTTATCTATACAAGTCATAGACAAAGCCAAGTAACTCATAGAGTGCTAATGCGATAGTTATGACTACACATGCTGTAGACTATAACTACCTATGGGTACATTATTTGGCATCATTCCCAAGATCTTTAGCTAATAGCAAAATTAAATTTGATAAAAATATCTTTTTCTCTTCGGGTGAAGTGCTCGGTTTTGAGTTCATGCTCCATACAGGATCTTAAGTCTCTAATAATCTCTTTCAAGAGCTGAGCATTGTTTGTGTGTTGACATTCAAAGATTCTATTACATCTCTCCTTCCACATCCACCAAATAGCACATCTGAAAATAACCTTTGTCAGTTGTGTAAGAGGCCCTTTTCTTGAGAAACATTGCATAAGGTCACCTAGTTCTTGGTGCAAGTTTGGTTGCGGCAGTCTATTGAGTTCAAATCGCTGGAGAATCTCCTTCCATATCCATTTTGTATAATCACAAGCAAAATAGAGGTGGTCAACAGTTTCTTCTTATTGCAAACAAAGGGAGCATCGGTTAACATGATAGATACCTCTTCTTTTCATATTGTCTATTGTAGGTAGTTTATTGAGAAGGGCCTGCCATGTACATAAGGAGTGTCTTTGTGATCCCGGTCGATCCCATGTCCAACTGCTTGGGACCCACTTGTTATTTCTTTGCCTAATTTGATTCCATGCGGATGTGGCACTAAATTTACCATTGTCATGAGGCCAAATAAGTATATCTGAAGAGTTGTTCCTGATTCGAATAGCTATGATAGTCGGCCAAAGTGATAACATTTCAGGAGAAATAGGATTAGGGAGACACCAAGTACCGTTAGCGATGAACTCGGAAACCTTCCAGTCTTTGGGAGCCCCAAGATCTTTTCGTATTCTGTCGCCATATAATTGAAATATACTCTTCCCATTCACCCAAGGATCGTACCACATATTAGTACTAGTTCCAGAAGAGATTGCATACGAAATGTGTTTGATTAGCCAATTCCTTGCCTTTAAAATTCCTTTCCAAGCTGCAGAGTGGTATGTTCTTGTTGAAATTTCCCATATTGATTCCTTTGAGAGATACTTAGCAAAAACCCAATGTGACCATAAGGAACATTTGTTTTGCAAAAGATCCCACAATTGCTGTACCAAACATGCTTGATTCCAATCTCTAGTATTTCTCAAATTTAGCCCCCCTTCATCTTTCGGTTTGCAAATGCTATCCCAATTTACCATATGCATTGCCTTATCATTTGTGCCATTCCAAAAGAAGTTCATTAATAACCGTTCAATATCTTGGAGAAGTCCAGCAGGCAGAAGAAATGCATTACACCAATATATAGAGTAGGAGTGCAATACCGAACGGATGAGTTCGAGTCGTCCTGCTTTTAATAGAAACCTATTTTTCCAAGAAGAAATTCTATTCTTTATTTTTTGCAAGATAGGTTGACAGTGGATTTTGTGAATGCCTGTGGATATGAGCGGGAGACCCAAATAAGGAACTGGCAAGCTTCCTTCACTAACCCCCAAAGTTTGTGAAATAAAGACCTTATCCTCAACGTAAGGGCTCATATATACTTTACTTTTCGCATGATTTAACTGAAGTCCAGAAACCATACCAAAGTCATTCATAATAGTAGCCAGGTTCTTTACTGAAGTTGGTTCATTTTGGAGAAAGATAAGTAAGTCATCTGCAAATGTTATATGTGATATATGAACAGAACCAGCACTGGGTACCTTAATGCTGCCATTTAAGACTGCGTGTTCCAACATACAGCTAAGTCCTTCCATCGCAATAGTAAAGAGATACGGAGAGAGTGGATCACCTTGTCGGATGCCATTCGTGCTCCCAAAAAAACCAATAGGTGAGCCATTAAAGAGTATCGAAAACTTTGGAGTTTCTAGGCAAGATTGAATCCAATTAATCCATTGCTGTGGGAAGTTCATATCAAGGAGCATCTTATAGATAAATTTCCTATTAACAGAATCAAAGGCTTTCCTTAAATCAGCTTTAATGCAGATTTTTGTCCCTCTTGCTTTTGAATGCAAATCTTTGACCAAGTCATTAGCAAGCAAAATGTTATGATGTATACTTCTCCCTTTGATGAAAGCAGCTTGATTTGGGCTAATGATCTTGTGTAATACCTTTTGCATTCTATTTGCCAATACTTTGGAGATGATCTTGTATATAAAGTTGCATAATGATATGGGTCGATAGTTCTCTAGTGAATCAGCCCCTGCATTCTTCGGAATTAAAGAAATAAAAGTGTAATTCATCTCTCTAAGAATATGACCTGAAGAGAAAAAATGTTGGCAAGCTTTGATCACATCATTTCCAATAATAGACCAAGCAGTTTGGTAAAATTCAGCTGGAAATCCATCTGGACCTGGGCTTTTGTGCTTTGGTGACTTAAAGACAACACATACAATTTCGTCATCTGTAATTGGGGCATTGAGGATTGAAATAGCTTCCGAATCAAGTTTTCTAGTCGGCTCCACATGAATGTTATTAGGTTTCCCAGCTTGATTGAGTAAGGAATAAAAAAATTGCTCTGTGTGTGCTTTAACCTCATCTAAATTCTCAATAAGATTATCATCTTTGTCTCTGCATTTGCTGATACGGTTAACAGCCCTTCGAGTAGCAATTGAAGCATAGAAAAATTTAGTATTGGAATCCCCTAGTGTAAGCCAATGCTGTCGAGACTTCTGCTTTGCAAAACTTTCCTCCTGTTTTAAGGCTTGCATGAAGTTATTTCTGGCTTCCGTCTCTTTGTAGATAATATTTTCATCATTTGGCTGAAGTTGCAGCTCATGTTGCAATGACATTAGTTTCTTTCTGCAAAATTGAACTCTGGTGGTAATATTGCCAAAGGTATTTGTATTCCACTCCTTTAGTGCTGCTTTACAGGCTTTGAGCTTTTGACATAAGATGTAAGGGGGAGATCCATGCACATTAACATTCCAAGCAGATCTGATACCATCAAGAAATTGAGGATGAGTACTCCACATGTTAAAGAATCTAAACGGTTTCTTGCCTCTTGGTGTCGCTTTTTCTGCGTGTATATACATTAAAGAATGGTCAGAAAACAAAGAAGCACCATACTCAAGAAGTAAATCTGGGTAAACTGTTAACCATTCATGGTTAATCAAACATCTATCAAGTCGAGCCATTATTTTTCTGTTAGCAGCACCTTGATTACTCCAGGAGAGCCAATTACCCACAGATTTCATATCAAACAATGCTGCAGTGTCAATGTAATCATTAAAACTTTGAAGCTGACTTTCTGAAAGTTGTCTACCCCCCACTTTTTCATTTGTGTACCGAATAGTATTAAAGTCTCCAAGAACAATCCAAGGTACATTGAGACAGCCATTTACAATATTAGTCAGGTCAGACCAAAGAGTATTTCTTTCTTGCATACTGTTTGAAGCATATATACCAGTGAAATTGAATTGACAGCCATTCTTTTTATCCTCTACCTTAAGATGAATGAATTGATCAGTAGCAGAAATAAACCAAGCATTAATAGAGTTAGGATTCCATAAGACCCATATTCTGCCAAAAGTTTCATTTGAGTCATTGGTAAACAGTTCTGCGTCCGGCCATATTAAATTCTTTTGAGCTTGAACGCGCGATTGTTTAATTTTCGTTTCCACTAGAATAACAATATCACATGCGGCAGACTTGATTATTATGTTGAGCTCCCGACATTTCTCCGACTTATTAAGTCCGCGAACATTCCAGCATGTTATCTTCATTAGTAATAAACAAATGAAAAGGTAGTAAGGTATTCATCCTACGACTTTGGATGGATTGTACCATCCTTTTTCTTATCCTTCGATTTTGTATTTTCCTCCCGCACAATATCCTTACCTTTTATGACTTTATTCCTATATTTATCCACTTCATCTACAGCTTGCAGATTTTTAAACTTTAAAGTACCTTGAATCATGTGGTCTTGATTGGCAGGGTTTGTTGAAGCTCGATAAGATTGTTGCAGCACAATATCCTGGATAGTACTTGTTGGAGCAGCGTGGCTAGAGAGGTTTGTTGGGGCATGAGTTTGTTGAGTCGGAATATCCTTGTTGGCGATGTTTGTTGTGGCCTGAGTTTGTTGAGGAAGAATATCGTTGCTGGCGAGATTTGCTTGGGCCTGAGTTCATTGAGCTATTGTGGATGGATCCGATGATATTAGAAGAGATGAAGTTCCTGACTTATGTTTCTCCTGTCCACTAGTACCATGGGAAACCTCTGTTGTGGAAGGCTCTGACATTATAGGAAGAGATAAAGTTTTGGAATTTTCCTTCTGTCCGCGGTGCTTTCCTTGCGAGTCGGAATGCTCAATAGTTTTCGCCACCATCGGTGCTACTGCCATTAGAGAAGAATCACTTTGTTGCTGAGGTGCTTGACGTGGTCGATAGACCTTTGTGGTTGGTTGTGGGGTTTGCTGACAAGCTCCATTTGCATGACCAAAAGATAAGCAACGCTGACATCGTTGTGGCTTCCAGGAATATGAGACATGTACCTTCCGAGTGTTCCCATCAAGATCGCGATAGAAAACTTCATTAGGAAGATCTTCATCGGAAGAAACCAGCACACATGCTCGTGCAAATGCTAATCTCGTCTGAGCTGCTGTTGCTTTGTCGATGTAGAGTGGCTGTCCCAGAGTGCTGCATAACTTTGCAATAAAACGTTGACTCCAAAGATGTAGAGGCAGTCCTTGAAAGGATACCCATAATGGAATAGACTGTAGGCTATCTAACTCCAAACGGACATCAGGAGACCAACGTCGTAAAATCATTGGATGACCGCGGATAGTCCAGAATCCTTCGAGGATTCGTTGCAAATCTTCTTCAGAGTATAGCTTGCAAACAAAGAATCCGTTCTCCAGCATATGAAGATCAAATGACGATATTCCCCATCGAGTTTTGATAAATGAGGATAATGGGAAATAAGATGTTTTGAGACCTACCACATAGCCAACAATTGCCATTGACCATGTCTCAATAAGCTCTGTTGAATCAGCAGTCTCGTATACAGCAATCTTCTTATCAGCCTGAACTTCTGGCGTAATGAATTCTAAGCTTAGATCTGGACTTCCAACCGGAGCCTTGAATAGGCTAGTCCAAGGCCGAGGGTCATTGGAAATTACAGCAGGCTGCCGCGATCTAGAGCGCGACCTGCTTCGATGCTGCTTCATCGAAGGAGTTTCTCTCTGGAGAGGATATGGTGGAGGAGCAACTTGAGGGATAACGGTAGGGAGTCTTGCCATCGTTTCAACCCTCCCGCCACCGTCGCCAGCCCTAGGGGCCGTCGATGCCATGTTTGATCCCTCTTCTGGTCACCGCTACAGAATCGTCACCATAGGGAAAAGTCACCGCTGCAGTGTCGTCGCCGCTACAGTACCGTCGAACCAGATCTGGTCGCGCTGCAGTGTCGTCGGCGCTACAGTACGTCGACCTAGATCTGGATCTGGTCGCCGCTGCAGTGTCGCCGCCGCTACAGTACCGTCGCCCTAGATCTGGTCGCCGCTGCAGTATCGTCGCCGCTACAGTACCATCGACCTAGATCTGGTCGCCGCTACAGTACGTCGACCAAGATCTGGTCGCCGCTGCAGTGTCGTCGGCGCTACAGTACGTCGACCTAGATCTAGATCTGGTCGTGTCGCCCTAGATCTGGTCGCCGCTGCAGTGTCGCCCGCCGCTACAGTAACGTCGACCCAGATCTGGTCGCCGCTGCAGTGTCGCCCGCCGCTACAGTACCGTCGCCCTAGATCTGGTCGCCCTAAAATGTGATCTTTGATAAGAATGTTTCAAGTTGCTCCTTTTACTATATCTTTTCAAATGAATCATAAGCCTTGATATCATATATCTTATAATGCAAGATTTCTTTGCCTTATGCTTATCTTAATTTGGCATATAAAGACTAAGGCATGCTTAGATGAAAAAGAATCTCTTAAAAAATGCTTTTCCCATTTGATCGAGATTAATGATTTCATGATATTTTATGAATCTCGAAATTAATTTTAATGACTTGATTATGAACTTCAAGTTAATGATTTAATTTGAATAAGTTTTATCTAAATCATAATCTTGATCTTGCAAAATTGAAGTCACAAATAATATCTTGTGGTAGTCATGAATTGATACTCACAATATGAAAACATTGATATTCATGACTTAAAATGGATTGAAACATTGTATGCTTAATTTAATCATTCTCCTATGTTTCAAAAATTCCTTAAATGCCTTATGTGATGATTGAAAACTAATCTGCTTTATGATGAATTACGAATCATGACTTGATCTATGATATAAATGCCTTGAAATGATTGAAATATTTAACACTTTTATGCTCTTCCCCCTACTTTCTTTTTGTTTTCAATGATAAAATGGGGAGAAGTTTTGATCATGCATGGTAGGATATAATTTGACAAAATTGATACCATCATGATATGAAACATTTATGATGTACAATTATGCATGCAATACTTGTGCTTTCTAATTATGATGTGATGTATTGCATATGATGTAAATCATGATTTAAAATGCTATGAGTGCCAAGTTACACATTTTGAGAAGAAATTGTTATATTGAAACATTAATGTAATTATGAATAGTGATATGATATCATGCATGTAATACTTCAACTTATGATAATGATGCATGTAATTATAAAATATTCATGATGAAAAATTGTCTTGACATTCATAACTTGATTATTCATCCTTTGTCATGATTTTGAAATCGTTGTAAAAGGAAAAAAGATCTACAAAACCGTATTCTCTCTTTCTTTTTTTTACAATGACAAAGGGGGAGATAGCTAGCTTGTACAAGTCAAGAAGATGCAAAAACTTGATTGCTAGCTTACCTATTTTAAGAAGCAAAGATTGCTAACTTGCTTATTTCAAGAAGAAAAATTGTCTTCTTGAACATCACTATCTTGAATATCTCAAGAAGCAAAACTTGCAATTTGCACATTGCAATAGGAAGCAAGAATCATGAGCTTACACAAGAAATTTATCTTGCATTTGCTTTCGAAATTTTTGCTAGCTTATATATTATGAAACTTGTATATCATAAAAATTGCTAGCTTGTTGGTCTAAAGAGAAGCAAAAAGTTGCTATCTCAAAAGAAGAAAATGTGCTATCTTGCCTATCTCAAGAGGCAAAAATGCTAACTTGCGCATCTAGCAAAATGAGCAAAATTTTCAAGAAGCAAGAGTTGTCTTCTTGAACATCTCTAATTTGCTAGCTTGCATAATATAGAACTTGCTATCTTGAACATTACCAAAAGTGCTATCTTAGATGCTATAAAACTTGCATAGCATGAATGTTCTAAGCATGATGTAACACTTGCTAAATCTTCTAGCTCCAAGATTGCATGATGATAAAACTTGATATTATGATTTTCATGCAAAGAGTTGAACCAATATCACACACAAACACTTGATTGTGATACTTCTCCTTTTTGTTGATGACAAAGGGGGAGAAGTATGTTGATGAAAGTATGTTGATGACATGACATGTGATGCATAAGTTTATGCATATGCTCATGTATTGCAAGTATTCATGATGAATATTGCAATGACTTGAATTCAGTTTGAATTCAAGGTTCTATCAATATGGCATATTGATAGGGGGAGTTTGTTTAAACTCCGGGAGTTAAGTTTAACTCCGTCATCAAGTGGTTGTCATCATCAAAAAGGGGGAGATTGTTGAATCTCGTATTTTGATGATGAAACTACTTGATATATGTTTATGATTTAATCTGCATTTTGAGTGACGCAGGATGCTTCGATCAGGATGAGACAATTAAAGCAGGAAAATCATGTTGTGCCGAAGGAACATGTCAGAAGATTGGACGTCGGGCCGGTGGATCGGTCGACGTATCGACAGAAGGCTTCGGGTCGTGGACTCGGGCATCGGGCCAAGAAGAGCGGGTATTGTGCCAAGGATATCGGAGTTGCGGAGTCGACTGGCCGATTGGGCAATAGGCTGCAGAAGAGGACGATGCGCCGAAGAATCGGACGAAGCGTCGAGAGACCAATGACATGCCGGACAACTTGGTTAATTGCTTAGAACTAATTGTCTCGATCGAAGTTTTTGTTTTGTGTGCAGGATTAACTACGATAAGAGTAAGACAAGCAGCAGGTGTTGCGCCGGAGTCAAGATCAGGATCACGTTGGGAGTTCGAGAGTTCGACGGAAGTTCGGACGGTCGTCGGAGGTTCAGCGTGAACAGATCCGAGAAGTCCAGAAGCTTGCCAAGCGAAGCTCGTCGGAACTCGCCAAGTGGATCGTCGCAAGTCCAGGAGTATGTCGGATGTCCGCAGAAGGATCACCGAGGGTTATCGGTTGATCGACGGAAGTTGGCCGGAAACTCGCCGGAAGAAGCGATTGACGCATCGGAGCAAAGCTGCAGAAGTTGTCTTAGAGTTAATCGTAGTTAGCATGATGATTAAGCATGAAAATGGGAGGTGATCCCATTAGCTTAATCTTGGGGCAATTGGGCCCCTGAAAAGATTCAAAGTGGGCCGAATGGAGTGAACCATTCGGACCCTGATTGCACCAGGAGGTGCAACCGCCCCAGCCAGGAGGTGCAACCGCCTGGGCTGTGGGGTTGGGAGGTGCAACCGCCCCAGCCAGGAGGTGCAACCGCCAGGGCTACGAGGCTGGGAGGTGCAACCGCCCCAGCCGAGAGGTGCAACTGCCCAGAGCTCAGTCTTCGAGCTAGACTGGGCGGTGCAACCTCCTCTGCCAAGAGGTAGCACCGCCAGAGCTCAAGTTTCGAGCTCTGCCAGGCGATGCAACCACCGAGCTCAGTCTTCGAGCTCTGGCAGAGAGGTGCATTAGCCTGAGCTCAGTCTCGAGCTCTGCCAGGTGATGCATTCACCGAGCTCAGTCTTCGAGCTCTGGCAGAGAGGTGCATCAGCCTGAGCTCAGCTTGGAGCTCTGCCAGGTGATGCAACCACCGAGCTCAGTTTCGAGCTCTGCCAGGTGATGCAATCACCAAGCTCAGTCTTCGAGCTCTGCCAGGTGATGCAACCATCGAGCTCAGTCTTCGAGCTCTGGCAGAGAGAAGCAATCGCCTGAGCTCAGTCTTCGAGCTCTGCCAAGCGGTGCCACCTCTCCAGTCAAGAGGTGCAACCGCCTGATCCCAGAATTCTGGGATTTGATCGATTTGATCGTTTTGAGCTCGAATTTTGAATTGGGTTGGGGCCTATAAATACCCCACCCATTCAGCACTGAAAAGACACAGACCTACATCGAAATCTTGATCTTTTCTGTGATTCTAAGAAGCTCAAAAGTGTTGTAAAGCCTTTAAGTCTCCTCCTTCTGTTCTTCAAGTTTTCAGTTGTAAAGTGAGGAGAGAAAGGTCTGTAAAGGTTGTCTCCTGAGCCTGTCAAAAGGAGAGAAATTGTAAAAGGGAAGTTTGGCCTTCGCCCATTGAAGGAAGGCACCTAGTTGACGTCGGTAACCTCGTCGGTGGAGGAAGCCAAAAGTGGAGTAGGTCAAGGCTGACCGAACCACTCTAAATCTCTGGTTTGCGTTTATTTTCGAGCACTTTATCATTACTGCAAACCTCCCTCATTACTACTGCTCTCTGCGCTTTCACGAACAAGTTCTAAGTGCTGTTCTTCCGAATCTGCATTCAGACGTAAATTCGTATTTTCATACGTTACTGTTTACGTTTGATTCTGCAGAACTGTCTTCCGTGCTTTTACGAACAAGCTTCTTTGCAGTTTATACTTACATTTTGATCCTATTGATAACTGCAAACTTTCCTCTACGATTTTACGAACGAATTTCAGCATTTAGACGTAAAACTGCATTCAGACGTAAATCGGCTTTCCTTGCTCAATCATCAGATCTCAGTTCACGTTTACGTCTTGATTCCAACTGCATACTGCCTTCTGCGAGTATACAAACAAGTTTCAAAGTTTAGACGTAAATCTGCGTCTAGACGTAAAACTGCGTTTAGACGTAAATCTGCGTTTAGACATAAATCTGAGTTTAAGACGTAAATCTGAGTTTAGACGTAAATCTGCGTTTAGACGTAAAACTGCGTTTAGACGTAAGTCTGCGTTTAGACGTAAATCTGCGTTTAGACGCAAATCTGCGTTTAGACGTAAAACAGCGTTTAGACGTAAATCTGATTTTAGACGTAAACTGCGCTTAGACGCAAAACTGCGCTTAGACGCAATCTGCGCTTAGACGCAAACTGCACTTAGATACAAACTGAGAATTTGCTTTTGCATCATAACAGTTTTTGAACGAACGCAGCTTTTGGTTTTTAATCGCTGTAAGATTTCCGCTGCACTAATTCACCCCCCCCCTCTTAGTGCTCTCGATCCTAACACTATTAGGGCCAGCGGTGACACTGCCTAGGAGACTTGGTCTCCCAGGAATTCTGGGCGGTAGTACCACCCCTGTCAGGCGGTGGTACTGCCGGCAGTTATTACTACCAACGATGGTACCGCCCCTATCAAGCGGTGGCACCGTCTGAGCTCGGTCTCCGAACGATGTCAATCGGTAGTACCACCCAGATTGAGCAGTAGTATCACTCAGTGACAGATGACAAGCGGTAGTACCGCCCAGTTATGGCGGTAGTACTGCCAGGACCCCGAAAAACCGAGAGATGACAATTTTCAGCTCCAAATTCAAACCAATTGGGGTCTATATAAACCCCACCCTTTCCTGTATGAAAGGGCACCGAAAGCTTGATCTTAGTTTATGATTTTAGAGCTCAAAAGTGTTGTAAAGGCCAAAAGTTCCCTCCCTCTTTTCTTCCATATTTTGATCATTCAAGAGAGGAGTGAAAATTTTGTAATGGTTGTCTCATAAGCCCATCAAAAGGAGTGAAACTGTAAAAGGGTGATTAGCCTTCGCCTATTGAAGGAAGGCCTCTAGTAGACGCTGGTGACCTCATTGGAGAAGGAAGCCAAAAGTGGATATAGGTCACGTTTGACCGAACCACTCTAAAATCTGGTTTGTATTTCCTTTATGCTATGTAACTTAACTACAAACTGTCTTCCTTACTTTACTTCAAATATGTTTATGAAAGCTTTCAAAGTTATTATCTACACGAAATGACTTTTACGTCGAAATCAGATTTAAACGAACGAACGTTGTTTCAAATCGTCGAAAGTTTTCCACTGCACTAATTCATCCCCCCCTCCCCCCCCCCCCCCCCCTTCTTAGTGCTGTTGATCCTAACAAAAGAGGGTTTGTTAATTGAAGATGCTAGAAGGAAAGAACATGATGAATCTTTTTTTGGGGCATTTGTTACTGAAAAACAAGAAATACATGGAAAGAAGTCATAGCAGAAATCTACATGGTTATAGAAGAATATCCATGTCTAGAAGAGATATCAAATGTTTTCACTGTAATAGACTAGGTCGCATGAAGAAAGAGTATAGGTTTTGGAAGCGAGAACAAAATGAAATGAAGAAAATGAGAAAGAGACCAATATAGTTGCTACTGAAGGTAATATCACTATTGTTTGTGATGACGGTTGTGTTAGTCTTGCAGCTCAGGACAGTAATTGGGTAATTGACTCTGGTGCTTCATTTCATGTTACTTCTCATGGTGATTTCTTTAGATCTTACACTACTGGTGATTTTGGCAATGTCAGAATGGGAAACAAAGGTACATCTAAGATTGTGGGCATTGGAGATATGTGCTTGGAGACCAGTATTGGGAGCAAATTGATACTCAAATATGTAAGGCATGTTCCAAATATTCGTCTTACTTGATATCTACAAGCAAACTTGATGATGAGGGCTTTGCACATTATTTTGGTGAAAGCAAATGGAAACTC
Organism: Musa acuminata AAA Group; assembly: GCF_036884655.1. Lineage (NCBI taxonomy): Eukaryota > Viridiplantae > Streptophyta > Magnoliopsida > Zingiberales > Musaceae > Musa > Musa acuminata. Next base: position 23,631,197 of record NC_088353.1, on the reverse strand, counting down.
ACTAAAGATTCTCTAATTGTGTAAAGAGGAAAGAAGCTTAACTATTTTTATGTCATGAAAGCTAAGCTACACAAAGGAGAGATTAACGCAATTCAAAAAGGTGAAGGTATAGATCTTTGGCACAAGAGGTTTGGTCATATTAGCGAGAAGGGACTTCAAACTCTTGCTAGAAAGCAGTTTTTACCAAAGTTGCAAGGTACATCTCTTAAATCTTGTGATCATTGTATAGCTAGAAAAACACATAGAGTTGCATTTAATGTATATTCATCATCTAGAAGATCAAATATTATTGATTTAGTTCATACTGATGTTTGTACTATGTAAACTAGAACTCTTGCAGGTGCTCTTTATTTTGTTACTTTTATTTATGACCATTCTAGAAAAGTATGAGCTTTTGCTTTGAAATCTAAAGATCAGGTACTTGAGGTTTTCAAGGAGTTTCATGTCAGTGTTGAAAGAGAAACTAGCATAAAACTCATGTGTGTTCGATCAGATAATGGTAGCGAGTACAGGGTACTTTTGAGAATTATTGCAGGTTCCATTATATTAGGCTTGAGAAAACAGTTCCTAAAACTCCTCAATAGAATGGTGTGACAGAAAGGATGAACAGAACCATTGAAGAAAGAATTAGGTGTATACTTTCTCACGCCAAGTTACCAAAGTCATTTTGGGGGGAGGCTATGAGAACTACAATTGACTTGATAAATCTTTCTCCATCAGTTCCTCTGAAAGATGATGTTCTAGAGAGAGTATGGAAAGGAAAAGATATATCTTATAATTATTTGAGAGTCTTTGGGTGTAAAACATTTGTTCATATTCCCAAAGATGAGAGGTCCAAGCTTGATAATAAGGCAAAAGCATGTATCTTCTTGGGATATGTTCATGAAGAGTTTGGGTACAGATTATGGGATCCAATGAACAAGAAGATTATCAGAAGCAGAGACGTTGTATTTCTTGAAGACTAATTGTTTAATGATGGTAATAATGTTGAGAAGCCAGAAACCTCTGTTTATGTTCCTTGGAGTCTGGGTCCAATTCCTTCACCTGTAGTTCATGATGATCATGGGGGAGATGAACAAGAAGATTGTGATGAGAATGTCAGTGATGATACTCCTACAGTTGATGATGCTGAACCAACTGAACAAGCACCTCCACTACCAGTTGAGATTCTATTGAGAAGATCCACTAGAGAGCGATAACCATCTATTAGATATCCTCCATATGAGTATGTTATGCTTACTGACGGGCGAGAGCTAGAAACTTACCAAGAAACTATTCTACATGAGCATAAGAATGAGTGGGTTAAAGCAATGCAAGAAAAGATGAGATCCTTGAGAATCACACCTATGACTTGGTAAAGTTGCCAAAAAAGAAAGCTCTCAAGAATAAATGGGTCTACAAATTAAAGACTAAAAACAATAGCTCACAACAAAGATACAAGGCACGACTAGTTATGAAAGGATTCAGTCAGAAAAAAGGTATTGATTTTGAAGAAATATTTTCTCGAGTTGTGAAAATATCCTCTATCTGAGTTGTTCTTAGTTTAGCTGCCCGCTTGAATTTAGAAGTTGAGCAACTTGATGTGAAAATAGCATTTCTTTATGGTGACTTAGAAGAAGAAATTTACATGGAGCAACTAGAAGGTTTCAAAGTCAAGGGAAAAGAAAATATGGTATGTAAGCTTAAGAAAAGCTTATATGGACTCAAACATGCACCTAGATAGTGGTACAAGAAGTTTGATTCCTTTATGATGAGCCAAGGGTATGATAGAACCACATCTGATCATTGTGTGTTTATGAAGAAATTTTCAGATGATGATTTCATTATTCTCCTGCTATATGTTGATGATATGCTGATTGTTGGCCATGATATAGGAAAAATTGAAAAGCTTAAAAGAGAGCTAAGTAAGTCTTTTGCCATGAAAGAATTAGGATCGGTGAAACAAATACTTGGCATGAAGATTCTTCATGATAGGAAGAAAAAAAAGATTTGGCTATCTTAGGAGACTTACATTGAAAAGGTTCTTGAAAGATTTAATATAAGTAAAGCCAAAGTAGTTTGTTCTCCACTTGTAGGTCATTTCAAGCCTAGTTCAAAATAATGTCCTACAAGCGAGAAAGAAAAATAAGAAATGTCTAAAGTGTCTTACTCATCTGTAGTAGGTAGTTTGATGTATTCTATGGTTTGTACTATGCCAGATATGGCTCATGCAATTGGAGTTGTCAATCGATTTCTCTCTAATCCTGGAAAGGAACATTGGGCAGCAGTGAAATAGATATTAAGATATCTAAGAGGTACTTCCAGGTTATGTTTATATTTTGGCAATGATGAACCTATGTTAGAAGGCTACGTAGATCCAGACATGGCAGGTGATACTGATTCCAAGAAGTCCACTCGGGGTTCTTGATGACATTTGCAAGGGGAGTAGTCTCTTGGTAATTTAAATTACAGTATTGTATTGCTCTATCAACCACAAAAGCAGAATACATAGTAATTACTGAAGCCTACAAGGAAACGTTATGGATGAAAAAGTTTCTATAAGAATTGGGCTTGAAATAAGATAGATATACTATTTACTGTGATAGTCAGAGCGCCATTCACCTCTCTAAGAATTCAACATACCATTCTAGATCCAAGCATATTGATGTGAGATATCACTAGATTCGTGATGTGCTTGAGATGAAAGAATTACAGTTGGAAAAAGTGTATACTAATGAGAATAGATCAGATATGTTGATAAAGTCTTTGCCTAAGGAGAAGCTTAAAGCATGTAAGCGAAGAGCGGGCTTGGTACAACCCACCATATGAGCTAGAGGGGAGAATTGTTGGGTCTAGCCCATATGTGGTCATGGACAATTAGGCTTTTTGAGCCCAAATCAGTAATTAAAAGCAAAAGAAAAGGGTTTATTGTGAGAGCGCAACGAGTGAACGAGGTGAGCACGCAACGAGCAGCGGCGGCCCGCAGAGAGAGAGAAAAAAAGGAGAGAGAAAAATTAGGATTTTGAGTTTTCTACATGACGATCAGTGGTCAAACATTGTCAGTTTTAACCTAAATTTTATGTGGAGAATCCTTACAGCAAACTCTATAATCCTAACGGTGTTGATCTATAATTTACCCTCTCTAAGGTACTTTCCTGTTATACCCACTTTGTGAGACTTAGAATTTCTTACAAGGAGACTCATCCTATATGATGATGATATGCTATCCTTAAGTCAAGATCTATATTCTTGATGTTATTGTGATCCTCTAGGTATTCTAGAGAAGATTTATTGTAAACCTATTATCATTTCTATTGATAGTACAAGTTTGAGATGGACTACGGTCCCATATTTTTTTCCACATTAGGTTTTCCACGTTAAAAGATTTGGTCTCACTGTGTGATTGATTTATTGCTCTATTGTTTATGCTATGTTGGTTGATATTAGTATTTTAATATCAAGTTGGTATTTTGATGAGGAACCCATTTTGATACACAAAAAGGGAAAAGAATTATTCCGCTTTAATAAGTTTTTCCCAACACAAGGAGAAGGGAATAAGAAGAGAAGAAGAAGAGAAGAAGAGAAGAAAAGAAGAAAAGAAGAAAAGAAGAAGAAGAATAAGAAGAGAGGGAAGATGGAGAGGAGAGAGAGGTGGCAATAGCCAGGGCTGCAACATCTCTGTTTCCCGCAGGAGGAAACAAAGGAGGAGAAGGGAAGAAGAGGAGAAGAAGAGAAGAAGAGGAGGGAAGAGGTGGTTGTGGCACCTCTGTTTCCCGCAAGAGGAAACAGAGGAGAGGAGGCGCTGTGTGTTGGGGAGGAAAGGGGAAGAAGAGGAGAAGAAGAGAAGGGAAAGAAGAAGAGGCTAGCGTTGGCTACGGCGGTGGCAGCTGCAGCTAGAAGAGAAGGAGAGGAAGAAAAGAAGGTGAGGTAGAAGAGAGGAAGGAGAGCTGCAGCTACCACCGCCGCAGCCCAAGTGCCAGCCTCTTCTTCTTTCCCTTCTCTTCTTCTCCTTTTCTTCCCCTTTCCTCCCCAACGCATAGCACCTCCTGTCCTTTGTTTCCTCCTGCGGGAAATAGAGGTGCCGCAGCCACCTCTTCCCTCCTTTTCTTCTCTTCTTCTCCTCTTCTTCCCTTCTCCTCCCCAATGCCACACACATCCTCTCCTTTATTTCCTCCTACGGGAAACAGAGGTGTTGCAGCCCTAACTGCTACCACCTCTCTCTCCTCTCCATCTTCCCTCTCTTCTCCTTCTTCTTCTTCTTTTCTTCTCTTCTTCCTCTTCTTCTTCTCTTCTTCTTCCCTTCTCCTTCTCGACGCCCAACACCTCCTCGCTGCAGCCCTTTCTGCAGCCACTCTCCTCTTTTATTCTTCTTCCCTTTCTTCTCCCTCTTCTTCTTCTTCTCTTCTCTCCCCAATGCCCTATAGCTTCTCTCTCTTTGGGCGTGGGAAACAGAGAGCGTGGGAAGTGGTGGGATAAAACCACCACCCTTTCGGCCCCCTTTTGTTTTCTTTTTTTTTTTAACCTAATAGTTTAGTCCTTAAAATTTCTATATTTACACATAGGTCCTCTAATTTATAAATAGGTCCCTTACATAAATTTCAGAAATGAAAGATATTACAACTCGAGGCCTTAGTGGTTTGGAGGTCGAATAGGACAGGAATCACAAGGAGTTGTGATTGGCAAGAATCGCTTACCTTTCCAGGCTTAGCGTAGTTGGTCGAATCACTCGAGGTTACATTAAGACGCCGATTGGATTCCGATCGTCACTAGAGATCTGTCGAGGTTCTTCGATTCACATATTAGAGGGAATTGTGTGATTCGTGAGAAAATAGTGAGAGTAGATTAAGATATAAGTCCTTACCTTTATTGTTTATTTTTCTACAAAATCTATATATTATTTATTTCTACTACATCTTTATTTTCAAAAATATGTCACAATCAAATCTCTTATATGACATATTTGATGTCAACCGCCTTGCTAGTCTAAATTACACTAATTGGCTCCGTAACCTGAGAATCATTCTCACGACGGAGAAAATCATGTATGTCCTTGATATAGTGATACCAATGCCCGAGAAAGGGGCAAGCGAGGATGAGATTGCTTGCTATATAACGTACATAGATGACTCCACTCTTGCTTAATGTTATAGTTAGGCTCTATGACTTCTGAGCTACAGAAACAACATGAAAAGATGGATGTCAGATCCATTGTTTTATATATCCAAAAATTGTTTGAGGAATAGGGAAAGACTCAATGATATGAGATGTCCAAGAGTCTCTTCCGTGCTAGGATGCCTGAGAGGCTATCGGTTCAGATCCATGTCCAAAAGATGATTGAGTGGCTAGAGAAACTCATAGGTCTAGGGATTGTTGAATCTCGTATTTTGATGATGAAACCAATTGATAAGTGTTTATGATTTGATCTACATTTTTAGTGATGCATGATGCTTCGATCAGGATTAGACAATTAAAGCAGGAAGAATCATGTTGGACTAGTGGAACATGTTAGAAGATTAGACATCAAGCTGGAGGATTGGTCGACGTAGCGACAGAAAGCTTCGGGCCATGGATTCAAGCATCGGGCCAAGAAGAGCGGATATTGTGCCAAGGATATCGGAGTTACAGAGTCAACTGGCTGATTGGGCAATAGGCCGCAAGAGAGGATGATGCACCGAAGAATCAAACGAAGCGTCATTGGACCAATGACATGCAGGACAATATGATTCATGCTTAGTATTAATTGTCTAGATCGAAGTGTGTTTTTACATGTGCTGGATTAACTACGATAGCAAGGCATAAAGCAAAATGATGTCCCAGAGTCAATAACGTGATTTCGTCGGAAGTCTGAACATTCTTCGGAAATTCTACAGGAACCAACCGAGAAGTCCAGGAGCTTGCCAAAGAAGCTCATCGGAACTCACCATGAAGATCATCATAAAGTCTAGGAGTTTGTCTGGTGTTAGTGTAAGTAACTTTTTTTAGCCGTGGCCTCGGGGCCGTCGCGGCTTGGTTCGGGTCCGGAAGGCGGTGATCTCCTTGGGGGCGCTCCTCGAGGTCTCCCGGCGGCCGAGTGTTAGAACCCTTGCAGATTCTAAACTTGGGGTTGATCTCTTTAGGGGATCGGCCTCCTTGGAACTCTATAGGGGTTCCTCCCTCCAAGTTGCTGCTCAAAGGCTGCAGAAAAGATTCATCTATTGCTTATCAAAAGAGATGGAATACATGGCTATTTATAGGGCTTCTAAACCCTAACTCCTAATAGGACTCCTACTTAAGACTCTTACTTCTAACCAACTCCTAATAGGACTCCTACTCAAGACTCCTATTCCCTTACAACTCCTAATTCTTCTCTAAGAAAAACCTCCTACATAAATGCCCCTCTCAATTAGGACTCTCCTAGCTAGAGTCCTAACATAATGTCCCTCTCAATTAGGACTCTCCTAGATAGAGTCCTAACAGTTTTACATGAATGTCCCTCTCAATTAGGACTCTCCAAGCTAGAGTCCTAACAGACCCGCCCTCTTCAAATCAGCCTTGTCCTCGAGGCTGATGATTCGTGAATTCTGGGAATTTGATCTTCAAGTCGTCATAGTTCTCCCAAGTGACATCTTCTATTGGTAGGTTCGTCCACTGTATTAGCACTTCATTAGTGGGTCGTCGTCGTCGAGTCACGATCCGTCGATCAATAATGGCACTTGGCTGGGTCTGGAGTTCTCTTTGGGTAGTCATATTTGGTGGGTGGCTTTGGGCTGTCTCCAAGCACCTATTTAAAACTTCCGTCTGGCTCTTGGTTTGTGGGTGATATGTTGTACTCCTTTCTAATTTAGTACCCTGCATATAGAATAACTTTGTCCAAAATCTGCTCTTGAAATTGCAAGTAGAATTTGTCACAAGCACAATGCGTCCCTTATAACATAATTCTTTTGAGTCCCGATTGTAATGAGCCACGGAGCTTGGTGCTTCCTCTAATTTTTTTTGTATCTTACTGGTCTCCAAATCTTCCTGCCATTCCATCTTAATATCCTCAAGAAAGTCGTTGGTTGGAAGTAAAACGACCGAAAATTCAGCTTGCTCAAGTAGCTGCGAAAGCGCATCTGCAACAATATTCTCTTTCCACATTTTGTAAGTTATTTCATAATCAAATCCAAGAAGTTTTGTTACCCATTTTTGCTGCTCAGGGGATGGTATCTTTTGCTCCAAAAAGTACTTGAGGCATTTATGGTCGGTTTTATTTTGAAATCGTCGACCAATCAAGTAGGGTCTCCACCTCGTTGCTGCGCGCACAATGGCGAGCATCTCCTTATCATATGTTGACTTATTTTGATGGGAGGGAGATAATGCCTTGCTAGTATATGCGAGTGGTCGACCATCTTGCATGAGAATGACTCCAATTCTGACTCCAGATGTGTCGGCCTCAATAATGAAGGGTCGGTTGAAATCTGGTAGTGTTAGCACCGGCGTCGTCGTCATGGCTGCCTTAAGTTTGTCGAAGGCAGTGGAGGCTCTGTCCAACCATTGGAAGACATCTTTTTCTAGTAAGGAAGTAAGTGGTGCACTGATCTTTCTATAGTTTTTCACGAACTTGCGGTAGTAGCCTGTTAAACCCAGAAAGCCATGTAGCAATTTTATGTTTCTCGAGGTCGGCCAGTTTTGTATTACTCCAATTTTGAAGGGGTCCACTGCCACACCTTCCTCTGATATGATATGCCCAAGATATTCCACCTTTTGTTGAAGAAAGCAAAAATTCATGGTTGTTGTGTGTTCAAAAGGTGGTTTTCCGTATGTCTTCTTCGCATGCTCGTATTTGATGATACCCGGATCAAAGGTCCAGCTTTGTAAAGATTTGTGCTCCCTTTCATCTAGCAATTCATCTACTATTGGAATAAAGTATTTGTCCTTGATGATTATGCCATTGAGAGCTCGGTAATCAACACATATTCGCCTTGTTCCGTCCTTCTTGCGTACAAGTAGCACCGGCGAAGAGTAGAGGTTGCAACTTGGCTGAATAACTCCTGTTTCGAGCATCTCTTTTATAATCCTTTCTATTTCATCCTTCTGGAGATGTTGATACTGATATGGCTGAGCATTTGCTGAAGATTTGCCTGGAAGAATCATTATACAATGATCATGCCAACAGGTAAGAGGTAGGTTGCGCGGTTCGTCAAATATATTTGAAAATTCAATAAGCAAAGGAAGTAGATTTGGATCTTCAAATTCTGTTGGCTCTCCCTTAGTTTGCTGCTCAAGTTGTACCAAAAAACCGCTGTATACTTTATGCAAAACATTCTCCATTTGTTGTGTGCAAATCGTTGTTATGTCGCCCCCATGTTTCCCATGCAATGTCACCTGTTTCTCCTTACTGTAAAATTTGATAATTAGTTTCATAAAATTCCAGGAAATATCACCTAATGTCGTCAACCATTTAATTCTGAGCATGGCCTCATGATTATTAAGAGGGAGAAGGAAGAAATCTGCAATTATCTCTTGGTCCTGCAGCAATAGTTTCTCCTGCGGGTGCCTATGATCACAATTTAAAATCCGTCCATCTGTGACCTTAATATCAAACCTGCAGCGATTCTTGATAGGTAATGATATTCGAACAGCAAGCTTACTATTTAGGAAGTTAGTAGTACTTCCCGTGTCGATGAGAACAGTGATTGGTTGTTGTTTGAGAAGGCCTTCAACTTTCATCGTTTGTGGGTTTGAGTAACCAGCTAGTGTATGTACCGTAACTTCAGTCGGTTGTGGCTCTTCTTCTGCATCTTTTTCTTCAAGGCTCTCTTCTGAATGTTCAATGACCTCTTCTTCTATCGGTTCAATCATAAGAAGTCCCCCTTTACTACAGCGATGCTCACGGCTCCACTGCTCGTCACAATGCCAACATAACCCCTTCGTATATCGCTCCCGAAGCTCTGCTCTTATTAACCTCTTTGGTGTAGGTACTTGGTCGACAGTAGGGGGGGTTGAGGGCTTCAATATTACTGGTTGAGGAACGACCCTAGTCCTCCGAGCTTCATGGTTCAATTGCTCCTCTTGATGTCGTGCGAAAGAGATGGCTGCCATAAGCGTATACGGTTGTCGCGCTTTAACTTCTCCTCGGATCTCCGGCTTCAAGCCCTCAATGAAGGTCCTCAATAGCTGTTTTTGAGACCAATCATGATTTTGATTAGATAACCTTTCAAACATAGTTTGGTACTCCTGAATGGTGGAGGTTTGTCGGATCTTTGCTAGTTGTTCGTCAATATTCTCGTAATCGGTTGGTCTGAAGCGGATCAGTAGTCCTTCTTTGAATTGTTGCCATGAAAGGACTCCATAAGTATGTTCAAACTGTTTAAACCACTGTATAGCATCCCCTTCAAGATGTATAGCTGCAATTTTCACCAAAGATGCATCTGCGATTTTGTGGTACCGAAAATATCGCTCCGCGTGTGAGATCCAACCAATCGGGTCTCCTTCTTCCCATCTAGGGAAGTCCACTCTCATGCATGGATAGTTGAGGTTGGTCATAGAGCTTCTCCTCTCTTGGAAGTCATATCTTTGGGCTTGGTGCGATTGGGTAAAGCTCTCTCCTTGATGTGATTTCTTCGGGCTTAGTGGTCGGCCCAATCTGAGTTCGGTAAAGAGCATCCCAATCTTATCCTCCATTCGCGCCTCGAAGGCTTCGAATTTAGCATTGAATACCTCCTCAGATATCATAGTATATGCCGTCTAATCTGTGATATCAAGATCTCTCTTTTGTTGTCGGGTTAAAGGTATGTATTGGTTAAGAAAGGTGATGGTCGAAAGGGTTGGTAGATTGGTGGATGTAGGCTACGATTTAGGCTCGTTTTGTGGCTATTTTGGGTGCAGGTTGAGGGTGTGGTTTGGTAGAGTTTTAGGGCGGTAGTTAAAAGTTTTGGATATGTGGTAGATGGTAGCAAAGGTTTGGTAGAAATCAATGGAAGTTGCAGTAAGTATGTGCTGTCTTGTAAGAGTAGAATTGTCGTCGAAGAAACAACGGTTTCTCGACGTAATTCCCACCAAAAACGTGAGAGAATTGAGGAGGGAATTGATAGCAAAATCACAATTTATATGACAGCAAGGATATCTAATTTAATCAAGAAAATTTCGGCAGTATAACAGCAAGGAAATTGGTGCAAGTTGCAATTGCAGAATTATCGTCGAAAAATTTCAGCAAGATACGACGAAAATTTGCAGCAGGATACGACGAAAATTTGCAGCAACATAAAATCATTTTTTGAGATGAATTTTCTTAATAGATCAATCTTAGATAGAAGCCAAGATGATATATGAAGTGTATAAGAAATTTCATTCAAAAAAGATTGCAAATAGATGGGTTAAGGCAATAATATGCGGCTGAAATTTTCTGCAGCATAGATTTTCAAGTGCAGTAGATTGGACATAAAAGATCAGTAGTTTATATTTCGAATTTTTCGATGAAACCAAAGGGAAATCTACTGTTAGGAAGTGTCAAAGATGTCATAAAAATTTCGTAGAAATTTGGATAGAAAAAGCATAGTAGCAAGATCAAACAGATGGTTCTATGCAGCTTGAATTCTGCAATTCAAGTGCAGCAGATTGGACATAAAAGATCAGTAGTTTATATTAAGAATTTTTTGATGAAACCAAAGGGAAATCCACTATTAAGAAGTGTCAAAGATGTCATAAAAATTTCGTAGAAATTTGGATATAAAAAGCACAGTAGCAAGATCAAACAGATGGTGCTATGCGGCTGGAATTCTGCAATGTATCTTTCGTCGTAGAGATGAAAACTTTGTGACGAAAAGTTTATGCAGCAATATAAGAACGATTTTTCTTTTTTTTGATTTTCAAATAAGGATAACTAAATTGCAGCAGCAGTAAGGTAGGAAACCAGAACCTGTTGCAATTCACGGGGAGATCAAAGGATGATCCGCGGTGGTGGAGATGATGGCGGAATTCGGTGACGATCTTTTAAGCAATTGTGGGAATTGCTTGGGATGGTTGTAGAGGGTTGATGGATGGCTGTGGAAGGGCAGCGAGATGCCAAGAACGCTGCTCTGATACCAGGTGTTAGAACCCTTGCAGATTCTAAACTTGGGGTTGATCTCTTTAGGGGATCGGCCTCCTTGGAACTCTATAGGGGTTCTGTTAGGACTCTAGCTAGGAGAGTCCTAATTGAGAGGGACATTCTGTTAGGACTCTAGCTAGGAGAGTCCTAATTGAGAGGGACACTCTGTTAGGACTCTAACTAGAAGAGTCCTAATTGAGAGAGACATTCTGTTAGGAGGTTTTTTCTTAAGAGAAGAATTAGGAGTTGTAAGGGAATAGAAGTCTTGAGTATGAGTCATATTAGGAGTTGGTTAGAAGTAAGAGTCTTAAGTAAGAGTCCTATTAGGAGTTAGGGTTTAGAAGCCCTATAAATAACCATGTATTCCTTCTCTTTTGTTAAGGAATAGATGAATCTTTTCTGCAGCCTTTGAGCAGCAACTTGGAGGGAGGAACCCCTATAGAGTTCCAAGGAGGCCGATCCCCTAAAGAGATCAACCCCAAGTTTAGAATCTGCAAGGGTTCTAACACCTGGTATCAGAGCAGCGTTCTTGGCATCTCGCTGCCCTTCCACTGCCATCCATCAACCCTCCACAACCGCCCAAAGCAATTCCCACAATTGCTTAAAAGATCGTCGCCAAATTCCACCGTCATCTCCACCACCGCAGATCATCCTTTGATCTCCCTGTGAATTGTAGCAGGTTCTGGTTTCCTACCTTACTGCTGCTGCAATTTAGTTATCCATATTCGAAAATCAAAAAAAAAAAAAAAAAAAAAAATCGTTCATATATTGCTGCAAATTTTATCGTAAGTTGCTGAAATTTTTCGACGAGAATTCTGCTATCGCAACTTACACCAATTTTCTTGCTGTTACTGCCGAAATTTTCTTGATTCAATTGGACATCCTTGCTGTCATATAAACTGAGATATTGCTGTCAATTGCCTCCTCAAATCTCTCAAATTTTTTGTGGAGATTTCATCGAGAAACCACTGTTTCTTCGACGTTAATTTTGCTCTTACAAGACAACACAATTCTGCAGCAAACTTTCACTGATTTCTATCAAACCCATACATGCCTTTAACTCGTCAACAAAAGAGAGATCTTAACATCACAGATTTGGAGTCATATACTATGGCATCTGAGGACGCAATCAATGCTAAATTTGAAGCCTTTGAGGCACGAATGGAGGATAAGATTCGGACTCTCCTTACCGAATTCAGTTTGGGCCGACCACCAAGCCCGAAGAAATCACATCAAGGAGAGAGCTCTAATCAATCAAATCATGCCCAAAGAGATGACTTCCAAGAGAGGGGAGGTTCTATGACCGACCCCAACTATTCGCGCATGAGAGTGGACTTCCCTAGATGGGAAGAAGGAGACCCAATTGGTTGGATCTCGCGCGCGGAGCGATATTTTCGGTACCATAAAACTGTGGATGCATCCATGGTGGAAATTGCAGCTATACATCTGGAAGGGGATGCCATACAATGGTTTGACTGGTTTGAACACACTTATGGAGCCCTTTCATGGCGACAATTCAAAGAAGGACTACTGATCCGCTTCGGACCAACTTATTATGAGAACATTGACGGACAACTAGCAAAGATCCGACAAACCTCCACCATTCAGGAGTACCAAACCAGGTTTGAAAGGTTATCTAATCAAACTCGTGATTGGTCTGAAAAACAGTTATTGGGGACTTTTATTGAGGGCTTAAAGCCGGAGATCCGGGGAGAAGTTAAGGCGCGACAACCATACACGCTTATGGCAGCCATCTCTTTCGCACGACTTCAAGAGGAGCGATTGAACCATGAAGCCCGGAGGACAAGGATCACTCCACGACCTACAATACTAAAGCCCTCAGCCCTCCCTACTATCAACCGAGTCCCTGCACCGAAAAGGTTAACAAGAGAAGAACTTCGAGAGCGATCTGCGAAAGGGTTATGTTGGCATTGCGACGAGCCGTGGAGCCGCGAGCATCGCTGTAAAAAAGGTAGACTTCTTATGATTGAACCAGTAGAAGAAGAGGTCATTGAACATCTAGAAGAGAGCCTTGAACATGAAGAAGAAGATATGGAAGAAGAGCCACAGCCGACCGACATTACGGTACATGCACTAGCCGGCTACTCAAATCCGCAAACGATGAAAGTTGGAGGCATTCTCAAACAACAGCCGATCACTGTTCTCATCGACACGGGTAGCACTAATAACTTCCTGAATAGTAAGGTTGCTGCTCGGATGGCACTGCATATTGAAGGTTGCAGCAAGTTCGATGTAAAGGTTGCCGACGGCAGAATCCTAAAGTGCGACCAAAGATGCCCGCAGGTGAAACTATTACTGCAAGACCAAGAAATTATCACCGATTTCTTCCTCCTACCAATCGATGACTATGAGGCAGTGCTTGGTATCGAATGGCTGACTACACTAGGTGATGTCTCTTGGAACTTTTCTAAATTAATTATGAAATTCTACTGTAAGGGCAAACAGATCATCCTACGCGGGAAGCGCGGAAGCAACGTTACCACTATTTCGACCCAACGAATGGAGAAAGTTTTACACAAGGTAAATGGTGCCTTTTTGATGCACCTCCAGCAGCAACCAAAGGGGAAGAAAATAGAATTTGAAGATCAAAATCTTGCCCAATTGCTCACTGAATTTGCTGACATATTTGCTGAACCGCACGGTCTTCCTCCTTCTCGGCAACATGACCATCGAATTCCAATCCTTCCGGGCAAGCCACCAGCGAACACTCGACCATACCGATATCCTCACCTCCAGAAAGATGAAATTGAAAAGATCGTAAAGGAGATGCTTGAAACAGGGGTGATTCGACCAAGTTGCAGCCCCTATTCCTCACCGGTGCTACTTGTACGCAAGAAGGACGGAACTTGGCGGATGTGCATTGACTACCGAGCTTTAAATGGCATCACCGTCAAGGACAAATACCCAATACCAGTGGTGGATGAACTTCTTGATGAATTGAAAGGAGCTCGAGTCTTCACGAAGTTGGACCTCCGATCCGGTTACCACCAAATTCGGGTATGTGACGATGACATTCCAAAAACTGCATTTCGCACACATGATGGCCATTATGAATTCTTGGTAATGCCTTTTGGACTCACTAATGCTCCTTCAACGTTTCAAAGTCTCATGAATGATATATTTCGGAGCTTTCTTCGTAAATTTGTGCTGGTATTTTTCGATGATATTCTCGTTTACAGCCCTTCTCTTGAGACTCACTTTCAGCATTTACGGATTGTTTTGACGATCCTTCGGGAGAATACTCTTTTTGTTAAGCAACCAAAGTGCAGCTTTCTCCAGCAAAAAGTAGAGTACCTTGGGCATATAATATCAGAAGAAGGAGTGGCGGTAGACCCAACAAAAATTGAGGCAATGCAAGGCTGGCCGAAACCTACAAACGTGAAATTACTACGGGGGTTCCTTGGACTAACGGGCTACTACCGAAAATTTGTTAAGGACTATGGGAAGATCAGTGCACCACTCACTTCTTTACTGAAAAAAGATGCTTTCCAATGGTCGGACAAAGCCTCTGCTGCCTTCGACAAACTTAAAGTAGCCATGACAACGACGCCGGTGCTTGCGCTACCAGATTTCAATAGACCCTTCATCATTGAGGCCGACGCATCTGGAGTCGGAATTGGAGCTGTTCTCATGCAAAATGATCGACCACTCGCATACACTAGCAAGGCATTATCTCCCTCCCATCAAAACATGTCAGTATATGATAAGGAGATGCTTGCCATTGTACACGCAGTAACGAGGTGGAGACCCTACCTGATCGGCCGGCGATTTCAAATTAAAACTGACCATAAAAGCCTCAAGTACTTTTTGGAGCAAAAGATATCATCCCCTGAGCAGCAAAAATGGGTAACCAAACTTCTTGGATTTGATTATGAAATTATTTACAAAAAGGGGAAAGAAAACGTTGTTGCAGATGCACTCTCACGGCTACCTGAACAAGCTAAGGTTTCAGCCATCTCCCTTCCTACCACCAGTCTCCTCGAGGACATTAGGGAAGAATGGAAAAAGGATCCAGAGATCAACAAGATCATAAAAAAATTGGAGGAGGATCCAAGTGCAATAGCCCACTATACCTGGGATTCGAGGGATTTACGCTACAAAGGTCGCATTGTGCTTATACCTAACTCCCCTTGCATCGCAATCATCTTGCATGAAATGCACTCTATACCTTCAGCAGGGCACTCTGGATTCCTAAGAACCTACAAAAGAGTGTGTTAGAACCCTTGCAGATTCTAAACTTGGGGTTGATCTCTTTAGGGGATCGGCCTCCTTGGAACTCTATAGGGGTTCCTCCCTCCAAGTTGCTGCTCAAAGGCTGCAGAAAAGATTCATCTATTGCTTATCAAAAGAGATGGAATACATGGCTATTTATAGGGCTTCTAAACCCTAACTCCTAATAGGACTCCTACTTAAGACTCTTACTTCTAACCAACTCCTAATAGGACTCCTACTCAAGACTCCTATTCCCTTACAACTCCTAATTCTTCTCTAAGAAAAACCTCCTACATGAATGCCCCTCTCAATTAGGACTCTCCTAGCTAGAGTCCTAACATAATGTCCCTCTCAATTAGGACTCTCCTAGATAGAGTCCTAACAGTTTTACATGAATGTCCCTCTCAATTAGGACTCTCCAAGCTAGAGTCCTAACAGACCCGCCCTCTTTAAATCAGCCTTGTCCTCGAGGCTGATGATTCGTGAATTCTGGGAATTTGATCTTCAAGTCGTCATAGTTCTCCCAAGTGACATCTTCTATTGGTAGGTTCGTCCACTGTATTAGCACTTCATTAGTGGGTCGTCGTCGTCGAGTCACGATCCGTCGATCAATAATGGCACTTGGCTGGGTCTGGAGTTCTCTTTTGGTAGTCATATTTGGTGGGTGGCTTTGGGCTGTCTCCAAGCACCTATTTAAAACTTCCGTCTGGCTCTTGGTTTGTGAGTGATATGTTGTACTCCTTTCTAATTTAGTACCCTGCATATATAATAACTTTGTCCAAAATCTGCTCTTGAAATTGCAAGTAGAATTTGTCACAAGCACAATGCGTCCCTTATAACATAATTCTTTTGAGTCCCGATTGTAATGAGCCACGGAGCTTGGTGCTTCCTCTAATTTTTTTTTGTATCTTACTGGTCTCCGAATCTTCCTGCCATTCCATCTTAATATCCTCAAGAAAGTCGTTGGTTGGAAGTAAAACGACCGAAAATTCAGCTTGCTCAAGTAGCTGCGAAAGCGCATCTGCAACAATATTCTCTTTCCACATTTTGTAAGTTATTTCATAATCAAATCCAAGAAGTTTTGTTACCCATTTTTGCTGCTCAAGGGATGGTATCTTTTGCTCCAAAAAGTACTTGAGGCATTTATGATCGGTTTTATTTTGAAATCGTCGACCAATCAAGTAGGGTCTCCACCTCGTTGCTGCGCGCACAATGGCGAGCATCTCCTTATCATATGTTGACTTATTTTGATAGGAGGGAGATAATGCCTTGCTAGTATATGCGAGTGGTCGACCATCTTGCATGAGAATGACTCCAATTCTGACTCCAGATGTGTCGGCCTCAATAATGAAGGGTCGGTTGAAATCTGGTAGTGTTAGCACCGACGTCGTCGTCATGGCTGCCTTAAGTTTGTCGAAGGCAGTGGAGGCTCTGTCCAACCATTGGAAGACATCTTTTTCTAGTAAGGAAGTAAGTGGTGCACTGATCTTTCTATAGTTTTTCACGAACTTGCGGTAGTAGCCTGTTAAACCCAGAAAGCCATGTAGCAATTTTATGTTTCTCGAGGTCGGCCAGTTTTGCATTACTCCAATTTTGAAGGGGTCCACTGCCACACCTTCCTCTGATATGATATGCCCAAGATATTCCACCTTTTGTTGAAGAAAGCAAAAATTCATGGTTGTTGTGTGTTCAAAAGGTGGTTTTCCATATGTCTTCTTCGCATGCTCGTATTTGATGATACCCGGATCAAAGGTCCAGCTTTGTAAAGATTTGTGCTCCCTTTCATCTAGCAATTCATCTACTATTGGAATAAAGTATTTGTCCTTGATGATTATGCCATTGAGAGCTTGGTAATCAACACATATTCGCCTTGTTCCGTCCTTCTTGCGTACAAGTAGCACCGGCGAAGAGTAGAGGTTGCAACTTGGCTGAATAACTCCTGTTTCGAGCATCTCTTTTATAATCCTTTCTATTTCATCCTTCTGGAGATGTTGATACTGATATGGCTGAGCATTTGCTGAAGATTTGCCTGGAAGAATCATTATACAATGATCATGCCAACAGGTAAGAGGTAGGTTGCGCGGTTCGTCAAATATATTTGAAAATTCAGTAAGCAAAGGAAGTAGATTTGGATCTTCAAATTCTGTTGGCTCTCCCTTAGTTTGCTGCTCAAGTTGTACCAAAAAACCGCTGTATACTTTATGCAAAACATTCTCCATTTGTTGTGTGCAAATCGTTGTTATGTCGCCCCCACGTTTCCCATGCAATGTCACCTGTTTCTCCTTACTGTAAAATTTGATAATTAGTTTCATAAAATTCCAGGAAATATCACCTAATGTCGTCAACCATTTAATTCTGAGCATGGCCTCATGATTATTAAGAGGGAGAAGGAAGAAATCTGCAATTATCTCTTGGTCCTGCAGCAATAGTTTCTCCTGCGGGTGCCTATGATCACAATTTAAAATCCGTCCATCTATGACCTTAATATCAAACCTGCAGCGATTCTTGATAGGTAATGATATTCGAACAGCAAGCTTACTATTTAGGAAGTTAGTAGTACTTCCCGTGTCGATGAGAACAGTGATTGGTTGTTGTTTGAGAAGGCCTTCAACTTTCATCGTTTGTGGGTTTGAGTAACCAGCTAGTGTATGTACCGTAACTTCAGTCGGTTGTGGCTCTTCTTCTGCATCTTTTTCTTCAAGGCTCTCTTCTGAATGTTCAATGACCTCTTCTTCTATCGGTTCAATCATAAGAAGTCCCCCTTTACTACAACGATGCTCACGGCTCCACTGCTCGTCACAATGCCAACATAACCCCTTCGTATATCGCTCCCGAAGCTCTTCTCTTATTAACCTCTTTGGTGTAGGGACTTGGTCGACAGTAGGGGGGGTTGAGGGCTTCAATATTACTGGTTGAGGAACGACCCTAGTCCTCCGAGCTTCATGGTTCAATCTCTTGATGTCGTGCGAAAGAGATGGCTGCCATAAGCGTATACGGTTGTCGCGCTTTAACTTCTCCTCGGATCTCCGGCTTCAAGCCCTCAATGAATGTCCTCAATAGCTGTTTTTGAGACCAATCATGATTTTGATTAGATAACCTTTCAAACCTGGTTTGGTACTCCTGAATGGTGGAGGTTTGTCGGATCTTTGCTAGTTGTTCGTCAATATTCTCGTAATCGATTGGTCTGAAGCGGATCAGTAGTCCTTCTTTGAATTGTTGCCATGAAAGGACTCCATAAGTATGTTCAAACTGTTTAAACCACTGTATAGCATCCCCTTCAAGATGTATAGCTGCAATTTTCACCAAAGATGCATCTGCGATTTTGTGGTACCGAAAATATCGCTCCGCGTGTGAGATCCAACCAATCGGGTCTCCTTCTTCCCATCTAGGGTAGTCCACTCTCATGCATGGATAGTTGAGGTTGGTCATAGAGCTTCTCCTCTCTTGGAAGTCATATCTTTGGGCTTGGTGCGATTGGGTAAAGCTCTCTCCTTGATGTGATTTCTTCGGGCTTAGTGGTCGGCCCAATCTGAGTTCGGTAAAGAGCATCCCAATCTTATCCTCCATTCGCGCCTCGAAGGCTTCGAATTTAGCATTGAATACCTCCTCAGATATCATAGTATATGCCGTCTAATCTGTGATATCAAGATCTCTCTTTTGTTGTCGGGTTAAAGGTATGTATTGGTTAAGAAAGGTGATGGTCGAAAGGGTTGGTAGATTGGTGGATGTAGGCTACGATTTAGGCTCGTTTTGTGGCTATTTTGGGTGCAGGTTGAGGGTGTGGTTTGGTAGAGTTTTAGGGCGGTAGTTAAAAGTTTTGGATATGTGGTAGATGGTAGCAAAGGTTTGGTAGAAATCAATGGAAGTTGCAGTAAGTATGTGCTGTCTTGTAAGAGTAGAATTGTCGTCGAAGAAACAACGGTTTCTCGACGTAATTCCCACCAAAAACGTGAGAGAATTGAGGAGGGAATTGATAGCAAAATCACAATTTATATGACAGCAAGGATATCTAATTTAATCAAGAAAATTTCGGCAGTATAACAGCAAAGAAATTGGTGCAAGTTGCAATTGCAGAATTCTCGTCGAAAAATTTCAGCAGGATACGACGAAAATTTGCAGCAACATAAAATCGTTTTTTGAGATGAATTTTCTTAATAGATCAATCTTAGATAGAAGGCAAGATGATATATGAAGTGTATAAGAAATTTCATTCAAAAAAGATTGCAAATAGATGGGTTAAGGCAATAATATGCGGCTGAAATTTTCTGCAGCATAGATTTTCAAGTGCAGCAGATTGGACATAAAAGATCAGTAGTTTATATTTCGAATTTTTCGATGAAACCAAAGGGAAATCTACTGTTAGGAAGTGTCAAAGATGTCATAAAAATTTCGTAGAAATTTGGATAGAAAAAACATAGTAGCAATATCAAACAGATGGTTCTATGCGGCTTGAATTCTGCAATTCAAGTGCAGCAGATTGGACATAAAAGATCAGTAGTTTATATTAAGAATTTTTTGATGAAACCAAAGGGAAATCTACTATTAAGAAGTGTCAAAGATGTCATAAAAATTTCGTAGAAATTTGGATATAAAAAGCACAGTAGCAAGATCAAACAGATGGTGCTATGCGGCTGGAATTCTGCAATGTATCTTTCGTCGTAGAGATGAAAACTTTGTGACGAAAAGTTTATGCAGCAATATAAGAACGATTTTTTTTTTTTTTTTGATTTTCAAATAAGGATAACTAAATTGCAGCAGCAGTAAGGTAGGAAACCAGAACCTGTTGCAATTCACGGGGAGATCAAAGGATGATCCGCGGTGGTGGAGATGATGGCGGAATTCGGTGACGATCTTTTAAGCAATTGTGGGAATTGCTTGGGATGGTTGTAGAGGGTTGATGGATGGCTGTGGAAGGGCAGCGAGACGCCAAGAACGCTGCTCTGATACCAGGTGTTAGAACCCTTGCAGATTCTAAACTTGGGGTTGATCTCTTTAGGGGATCGGCCTCCTTGGAACTCTATAGGGGTTCCTCCCTCCAAGTTGCTGCTCAAAGGCTGCAGAAAAGATTCATCTATTGCTTATCAAAAGAGATGGAATACATGGCTATTTATAGGGCTTCTAAACCCTAACTCCTAATAGGACTCCTACTTAAGACTCTTACTTCTAACCAACTCCTAATAGGACTCCTACTCAAGACTCCTATTCCCTTACAACTCCTAATTCTTCTCTAAGAAAAACCTCCTACATGAATGCCCCTCTCAATTAGGACTCTCCTAGCTAGAGTCCTAACATAATGTCCCTCTCAATTAGGACTCTCCTAGATAGAGTCCTAACAGTTTTACATGAATGTCCCTCTCAATTAGGACTCTCCAAGCTAGAGTCCTAACAGAGTGAAGCAAAATTTTTATTGGAAAGGGATGAAAAAAATTATTGCTGAATATGTGGCACAATGTGATATATGTCAACAGAACAAGGGTGAAACTGTGGCAAATCCAGGGAAGCTACAACCACTACCCATACCAGACTCAGTGTGGACAGACATCTCCATGGACTTCATTGAAGGGCTGCCATCTTCCAAAGGTAAAAGCACGATTCTCGTGGTGGTTGATCGACTTACGAAATATGCTCATTTTTGTGCTGTGAGAAATCCCTACACTGCTGCTAGTATTGCCCAGATTTTCATAGAAAATATTGTTAAACTGCATGGGATGCCAAGGTCCATCGTAAGTGATCGTGACAGGATCTTCACTAGTAAATTTTGGACCGAGTTATTTCAGTTACAAGGCACCAAACTCAAGATGAGCACAGCATATCATCCACAAACTGATGGCCAAACAGAGGTGGTAAATAGGTGCTTAGAGACGTACCTCCGGTGTTTCGCTAGCGACCGACCAAAAGAGTGGGCGAAATGGCTTCCCTGGGCCGAATGGTGGTATAATACTACATATCATTCATCTACAAAATGTGCCCCTTATGAAGCATTGTATGGTCGACCGGCACCTGTGATTCCAAAGTATGTAATTGGCTCGGCCAAGGTAGATCAGGTTGACCAAGAATTGATTGATAGGGATAAACTCTTACAACTGTTAAAAGATAATCTCTCTACCGCTCAAGCCAGAATGAAGCAGCAAGCCGACACACGACGAAGTGAAAGAGAATTTTCAGTGGGAGATTGGGTTTATCTTCGCCTACAACCATACAAACAACTCTCTATCAACACTCGAGCCTCCATGAAGCTATCCCCACGTTTTTATGGGCCCTATCAGATCACAGAGCGTATTGGAGCCGTGGCATACAGACTTAAATTACCTGAGGATACCAAAATTCACCCTGTCTTCCACGTATCATGCCTAAAGCCCAAGTTGGGAGAACACGAGTCACCCCAGATCCAACTGCCCAACACAACTGAGGATGGAGTTATTCAAGCCCAACCACAGGCCATCCTCGATCGCAGGATCGTGATGCGTCGCCGACATCCCTCTACTGAAGTACTAGTGCACTGGAATAATCTACCACTTGAAGACGCCACATGGGAACCATATGAGGAGCTGAAGACCCGGTTCCCTGAGTTCATGGAATCTCAGCCTTGAGGACAAGGCTGATTTGAAGAGGGCGGGTCTGTTAGGACTCTAGCTAGGAGAGTCCTAATTGAGAGGGACATTCTGTTAGGACTCTAGCTAGGAGAGTCCTAATTGAGAGGGACACTCTGTTAGGACTCTAACTAGAAGAGTCCTAATTGAGAGAGACATTCTGTTAGGAGGTTTTTTCTTAAGAGAAGAATTAGGAGTTGTAAGGGAATAGAAGTCTTGAGTATGAGTCCTATTAGGAGTTAGGGTTTAGAAGCCCTATAAATAACCATGTATTCCTTCTCTTTTGTTAAGGAATAGATGAATCTTTTCTGCAGCCTTTGAGCAGCAACTTGGAGGGAGGAACCCCTATAGAGTTCCAAGGAGGCCGATCCCCTAAAGAGATCAACCCCAAGTTTAGAATCTGCAAGGGTTCTAACAGGTTCCTCCCTCCAAGTTGCTGCTCAAAGGCTGCAGAAAAGATTCATCTATTGCTTATCAAAAGAGATGGAATACATGGCTATTTATAGGGCTTCTAAACCCTAACTCCTAATAGGACTCCTACTTAAGACTCTTACTTCTAACCAACTCCTAATAGGACTCCTACTCAAGACTCCTATTCCCTTACAACTCCTAATTCTTCTCTAAGAAAAACCTCCTACATGAATGCCCCTCTCAATTAGGACTCTCCTAGCTAGAGTCCTAACATAATGTCCCTCTCAATTAGGACTCTCCTAGATAGAGTCCTAACAGTTTTACATGAATGTCCCTCTCAATTAGGACTCTCCAAGCTAGAGTCCTAACACCGAGCTCGGTGGTTCGGGTCGGGAGGTCGGGTCATCCCGGTCGGGAAGAAGCTCCGCCACAGCGCCAGGAAGAGGCGACACAGTCTCGCACCTCCGTCGGTTGAGTGTGTCCTCCACAAGCTCGGCGGTTCGGGTCGAGAGGTCGGGTCGTCCCGGTCGGGAAGAAGCTCCGCCACAGCGCTAGGAAGAGGCGACACCGTCTCGCACCTGCACACAGGTCGGGCCGGGGTGCTCGACCCGACCCCTCCGACGATCAAGTTAGAGAAAGATGCGGAGGGGGTTTAGGAGGAGGAGAAACCTCCGTCGGTTGAGTGTGTCCTACCCCCTTTGCCAAGGACTCGGGGGTATTTATAGAGGAGGTTTGATGTTACCGCTGGGGTTGTGTGGGAGGCCGAGCTGCTGCAGGGTACGAAGAGCCTCGGGCAGTGTGTTGCTCAGGGGGTTGCGTGGGAGATCGGGGGATCGCAGGGTATGGGTGAGCTTCAACCATTACCTGCCTCTGTCCCGTCCGGCTGTGCTGGGTCTGCCATTTTTTGCCATATCATATGCCCCCCCGAAAGGAGCTATGCGTCGGTTCTTGCATGCAGGGGGTCCGATGCATGGCTTTTTACTTTAGGTGGGCTGTTCATGCGGATCCGAGGGGCATGACGGAGAAGGGCCGGTCGCGCGAGCGCGTCTCGAGGAGCATGACGCAGGCGGGCAGGTCGCGCAGGCGTGGTTTCGGGTGGCGTAAAGCCGAAGAGCCGAGGAGCACGGCGTAGGCGGGCAGGCCGCGCAGGCGTGGTCTCGGGTGGCGTAAAGCCAAAGAGCCGAGGAGCACGGCGCAGGCGGGCAGGCCGCGCAGGCGTGGTCTCGGGTGGCGTAAAGCCGAAGAGCCGAGGAGCACGACGCAGGCGGGCAGGCCGCGCAAGCGTGGTCTCGGGTGGCGTAAAGCCGAAGAGCCGAGGAGCACGACGCAGGCGGGCAGGCCGCGCAGGCGTGGTCTCGGGTGGCGTAAAGCCGAAGAGCCGAGGAGCACGACGCAGGCGTGGTCTCGGGTGGCGTAGAGCCGAAGAGCCGAGGAGCACGACGCAGGCGGGCAGGCCGCGCAGGCGTGGTCTCGGGTGGCGTAAAGCCGAAGAGCCGAGGAGCACGACGCAGGCGGGCAGGCCGCGCAGGCGTGGTCTCGGGTGGCGTAAAGCCGAAGAGCCGAGGAGCACGACGCAGGCGGGCAGGCCGCGCAGGCGTGGTCTCGGGTGGTGTAGAGCCGAAGAGCCGAGGAGCACGACGCAGGCGGGCAGGCCGCGCAGGCGTGGTCTCGGGTGGCGTAAAGCCGAAGAGCCGAGGAGCACGGCGCAGGCGGGCAGGCCGCGCAGGCGTGGTCTCGGGTGGCGTAAAGCCGAAGAGCCGAGGAGCACGGCGCAGGCGGGCAGGCCGCGCAGGCGTGGTCTCGGGTGGCGTAAAGCCGAAGAGCCGAGGAGCACGACGCAGGCGGGCAGGCCGCGCAGGCGTGGTCTCGGGTGGCGTAAAGCCGAAGAGCCGAGGAGCACGGCGCAGGCGGGCAGGCCGCGCCGGCGTGGTCTCGGGTGGCGTAAAGCCGAAGAGCCGAGGAGCACAATGCAGGCGGGCAGGCCGCGCAGGCGTGGTCTCGGGTGGCGTAAAGCCGAAGAGCCGAGGAGCACGACGCAGGCGGGCAGGCCGCGCAGGTGTGGTCTCGGGTGGCGTAAAGCCGAAGAGCCGAGGAGCACGACGCAGGCGGGCAGGCCGCGCAGGCGTGGTCTCGGGTGGCGTAAAGCCGAAGAGCCGAGGAGCACGACGCAGGCGGGCAGGCCGCGCAGGCGTGGTCTCGGGTGGCGTAAAGCCGAAGAGCCGAGGAGCACGACGCAGGCGGGCAGGCCGCGCAGGCGTGGTCTCGGGTGGCGTAAAGCCGAAGAGCCGAGGAGCACGGCGCGGGCGGGCAGGCCGCGCAGGTGTGTCTCGGGTGGCGTGAAGCCAAAGGGGGTGTCCTCGAGCATTAAGCGACCGAGGAGGCCTCGGGCATTATGCGACCGAGGTGGCGGCCTCGGGCATTACGCGACCGAGGTGGTGGACTCGGCAAGCATGGAGCCGAGGCACTCGGCGCAGGCAGGCTGTGGCCGAGGGACGTAACCCAGGTGGGCAAGGCGATGGATATGGCCGAGGAGTTCGGCGCGGGCAGGCTGGCCGTGCAGACGTGTCTCGGGGTTTATGGAGCCGAGGGGCACGACGCGGGCGTACTGGCGGCACTGATCTGTCTCGGGAACATGGAGCCAAGGAGCACGACGCTGGCGGCTGGCGGCGCAGGTGTGGTCTCGGGCATTACGCGACCGAGGAGCACGACGCAGGCGGGCAGACCGCGCAGGCGTGGTCGCAAGGGCCATGCGACCGAGTAGCACGATGCAGGCGGGCAGGACGCGAGGACGTGGACTCCGGCACCATGCGGCCGAGGTACACGACAGAGGCGGGCAGGCCGCGCTGAGGTGGGATTTCGACAGAGAGTTGCCGAGGTGCTCGGTGCAGGCAGGCTGCGACCAAGGTACACCGCTCAGGCGGGCAGGCCGCGCTGAGGTGGGATTTTGGCAGAGAGTTGCCGAGGTGCTCGGTGCAGGCAGGCTGCGACCGAGGTACACCGCTCAGGCGGGCAGGCCGCGATGAGGTGGGATTTCGGCAGAGAGTTGCCGAGGCGCTCGGTGCAGGCAGGCTGCGACCGAGGTACATCGCTCAGGCGAGCAGGCCGCGCTGAGGTGGGATTTCGACAGAGAGTTGCCGAGGTGCTCGGT
This sequence comes from Musa acuminata AAA Group, assembly GCF_036884655.1. Taxonomy (NCBI): domain Eukaryota; kingdom Viridiplantae; phylum Streptophyta; class Magnoliopsida; order Zingiberales; family Musaceae; genus Musa; species Musa acuminata. The sequence continues at coordinate 23,605,789 of NC_088353.1, read as the reverse complement.
GCAGGCAGGCTGCGACCGAGGTGGTGGGCTCGACAAGCATGGAGCCGAGGCGTTTGGCGCAGGCAAGCCGTGGCCGAGGGGCGTGGACCAGGTGGATAGGGCCGTGGAGTTCGGCGCGGGCAGGCTGGCCGTGAAGACGTGTCTCGGGGTTTATGGAGCCGAGGGGCACGACGCGGGCGTACTGACGGCACTGGTCTGTCTCGGGAACATGGAGCCAAGGAGCATGACGCAGGCGGCTGGCGGCGCAGGTGTGGTCTCGGGCATTACGCGACCGAGGAGCACGATGCAGGCAGGCAGACCGCGCAGGCGTGGTCGCAAGGGCCATGCGACCGAGTAGCACGACGCAGGCGGGCAGGACACGAGGACGTGGGCTCGGGCACCATGCAGCCGAGGTACACGATAGAGGTGGACAGGCCGCGCCGAGGTAGATCTCGGCAGTGATTGGCCAAGGTGCTCGGCGTAGGCGGATAGACCGCACATGGGGCCGAGGCGCCGAGGCAGCGTGCGGGCTGCAGATGAGCCCGAGGGGCCGAGGCGGCGTGTTGGCTGCACACGGTGCCGAGGCAGCGGGCTGCTTGCTGCGCATGGGGCCGAGGGGCCGAGGCAGCGTGTTGGCTGCTTCGTCAGCCGAGCAGTTGAGGCGGGCGGCCACGCATGGGACCGAGGGGTCGATGCAGCGTGCTGGCTGCAGTGTGTTGGCTGCGCATGAGGCCGTGGGGCCGAGGCAGCGTGCTGGCTGCAGCGTATTGCTGCGCATGAGGCCGAGGGGCCGAGGCAGCGTGTTGGCTGCAGCGTATTGCTGCGCATGGCGCCGAGGAGCAGCCGAGGCATCAGGCTGCTTGCTGCGTGTGGGGCCGAGGAGCCGAGGGAGCGTGCAGCGTGTTAGCTGCGCACGAGGCCGAGTGGCCAAGGCAGCGAGGCAGCGTGTTGGCTGCGCATGTGGCCGAGGCAGTGAGACTGCTTGCTGGCTGCGCACGAGGCCGAGTGGCCGCGGCAGCGAGGCAGCGTGTTGGCTGCGCATGTGGCCGAGGCAGTGAGACTGCTTGCTGGCTGCGCACGAGGCCGAGTGGCCGCGGCAGCGAGACTGCTTGCTGTGCATGAGGCCGAGTGGCCGAGGGCCGAGGGGCCGAGGCTGCGCATGAGGCCTAAGAGCCGAGGCAGCGAGGCAGCAAGGCAGCGTGCTACTTGCTGCGCATGAGGCTGAGTGGCCGAGGCAGCGAGGCAGCAAGGCAGGGTGCTGGCCGCGCCTGAGGCCGAGTGGCCGAGGCAGCGAGGCAGCGAGGCAGCGTGTCGGCTGCGCACGTGGCCGAGTGGCCGAGGCAGCGAGGCAGCGTGTTGGCTGCGCATGTGGCCGAGTGGCCGAGGCAGCGAGGCAGCGTGTCAGCATGTTGGCTGCGCATGTGGGACGCGGGCGGGGTGGCCGGGCGCGTGGGATCGAGGCGCGCGGGCTGGTCGCGCGCGTGAGGCCGACGCGGACGGGTTGGCCGCGCGTGTGGGGTCGAGCCGCGCGCGTGGCCGGGGAGCTCGGGACGCGCGGGCTGGTCGCGCGCGTGGGGCCGACGCGGGCGGGCTGGTCGCGCGCGTGGGGCCGACGCGGGCGGGCTGGCCGCGCGCGTGGGACCGAGGGGCCCGAGGCGCGCGGGTTGGCCGCGCGCGTGGGGCCGAGTGGCTGAGACGCGCGGGTTGGCCGCGCGCGTGGGGCCGAGTGGCCGAGACGCGCGGGGTGGTCGCGCGCGTGGGGCCGACGCGGGCGGGCTGGCCGCGCGTGTGGGGCCGAGCCGCGCGCGTGGCCGAGGAGCTCGGGACGCGCGGGCTGGTCGCGCGCGTGCCCGAGGAGCTCGGGACGCGCGAGCTGGTCGCGCGTGTGGCCGAGGAGCTCGGGACGCACGGGCTGGTCGCGCGCGTGGCCGAGGAGCTCGGGACGCACAGGCTGGTTGCGCGCGTGGCCGAGGAGGTCTCGGGTAGGCTGGTCGCGCATGTGGCCGAGGAGCTCGGGACGCACGGGCTGGTCGCGCGCGTGGCCGAGGAGCTCGGGACGCACGGGCTGGTCGCGCGCGTGGCCGAGGAGCTCGGGACGCACGGGCTGGTTGGGCCAAGTCTCTCAGGCGACGCCATATCTCTCCTTATGCATGCTGTGGCCGAGGAGCCACTTGTGCATGCATAGAGAAAGTCTCAGGCAAGCCGCGGAAGAGGAGGTCTCGGGTAGGCTGTGGCCGAGGTGTTCGGCGCAGGAAGGCTGGTCGCGCGCGTGGGACCGAGGGGCCCAGCGCGTGGGTTGGCCGCGCGTGTGGGGCCGAGTGGCCGAGACGCTCGGCGCGGTCGGGCTGGCCGCGCGCATGGGACGCGGGCGGTTTGGCCGGTGCGTGAGGCGCGCGGGTTGGCCGCGCGCGTGGGACCGAGGGGGGTTTGGCCAGGAAGCCGAGACCGACCCCAGAAGTCGTGGTGCAGGTCGGCTGCAGTGGAGCAACCAAGGAGAAAGCTAACGTACCGTCATTTCGGGGCCCTCCTTCTAGCGCCATTATGTTAGTGTAAGTAACTTTTTTTAGCCGTGGCCTCGGGGCCGTCGCGGCTTGGTTCGGGTCCGGAAGGCGGTGATCTCCTTGGGGGCACTCCTCGAGGTCTCCCGGCGGCCGAGCTCGGTGGTTCGGGTCGGGAGGTCGGGTCATCCCGGTCGGGAAGAAGCTCCGCCACAGCGCCAGGAAGAGGCGACACCGTCTCGCACCTCCGTCGGTTGAGTGTGTCCTCCACAAGCTCGGCGGTTCGGGTCGGGAGGTCGGGTCATCCCGGTCGGGAAGAAGCTCCGCCACAGCGCCAAGAAGAGGCGACACCGTCTCGCACCTGCACACAGGTCGGGCCGGGGTGCTCGACCCGACCCCTCCGACGATCAAGTTAGAGAAAGATGCGGAGGGGGTTTAGGAGGAGGAGAAACCTCCGTCGGTTGAGTGTGTCCTCCCCCCTTTGCCAAGGGCTCGGGGGTATTTATAGAGGAGGTTTGATGTTACCGCTGGGGTTGTGTGGGAGGCCGAGCTGCTGCAGGGTACGGAGAGCCTCGGGCAGTGTGTTGCTCAGGGGGTTGCGTGGGAGATCGGGGGATCGCAGGGTATGGGCGAGCTTCAACCATTACCTGCCTCTGTCCCGTCCGGCTGTGCTGGGTCTGCCATTTTTTGCCATATCATCTGGAGTCCGCTAGAACATTGCCGAGAGATCGTCGGATGTTTGCCGGAAGATCGTTGGAAGCTCGTCGGAAGAAACTAGACTTATGGACTTGTTTAGCTTAGGAAATGTATTAGAATTTATAGTTAGCACATAATTGAGATTGGAATTGGGCCAATCTAATTAGGGGCCAGTTGGACCCATATAAGGACTGAGTTAGGCCCAATGAAAGGCCCAAATAGTGACCCAAGAAGTGGCATCATTATGGCACAGTCTTCGAGACTATGTCAAGCGGTGGTACCGCTAGTTTGGGCGGTGGTACCACCCAGTGGGCTAGTGCCAAGCGGTGGTACCTCTAGACTGGGCGGTGGTACCACCCAATGCAGTATCAATGTCAGACTGACATTGGCGGTGGTACCGCCTGAACCCAGGAAACCCAAGATGAGATGTTTTTAGGCTCCAAGTTTAAATCAACTTGAAGCTTATAAATACCCTCTCATCCCTGGTTAATAACACAAGTATTTGAGTAAAAAGGAAATGAACACTATTGTAATCTTGTGTGAAACTCCTCTCAAAGTTTTAAGTGTTAGAATAGTTTGAGAGAGGAGTGAGTGGGGGTGTAAGAGTTATCTCCTAAACATGGTAAAAGGAGAAAGAGCTGTAAGAAGGAGGCTGATCTTTTTTTTGGTAAGTAAAAGTAAAATTCATTATGTGTAAAGTTTCTACAAATAGCTTTATCTATACAAGTCATAGACAAAGCCAAGTAACTCATAGAGTGCTAATGCGATAGTTATGACTACACATGCTGTAGACTATAACTACCTGTGGATACATTATTTGGCATCATTCCCAAGATCCTTAGCTAATAGCAAAATTAAATTTGATAAAAATATCTTTTTCTTTTCGGGTGAAGTGCTCGGTTTTGAGTTCATGCTCCATACAGAATCTTGAGTCTCTAATAATCTCTTTCAAGAGCTGAGCATTGTTTGTGTGTTGACATTCAAAGATTCTATTACATCTCTCCTTCCACATCCACCAAATAGCACATCTGAAAATAACCTTTGCCAGTTGTGTAAGAGGCCCTTTTCTTGAGAAACATTGCATAAGGTCGCCTAGTTCTTGGTGCAAGTTTGGTTGCGGCAGTCTATTGAGTTCAAATCGCTGGAGAATCTCCTTCCATATCCATTTTGTATATTCACAAGCAAAATAGAGGTGGTCAACAGTTTCTTCTTGTTGCAAACAAAGGGAGCATCGGTTAACATGATAGATACCTCTTCTTTTCATATTGTCTATTGTAGGTAGTTTATTGAGAAGGGCCTGCCATGTACATAAGGAGTGTCTTTGTGATCCCGGTCGATCCCATGTCCAACTGCTTGGGACCCACTTGTTATTTCTTTGCCTAATTTGATTCCATGCGGATGTGGCACTAAATTTACCATTGTCATGAGGCCAAATAAGTATATCTGAAGAGTTGTTCCTGATTGGAATAGCTATGATAGTCGGCCAAAGTGATAACATTTCAGGAGAAATAGGATTAGGGAGACACCAAGTACCGTTAGTGATGAACTCGGAAACCTTCCAATCTTTGGGAGCCCCAAGGTCTTTTCTTATTCTGTCGCCATATAATTGAAATATACTCTTCCCATTCACCCAAGGATCGTACCACATATTAGTACTAGTTCCAGAAGAGATTGCATACGAAATGTGTTTGATTAGCCAATTCCTTGCCTTTAAAATTCCTTTCCAAGCTGCAGAGTGGTCTGTTCTTGTTGAAATTTCCCATATTGATTCCTTTGAGAGATACTTAGCAGAAACCCAATGTGACCATAAGGAACATTTGTTTTGCAAAAGATCCCACAATTGCTGTACCAAACATGCTTGATTCCAATCTCTAGTATTTCTCAAATTTAGCCCCCCTTCATCTTTCGGTTTGCAAATGCTATCCCAATTTACCATATGCATTGCCTTATCATTTGTGCCATTCCAGAAGAAGTTCATTAATAACCGTTCAATATCTTGGAGAAGTCCAGCAGGCAGAAGAAATGCATTACACCAATATATAGAGTAGGAGTGCAATACCGAACGGATGAGTTCGAGTCGTCCTGCTTTTGATAGAAACCTATTTTTCCAAGAAGAAATTCTATTCTTTATTTTTTGCAAGATAGGTTGACAGTGGGTTTTGTGAATGCCTGTGGATATGAGCGGGAGACCCAAATAAGGAACTGGCAAGCTTCCTTCACTAACCCCCAAAGTTTGTGAAATAAAGACCTTATCCTCAACGTAAGGGCTCATATATACTTTACTTTTCACATGATTTAACTGAAGTCCAGAAACCATACCAAAGTCATTAATAATGGTAGCCAGGTTCTTTACTGAAGTTGGTTCATTTTGGAGAAAGATAAGTAAGTCATCTGCAAATGTTATATGTGATATATGAACAGAACCAGCATTGGGTACCTTAATGCTGCCATTTAAGACTGCGTGTTCCAACATACAGCTAAGTCCTTCCATCGCAATAGTAAAGAGATACGGAGAGAGTGGATCACCTTGTCGGATGCCATTCGTGCTCCCAAAAAAACCAATAGGTGAGCCATTAAAGAGTATCGAAAACTTTGGAGTTTCTAGGCAAGATTGAATCCAATTAATCCATTGCTGTGGGAAGTTCATATCAAGGAGCATCTTATAGATAAATTTCCTATTAACTGAATCAAAGGCTTTCCTTAGATCAGCTTTAATGCAGATTTTTGTCCCTCTTGCTTTTGAATGCAAATCTTTGACCAAGTCATTAGCAAGTAAAATGTTATGATGTATACTTCTCCCTTTGATGAAAGCAGCTTGATTTGGGCTAATGATCTTGTGTAATACCTTTTGCATTCTATTTGCCAATACTTTGGAGATGATCTTATATATAAAGTTGCATAATGATATGGGTCGATAGTTCTCTAGTGAATCAGCCCCTGCATTCTTCGGAATTAAAGAAATAAAAGTGCAATTCATCTCTCTAAGAATATGACCTGAAGAGAAAAAATGTTGGCAAGCTTTGATCACATCATTTCCAATAATAGACCAAGCAGTTTGGTAAAATTCAGCTGGAAATCCATCTGGACCTGGGCTTTTGTGCTTTGGTGACTTAAAGACAACACATACAATTTCGTCATCTGTAATTGGGGCATTGAGGATTGAAATAGCTTCCGAATCAAGTTTTCTAGTCGGCTCCACATGAATGTTATTAGGTTTCCCAGCTTGATTGAGTAAGGAATAAAAAAATTGCTCTGTGTGTGCTTTAACCTCATCTAAATTCTCAATAAGATTATCATCTTTGTCTCTGCATTTGCTGATACGGTTAACAGCCCTTCGAGTAGCAATTGAAGCATAGAAAAATTTAGTATTGGAATCCCCTAGTGTAAGCCAATGCTGTCGAGACTTCTGCTTTGCAAAACTTTCCTCCTGTTTTAAGGCTTGCATGAAGTTATTTCTGGCTTCCGTCTCTTTGTAGATAATATTTTCATCATTTGGCTGAAGTTGCAGCTCATGTTGCAATGACATTAGTTCCTTTCTGCAAAATTGAACTCTGGTGGTAATATTGCCAAAGGTATTTGTATTCCACTCCTTTAGTGCTGCTTTACAGGCTTTGAGCTTTTGACATAAGATGTAAGGGGGAGATCCATGCACATTAACATTCCAAGCAGATCTGATAACATCAAGAAATTGAGGATGAGTACTCCACATGTTAAAGAATCTAAACGGTTTCTTGCCTCTTGGTGTCGCTTTTTCTGCGTGTATATACATTAAAGAATGGTCAGAAAACAAAGGAGCACCATACTCAAGAAGTGAATCTGGGTAAACTGTTAACCATTCATGGTTAATCAAACACCTATCAAGTCGAGCCATTATTTTTCTGTTAGCAGCACCTTGATTACTCCAGGAGAGCCAATTACCCACAGATTTCATATCAAACAATGCTGCAGTGTCAATGTAATCATTAAAACTTTGAAGCTGACTTTCTGAAAGTTATCTACCCCCCACTTTTTCATTTGTGTACCGAACAGTATTAAAGTCTCCAAGAACAATCCAAGGTACATTGAGACAGCCATTTACAATATTAGTCAGGTCAGACCAAAGAGTATTTCTTTCTTGCATACTGTTTGAAGCATATATACCAGTGAAATTGAATTGACAGCCATTCTTTTTATCCTCTACCTTAAGATGAATGAATTGATCAGTAGCAGAAATAAACCAAGCATTAATAGAGTTAGGATTCCATAAGACCCATATTCTACCAAAAGTTTCATTTGAGTCATTGGTAAACAGTTCTGCGTCCGACCATATTAAATTCTTTTGAGCTTGAACGCGCGATTGTTTAATTTTCGTTTCCACTAGAATAACAATATCACATGGGGCAGACTTGATTATTCTGTTGAGCTCCCGACATTTCTCCGACTTATTAAGTCCGCGAACATTCCAGCATGTTATCTTCATTAGTAATAAACAAATGAAAAAGTAGTAAGGTATTCATCCTACGACTTTGGATAGATTGTACCATCCTTTTTCTTATCCTTCGGTTTTGTATTTTCCTCCCGCACAATATCCTTACCTTTTATGGCTTTATTCCTATATTTATCCACTTCATCTACAGCTTGCAGATTTTTAAACTTTAAAGTACCTTGAATCATGTGGTCTTGATTGGTAGGGTTTGTTGAAGCTCGATAAGATTGTTGCAGCACAATATCCTGGATAGTACTTGTTGGAGCAGCGTGGCTAGAGAGGTTTGTTGGGGCATGAGTTTGTTGAGTCGGAATATCCTTGTTGGCGATGTTTGTTGTGGCCTGAGTTTGTTGAGGAAGAATATCGTTGCTGGCGAGATTTGCTTGGGCCTGAGTTCGTTGAGCTATTGTGGATGGATCCGATGATATTAGAAGAGATGAAGTTCCTGACTTATGTTTCTCCTGTCCACTAGTACCATGGGAAACCTCTGTTGTGGAAGTCTCTGACATTATAGGAAGAGATAAAGTTTTGGAATTGTCCTTCTGTCCGCGGTGATTTCCTTGCGAGTCGGAATGCTCAATAGTTTTCGCCACCATCGGTGCTACTGCCATTAGAGAAGAATCACTTTGTTGCTGAGGTGCTTGACGTGGTCGATAGACCTTTGTGGTTGGTTGTGGGGTTTGCTGACAAGCTCCATTTGCATGACCAAAAGATAAGCAACGCTGACATCGTTGTGGCTTCCAGGAATATGAGACATGTACCTTCCGAGTGTTCCCGTCAAGATCGCGATAGAAAACTTCATTAGGAAGATCTTCATCGGAAGAAACCAGCACACATGCTCGTGCAAATGCTAATCTCGTCTGAGCTGCTGTTGCTTTGTCGATGTAGAGTGGCTGTCCCAGAGTGCTGCATAACTTTGCAATAAAACGTCGACTCCAAAGATGTAGAGGCAGTCCTTGAAAGGATACCCATAATGGAATAGACTGTAGGCTATCTAACTCCAAACGGACATCAGGAGACCAACGTCGTAAAATCATTGGATGACCGCGGATAGTCCAGAATCCTTCGAGGATTCGTTGCAAATCTTCTTCAGAGTATAGCTTGCAAACAAAGAATCCGTTCTCCAGCATATGAAGATCAAATGACGATATTCCCCATCGAGTTTTGATAAATGAGGATAATGGGAAATAAGATGTTTTGAGACCTACCACATAGCCAACAATCGCCATTGACCATGTCTCAATAAGCTCTGCTGAATCAGCAGTCTCGTATACAGCAATCTTCTTATCAGCCTGAACTTCTGGCGTAATGAATTCCAAGCTTAGATCTGGACTTCCAACCGGAGCCTTGAATAGGCTAGTCCAAGGCCGAGGGTTATTGGAAATTAGAGCAGGCTGCCGCGATCTAGAGCGCGACCTGCTTCGATGCTGCTTCATCGAAGGAGTTTCTCTCTGGAGAGGATATGGTGGAGGAGCAACTTGAGGGATAACGGTAGGGAGTCTTGCCATCGTTTCAACCCTCCCGCCACCGTCGCAAGCCCTAGGGGCCGTCGATGCCATGTTTGATCCCTCTTCTGGTCACCGCTACAGAATCGTCACCATAGGGAAAAGTCACCGCTGCAGAATTTCAGATCGTCGCTACAGTACCGTCGCTCTGCAGTGTCGTCGCCGCTACAGTACCGTCGAACCAGATCTGGTCGCGCAGCAGTGTCGTCGGCGCTACAGTACGTCGACCTAGATCTGGATCTGGTCGCCGCTGCAGTGTCGCCACCGCTACAGTACGTCGCCCTAGATCTGGTCGTCGCTGCAGTGTCGTCGCCGCTACAGTAACGTCGACCCAGATCTGGTCGCCGCTGCAGTGTCGTCGGCGCTACAGTACGTCGACCTAGGTCTAGATCTGGTTGTGTCGCCCTAGATCTGGTCGCCGCTGCAGTGTCGCCGCCGCCGCTACAGTACCGCCGCCGCTACAGTGTCGTCGCCCCAGATCTGGTCGTGTCGCCCTAGATCTGGTCGCCGCTGCAGTGTCGTCGCCGCTAAGGAGGCTGATCTTCGCCTATAAAGAAAGATCGATAGTGGATGTCGGTGGCCTCGACGAAAGAGGAATCGGTGGACTGGATGTATTATACAGTTCCAATCTTGTTGGTGCCTAAGAAGGATGGTTCTTAGAAAATGTGTGGGGACAATCGCACCATCAACAAAATCACAATGTACTATTGTTTTTCTATTCCAAGGTTAGATGATTTACTTGATCAATTATGTGGTGCTTATATTTTCTCTAAAATTGATTTGAGGAATAGCTATCACCAAATAAGAATGAGGCCCGGAGATGAATGAAAAATAATATTTAAAACTAGAGAAGGCTTATATGAATGATTGGTTATGCCATTTGGGCTATCTAATGCTCCTAGCACTTTCATGAGATTTATGAATCACATACTTAAGCCATGCATTTAAATATTTATTGTAGTTTACTTTAACGATATATTGGTATACAACAAAAGCGAAGAGGAGCATATGAATCATCTGAAAGAGATCTTTCTTATTTTGAGGCAGCAAAATCTTTATGCTAATTAAAAAAAGTGTGATTTATTTACTTCTAGTGTTATATTTTTGGAGTATGTTGTTTCAAAAGATGAAATCATGATGGATCAAAGTAAGATAGAAGCTATTCTCAATTAGCCAACACTTGCTTCAGTACATGATGTGAGGAGTTTCCATGGCTTAACTTCCTTCTATAGAAGATTCATCAAGGGTTTCAGCTCTATTATCGCTCCAATCACCGAATGTCTGAAATGTAATAAATTTAAATGGACTAATGAGGCTAATGATGCTTTTGAGCTTTTAAAAAGAAAGGAGACCAAAGCTCCTATCTTAGTTCTACCAAATTTTGATAATGTGTTTGAGGTTGAATGTAATGCATCTAATGTGAGAATTGATGCTGTTTTGAGTCAAGACGGAAAGCCCATTACATTTTTTAGTGAAAAACTAAATGATACGAGAAAGAAATATTCTACCTATAACAAGGAGTTTTATGCCATTTATCAAGCTTTATCTCATTGGAGTTAATATCTTCTTGATAAGCCATTTGTCTTATATTCTGATCATGAGACATTAATTAATCACTAGCACAAGCTAAACAAGAGGCATGCACCTTAGGTGGAGTTTTTACAATCTTATAACTTTATAATCAAGTACAAATCAGGTGTTCAAAATATAGTTACTGACGCATTAAGCAGAAAATTTTCTTTATTATCAGCAATGAAAGTCAAAGTAGTTGGATTTGAAACATTCAAAGATCTCTATAAGTATGATGCGGATTTCGGCTCAATATGATAGAATTACAAATCAGGTTCCTTTCAATAATTTTTTTATCTTTAATGATTTTCTTTTTCGAGCTAATGCTTTATATGTTCCATCTTGTTCTTTGAGATAAGTAATTATAGTTAAAGCTTACGGTAATGTTTTGGGTGGACATTTTAGTAGAGACAAGACTTTAGCTCTTGTACAATCAAACTTCTATTGGCCTAAGATGTTTAGAGATGTAGAGAGATATGTAAAGAAATGCCGAGTGTGTCATTTGGCAAAACCACAAAGTTAAAATTTTGGATTGTACACTCTATTGCCTATGCCAAATGCTCCATGGGAGGATATGAGTCTTGATTTCGTTTTGGGACTATCAAGGACTTAAAGGAACAAGGATTCTATCATGGTTATTGTTGATAGATTTTTAAAAATATCTCACTTTGTTCCCTACAATAAATCTAATGGTACATCTCATATTGCTGATTTGTATATTAAGGAGATTGTTAAATTGTATGGTATCTAAGAACTATGGTATTTGATTGAGATTCAAAATTTCTTAGTTATTTTTGGAGAACTCTTTGGAGGAAGCTAGGTACTTCTTTGAATGTCAACAGCTCACATCATCCATAAACCGATGGGCAAACTAAGGTAACGAACAGAAGCTTAGGAAATTTGCTTAGAAGCTATGTTGGCAAGAATATTAAGTACTAGGGTCTCATTCTTCCATAAATTGAGTTTACATACAATCGTTCTATGCATCATAGCATTGGTAAGAGTACTTTAGAGGTTGTTTATGGTACTAATCCTATTGGTCCTTTAGATTTCGTCCCTCATTCGACAACTAAGTAATTTAGTGGAGATACTGATGAGAGAGTAAAGCAGATAAAGAAGCTACATAGGGTGTTAAAGCAAATATAGAAAAGCGAAATGAGAGGTATATGGAAGCTGCTAACAAACATAGAAAACATATGAAGTTTAATGTTAGTGATTTAGTCTGGATTCATCTAAGGAAGGAGAGGTTTCTACCAGGTAAATTTAGAAAACTGAAACCAAAGGCTAATAGTCCATTCAAAGTGCTTAAGAGAATCGGTAAAAACGCTTATAAGATCAAGCTACTTGAAGATTATGGAGTATCCCCAATGTTTAATGTTGTTGATTTAAGTCATTTTCATAATTATGTTGACGAAATAAATAAAGACTTGAGGACTAGTCTTTTTCAACCAGAGGAGATTGACACGAGAGTGCCTAATTTGCTACAATATACTCATATGGACCTTGTTGATGATATGATATTTTTTTCAGCCAATAATATTGCTTCATAATCTTTAACTCAGCCCACTAAAAAATGACAACTCATCAGCATATTCCCTATATAAAGTTAAAGTTGTTTCAAGTTACTTTTCTTCATGACTAAGGAATGCATTAAAAGAGTTGGTTAGCATTTGTAAAACACTTAATTTCGAAATTTCCTATGCATGAGGGGATGTTTCATGTACTAGTATTTATTTTAGTATTTAGGGCTTAAAAAAGATTTTAGAAACTGATGATATTTTGCAGAAGCTCTTTTGGAGTACTCTCTTAAACTCTATATCTCTTGGATGTATTTTTGAGTAGTGAGTCTTTTTGTTTTCAGTTAGTTCTGTATCATCGTTTATAATCCTTGGGGTGGTGAACTTTCTATATCCCTTTATGATTTTAACTTGGTGGTGAGCTATTTTTTGATCTTATGTAAGTCTTATCGTGAGTTCATGTCTTTTTCATTTCAAACACTCATTCCAGCAAATATAATTGTAACTTTTTTTCAAGAGTTTGTTTTTTATCTACTATGATTTTTCTATCCGAAATACTCATTCCAACAAACATAGTTCTTTTATGATTTTTCTATCCGAAATATGATTTTTCTATCTGTTATTTTTTTTTCTTTCAAAATTTATTTTATATTTTCAATCCAAAACTATATCATCAGTTTTCTTTTAAAATCCATTATACTTTACTCCTCCCATTCTACGTAACCCGGGTACTACTACGTATTTTTATTTTATTAGATGTTTATTACGACAAAATAACAAAACGAAATATCTTTCGTCGCTTTGGCCGAGTGGTTAAGGCGTGTGCCTGCTAAGTACATGGGGTTTCCCCGCGAGAGTTCGAATCTCTCAGGCGACGAATTTGTTTTTAATTATTTAACTAAACTTTAGTTAAAATCATTAATCTGCGCTTTGTCTATTTCAACTCGTGAGACATCACATGATCATGGGTGCTTTGATCGATGATATTCGTAGATTTTTGTTTTTTTGCAAATTTTAAAAAGAAAATAAATCTTGAAAATAACCCCTCCGATTATTTTCTCTATTTTGCTTTTGGGATCGGGTAGGATGACGAAATGATATCCTCAAATTAACGCGATTTCTCCTTTTTCCTTTAATTTTTCTTGTTTTAAATGGCCACACTTTTACGTATGATAGCGTCATCGCCCCTATTCGACTTGTAAGTGCAATTCTTCTCTCTGGGCCCATGTTAGTTTGTAGACCTTACGCTTACCCGTTCTCCGACTGGAGGACACGTTGGGCAAACGGACCATTATTCTTGAGCGGACGCCGGGTAGATTCGAGCGCTGTGGGTAAAGCTTATTAAAAATAGGTTGACATTCAATTATTTCTGCGTAACATTCCTGAAAGGCTACGTTAAAATGACCAAATCACTCTCGTCAAATGGAAAATATGGATGACAAAATAGTCATTTTAATATTGGCAAGCGGCTAGTGGGGATTGAATCTTGACGAGGGATCTGCAATAACCCATTCCTTAGGGATCTTAATCGCATCCTCCAGAGAATGGTGGCCCTGTTCTCAAAGATGATCGAAACCATCTATTCTCCGTTCTGTAAAACTCGATGGTCAGGATCATCCTGGGGCATCGCTCCAGCTCGAGCACCGGCTAACGGAGGCCGCTCAATCCCCGTTGATCCCGCACGTGGAAATCATGCCATCGCGCATCACAGGACCGCCACGTACGCATCAATGTTCGTGCATTCACGACCGTGGCAGAGTAGCGGCTAACGTACGGGTCCTCTTTTGCTGCAACGCCCCCGTGAATCGATGAAATCCGAGAGACTGAGTAGAATGATATAACATTGGTCGGTTACGAGGACTTGTAATTATCATTTTTCTCCCAGGGATTAATGAGACGAGATCAAGTCTCGCCAACAAACACCTCCCCCACACCGTCCATCTCGCCCTCGTAACCCCGCCTCTCCGATTCCGATCGCCTCCGCCGGCCACAAGGATTCAATCCGATCCCTTCGATTCCTATCTGAAGGCCCTCCGATCGCCGTCCGGATCCCTGCTCCCTCGCTGCCGCCTTCGCCACCGCCACCGCCATCGCCCACGGTCCCTTCGCCTCCTGTCCGCCTCGGATCCCTCGGCCGCCGTGGATGGAGAGATCGAGGAGAGTCGGATCCGCGAGGCTTTGCTGCTGAGGAGAGGGGTTGAGAGGAGAAGATGCCCGGCCTCTCGACGAGGAGTGCTCAATTCGGCAGTGCCCCGCCGCCCGTCCGATCCGCCTCCCCCGATGGCATCTGGTCCAAGCACCTTGATAGCATCACCTTCGATCAGCTGCACAAGGTAATCCGTCGGATCGACGGTTTTGGTGTTGCTTTGGGTTGTTGTCGGTTGTGCCTAGTCCTTGATCCGGTTTTGGTCTGGATCATTTTGTTGTTCTTTTTTTTCTGTGAGGTGTGCATTGATTGTTTGAGTTCTTCATGCAAATCGATCTAGTTTTGTTTCAAGCTTGTTTTGATTGGATTGGATTAGGAATTCAATTTTGCATCATATAATGCGCTTCCTTTATGAAAAAATGGCCCAAGACCTAGGGCCGAAGCAAGAAATTATTAGCATATCCGAATGTGTTCACTGTATGCTTAGTACAAATTCGGAACCAACAGTCTCTTTTGCTTGTGGTTGATAAATATTAATTGCTGAATAGACTGGCATGCATCTTTTAACATTCAGTGAACGATGAACAGAGAAAATAAAAGATGTCTAATTTGCAACTCCTATGTTATTGATAGAGAAATTCACCAACTGAGAAAATTTTGTTTTCTGTTTGTTCTTGGTTAATGAATTTATTATTTTATTCTTATATTCTAAGCATTAATATTTTCATCAATGCAATTGAATTAGTTTTGGAGTGAGCTACCACTTCGTGCACGAAAGGAGCTGCTGAGGCTAGATAAACAGACCCTATTTGAACAAGCTAGGAGGAACCTCTACTGTTCAAGGTGTAATGGGTTGCTTCTGGAAGGCTTCTCACAGATAATCACTTATGGGAAGTCATTGCAGCAGGAAGATCCCAGCTTTCAGCAATCTGATAGAGCTGGGACCCGCCAATCCCAGAACACCAATGATTTTGAGGTGCTGGATCCATCGTTGCATCCCTGGGGAGGCCTGACAACGACTAAGCATGGAATTCTGACAGTTCTCGACTGCTTTATGTGTGCAAGATCACTGAAGACACTCCAAAATGTATGCATGCCATGCTATTGTGATCCTTTCTGAAACATAATTTTATGTTTCAAACAATCAAATTGCTGATTATCTTTTTTCATATTTAATGTCTGTAAACTTTTCAGATCCTCTTTATCTGTGAAGTTTTCTCTTTCTTACTCCTGGTCTTCTATTGCATGCTTTTCTACATATATCTTTAATCTGGTTAGGCTTTTGTAGTTAATGCTGAATCCCACCAAGAATGTTATTAGTTTCAAAATGGTAGACTAAGATTCCATATGAGTTGCCGACTTTCTTTTCTTATTATTATATTCGGGAAATGCATGGCCTTTCATTTTTTGGTCGTTCTGTAGGTATTCGATAATGCTCGAGCTAGGGAACGTGAACGGGAATTGCTTTACCCTGATGCATGTGGTGTCGGAGGCAGGGGTTGGATAAGCCAAGGGATGGCTAATTATGGCAGGGGGCATGGACATGGAGCCCGCGAAACCTGTGCTTTGCATACTGCAAGGCTTTCATGCGATACACTTGTGGATTTCTGGTCTGCCCTAGGTGAGGAAACTAGATCATCCCTCTTGCGGATGAAGGAGGAGGATTTCATCGAGAGGCTTATGTACAGGTGGGATTTTTTTTTGTTTTCCTTTAAGTTTTGGCTTTCTTTTTGGGAACTTCTTTTTCATAGTGGATAAATGATTTGATAATTTAGTATCAAAATAGAAAAGAAAGGAGTTGGTTGGTCCTTAGTTGCTATAAACATAGTAGGACACAAATCCTTACATTTATGGTCTAAAAAGTATTTAGATAAAATAATGTTGCTATAGCTTATAGCTTTTAATATTGTTCCACCAAAGAATCTAAGTAATTTGATAGTTGGTTTTGGTACAGAAGATATTCTTTTGAATGAAAAAAGGAAAAAGGGAGGCCTTTGCTAGACTGAACCGCAGAACCTTTAAGATCAAGCTTATGCATATTGGATGTCGAAGTATAGGATCCTAAGTGTGTTTCCAATGGAAACAGAGCAGAAAATGAAGCTTTTATGTACAAGATTTTTGGCTCTTAGGTCGACAATGACATTAAATACAAATAGCTGAAACCAACTGTAGGTGTATTTGGTTGCAGAAAATTGAAAATGGAAAAGGATTTTAGGAGAAAAGTCAGGTCAGCAAAGGGAAATGAATGCAGTGTTTTGAAAAACACTAGGCGCTATGGTCCTAAAACACCCGAGGCGCTAAGCCCTCGCCCAGGAGAAGCGAAGTGCTCTCGAATATTAAAATATAAAAAATATATATTACAATTGATAAATATGATTTAAAATGAAATCTCATCAAATATTTCTTATGGAAGCCAATTTAAATTTTGTCATATATTAGAGGAACCTATTGGTGCAAGGTCAACTAATTTAAATTTTATCAAATTGGTATGTTGTTGATATTGTTTTAACTAGTGAAATTACAAAAAATCATAATATAAGATAAAATCAACTTTCCCATTAGGGGCAAGTTTGTAGCTTCTTGCTGATGATGGCGAAGGAATTTTTGAAAATGTCCCTCGTTGGCGGAGGGAGTTGCGCACGAAGGCAGCGGCGGTGGAAGAAGCTGTGGATGGCAACGTTGGCGGAGGGAGCTGCGCATGAGAAAAGCAGTGGCGGAGGAAGTATGATGAATGGGATTGGGAAGTCGATGGTAGAGGGAGTTGCGCACGAAGGCAGTAGCGACGTACCAGAGGTGGGTCAGGCGGCGACATAGGTCTAGGGTTTCACTGGGTCGGTGGTGTCGAGGGGCGGGGGTGGGGGGGGGTTTGGGGTTGGGGTTCAGTGATAGGTTTAGTTGGTTTGATTGAACCAAGCTATATGTTCAACTGGAACGACGCTCACATTCACTACAGAACTCGCCCGAGGCGCTCGGTGCCTAGGCTCAGGTGACCACCCAAACGATGCTTTATTGAAGCATGTCACCCAGATTATGTGGGGGGTTTGGGGTTGGGGTTCAGTGATAGGTTTAGTTGGTTTGATTGAACCAAGCTATATGTTCAACTGGAACGACGCTCACATTCACTACAGAACTCGCCCGAGGCGCTCGGTGCCTAGGCTCAGGTGACCACCCAAACGATGCTTTATTGAAGCATGTCACCCAGATTATGTGAGGCACTCGGGCCTTGCGTCACTTCAGTGCCCAGGCTGTCACGAACGGTCGTCGTGCACTCACAACAACTTCGTTCAACGAATCGTTTGTCGCTTTTGCATGCTTGTACAGAGACATAACAACTTGTTTTGCCTTAGTTTTGTATGTTTTTGCTTGTAAAACGCATGTTCGAACAGGTTGCAATGTTGTCGTGCGACCGCTCGCTGCGCCGGGTCGAAATGCCCCAAAATAGCTCTATTTTCGCGTGCCACGGCTTGTTTTCTGCAAGCCGCAGCAGCACACCAAAACATCAGCCATCTCAGCACCTTGGAACCCCCCGGGTGGCACAGGGCTGGATGAGGCTTCGGTATATTGTCGGGCGTTGGAAAAATCTTCAAAAGTTCACACATTAACTTGGCAGGAACTTGCCTTCGCACCTGGCACCCGGTGAGCAGTTGTTTGTGGACTTGCAACTGTTCGTTCTACCTTCTAAAGTCTTTGTTTTCTCCTTCCTCTCTTTTCTCTCTTGCACTCAAGGTGCTTGCTGAATTGCTTGTAAAGCTTCCCTCTTCGCGAGACATCGGGACTTGTCCGTTGTAAAGTAACGGTTTTCAATCTAATCAACTTTTTGTTTTACAGGTCCTTCGGGACCTGTACAAGGTTACAACTAGGCTGAACCTTTGCAGATGCATATGTTGTAAGGGCGCCTCATGACCTTAGGCGATCCCAGCTACGTCCGAGAAGTTGGCGTAAGGGTGTGTTACGACTTAGGCAACTCAAGCTAAGTTCGCGACTTAACCGCAAGGGTGCCTCACGACTTAGGCAATTCCAGCTAAGTCCGTGGCAATATGGTATCAGAGAAGGCAAGCGATTCAAGCAAGCAGCGAAGAAACTTCTCAATCTCACCATGGCCAAGCATCGTGGCGAATCGAGCAAGGCGGGACAAGTCGGACCATTGCCCCAAGCAATCGCAGGTGGGCTGCAAGTGCAAACTCGCTCTCATATTGGTGGAGCTACATTGGTGGATCGTGGTAGCGAATATGATGAGCGAGAAGTTGGCTACTCTTCGTGATCGGAGGAGGCGCAATCTGGAGCTCCAATCGGGAAGAAGAGCCATAAGGAGAGACTCACAATGGAGGAAACCTGCTTGGATGTTCTTGAAGCGAGCTTGAAGGAACTTTACCAAGGCCAATGAAAGCTTCTTGGGGTAGAGAGCTCGCAAGAAGAAGCTGAATCTCGAATCGACAAGGTTGAAGCCCTAGTCGATTGATTGACGGATGATACCAAAGACTTTGTGCAACATTTGCACGAAGTTGTGGCAGAACTCACTTCCAGAGTGGCAGCGCTCACAAGGGCACTAAATGCAGTAGGGAGCAACACCCGCATTGTGCCGCCACAAAACTTGAGGGCACCTGAGCCTCATCGCGATTGAGGTGTTAGGGACACAAAAGAACTCGAGAATTTCTTGTTCTAAAGCCATGAGCTAAAACCATGAGCTAAAATCAAAGTGAGCTAAAATCAGCTCAGCAAGTGATAAAATATATATAGAATGAAAAGAGATAGTTTCAAACAAATAAGGTATTACAATGCAAGGTAAAATACAAGAACTCTCAGGATACTATCTCATTAGATACATAATCACAAATGTCATGTCCGAGAAGGATAAGCTGTTCAGCTTTCTCGATGGCCTAAAACCATGAGCTCAACAGGAATTACATTGAAGGAATGTCACCAATATGATCGGGGCAATTGCGGCTGCAGAAAGGCTCACCGACTTTGTTTCCTCGGAGGACTCGGGGAAAAGGAAACAATCTTCAGGAAATTGCCTTCCAAAATATTCTTGAGGGAATGAGCTTGGGGGCGAACAAAGGAAGAAGAGTTCCCCACAAAGGGCCAAGCTCAAAAGGCAAGGCCCTAAAACCTGACGAATGCTTCTTGTGTGGAGGGCCGCACATGGTGAACAGGCACTCAATGCTTTAATAGTTTCCATCCATCCCCCCAAATCAGACAAGGGTAAAGTCGTCGTCCTCAGTTCAAGTAGTTCTGAATCCAGCATCGACGATAAGGAGTCACAAGGTCCCCGAACGGGAGCAATGCGTTTGTTGAATGCATTGTGGGGTTAAGTGGGGGAGAACATGAAGGCAAAGCCATTGAAAGCAGGGAGTAGTGAACTGATGTACGTGGATATTAAGCTCAACGGCTAAACAACCCGTGCAATGGTGGACATGGGTGTTAGGATCGGAGCGACACTAAGAGGGGGGGGGGGTGAATTAGTGCAGCGGATTAAAACGTTGGTTTCGACAAATCTTTCATACGATAAAAATCGAACTTGAAAAGCTTAACTTGAACGTAAGAAGGTAATATCCATGTAAGAAGGTAATGATGAAATAAAGCACGTAAGAAGGTTTGCAGTAATGTAAATAGCAATAAGAAAATGCAAACCAGAGATCATGTCGATTTTAAAGTGGTTCGGTCAAATGACCTACATCCACTTGCGAGGCCCTCTTCGATGTGGCTCCCACCTTCCACTAGCAAATCTCTTGAAAGGGAAGGGCAAATACCCCTCTGACAACCTTTTCCAAGCAGTTCACACTCTTACAAATTTTCAGCAAGAAAGAAGGAGGTGAACAATCTAGCAAATTGAAAACAAGACTTGCTAAGACTTTTCTAAGACCTTTTTCTCAATCTTTGCTACTCAAAAAGTTGTAATCTCAGCTGAGATTTGAGGAGTATTTATAGGCCTCAAGTGGATTCAAATTTGGGCTCCAAAATTTGAATTCTCTTTGGTTCCCGATGTTGGCGGTGCCACCGCCCGTCAGTGGCGGTGCCACCGCCTATCAGTGTCTGACACTTACAGTGGACTTGCCAACGCCCAGTCTGGGCAGTGCCACCGCCTAGTGCCACCGCCCAGTCTGGCGGTGCCACCGCCAGACCCTTCGATTCACTGGTTGGGCTTTAATTTCAGCCCAAACCAAGTCTAATTTTGGGCCCAATTGGCCCCTAACCAGGATATATGATTATCTTTTAATCCTAATCCTAATTACATGTGAACTACATAACTTAAAACATCCTAAGCAAGTTTTCAACGTCGAGTCTTGTTCCGGCGAGCTTTTCGACGAACTTCCGGCGGACTTCCGATATGCTCTCGGGTTTCTTCCGACGGACTCCTAGCAACCTCCCGATCTTGTGACGACTTCAACGAGTAGCCGAGCCTTCTCAGTGATCTCCGCAAACCTCCGACGATCTCTTCAGCGAACTTCCGAAAATTCCGACAAGTTCCTGATTTCTTCTCGGTTGGTTCCGACCATCTCCGACGATTCTTCGGACTCTTAAACGTCCATCGAACTTGACTCCGGTATTCTTGCTTTATGTTTTCTGGTTATCGTAGTTAATCCTGCACACTTAACTCAATAATATGGATTAGATCAATTAACCCATCAATTGATTTTATCATCAAAATATGAGATTCAACAATCTCCCTTTTTTTGATGATGACAATCAATTGATGACGGAGTTAAACATAACTCCCCTTATCTATATGCCATATTATGAGAAGATAAAAAACACTTGAATTCCATCCTATTGAATTCAAGCATAAATCGATAAGTTCTAACCGTAGAACTTATCATTATTCTCATTAAGCAATAGTAAATACGAAACTTCGATGAAAATCATTTTCAAGTCAAATGATAAGGGACGATTTTTACTACGACAGGAGATAAAGATTTTCAACATGAATTTCATGATATAGATATAAGGCATGCTTTCAATATGATCAATCAATCTTGCGATATTCTCAAAGATTTTGCAAGGCATATAAGACATTCATATCACATAAGCTTTTGTAATTCATATAAGTCATGTTATCGATGCGCATAAGACATTTTCATTAAGTCATGCTATCGAAGTGGTATAAGTCATCACTTAGTCATCACTTCTCCCCCTTTGTTATCAACAAAAAGGGAATGAGACTTGAAGCACATAATTTGTAATTATAATATCAGGAATTCAGCATTGATCATACAAAAATTTATCATTCAAAATTAAGTATGCTAAAATATTTACGTAGAGTTCATCTTAAAGGAAAATTCAGCATTCATCCATTTTATCAAATCTCTTCTTTCTATAAATAACAAAAATTGTAGGTGTACAAGGAAGAGATTGTGATAAAAAAAATTTCAAGTAGTAACTCCAATAAGTCAAGATCATAATTCGAATACAAACTCATTCAAATTCAAATCGTCAACTTGAAACTCATAATCAAGCCATCAAAATCAATTTCGAGATTCACAAAATATCATAAAATCATTAATCTTGATCAGATGGGAGCGGTGTTTGACTCAAGATAGGATAAGGTAATTTAACGTGTCATTTAGAATCGAAAGAGAAGGATCAAATTCACCGAGGAACGGAGAGAGGATGAAAAACTTTACGAAAAATCCATTCAAACAAGTTTATTCTTAGGGACAATTTAACATACCTAATTCCCTTCTAATGAATTCAAATTGGTCTTCATTTAAAGCTTTTGTAAATATATCTGCTAATTGATGCTTTGTGTCAATGAATTCTAGAACAACATTATTGTTAAGGACATAATCACGTATGAAATGATGCCTAACGTCGATGTGCTTAGTTCTAGAGTGCTGAATTGGATTTTTAGTAAGACATATGGCACTAGTATTATCACATTTTATGGGAACGTTTTTGAAGTGAATTCCATAGTCTTCTAATGTATTTTTCATCCAAACAACTTGTGCACAGCATGCACTTGCAGCAATGTATTCGGCTTTCGCCGTAGATAGTGCAACTGAATTTTGTTTCTTGGAAGTCCAAGAAACAAGTGCATGTCCTAAAAATTGGCATGTTCCGGATGTACTTTTTCTGTCTATCCTGCATCCGCCAAAATCGGCATCTACATAAGCTATTAAATCGAATTTTTCAGATTTTGGATACCACAATCCTAGATTTGGAGTTCCTTTAAGATACCTAAATATTCTTTTAACACTCTTAAGATGAGATAATTTAGGATTAGATTGAAACCTAACGCAAAGTCCTACACTAAACGTAATATCCGGTTTAGTCGCGGTGAGGTAGAGTAGACTATCTATCATTCCCCTATATGTTTTTTGATCGAAATTTTCACTATTTTCATCCAAATCTAACTTAGTCGAAGTACTCATCGGGGTGTTTGTTGCTTTTGAATTATCCATGTTAAATCGTTTTAATAATTTTAATGTATATTTAGATTGGTTAAGAAATATACCATCACTAAGTTTTTTGATTTGTAATCATAAAAAGAAAGTTAATTCACCCATTAAACTCATTTCAAATTCATGACTCAAACATTTGGCAAATGATTCACATAGTGATTCATCCGAAGAGCCAAAAATAATATCGTCAACATAAATTTTCACAATAAGAAAATTATCTTCAAAGTGTTTGATAAACAATGTAGTATCAACCTTGCCTTTGGTAAAATTATTTGAAATAAGAAAGGAACTAAGCCTTTCGAACCAAGCTCTAGGAGCTTGTTTTAAGTCATAGAGAGCCTTAGTCAATTTGAATACTTGATTAGGTAGAAGAGAATTTTCAAATCTGGGAGGTTGTTCAACATATACTTCTTCTGAAATAAAACCATTCAAGAAGGCACTTTTGACATCTATTTGAAACAATTTAAAATTATTACTATTAGCATAGGCAAGGAGCATCTAATGGCTTCTAATCTTGCCACAAGAGCGAAGGTTTTTTCGTAGTCGATACGTTCTTCTTGGTTGAAACCTTTGGCCACTAATCTAGCATTGTTTCTAACCACGATACCATTTTCGTCTTGCTTGTTTCTAAAGACCCATTTAGTACCAATGACTAAATGTTCACTGGGTCTAGGAACAAGCTTCCATACCTTATTCTTCTCAAATTGATTTAATTCCTCTTGCATTGCAATGACCCAAAAATCATCTTTTATGACCTCGTCAATACATTTAGGTTCGATTTGAGAAAGGAAGGCGGTGTTAGCACAAAAATTCTTGAAAGAGGAACGAGTTTGAACCCCTTTTGATGTATCTCCTATAATTAGCTCCTTTGGATGAGCATCTATATACTTTCATTCCTTGGGTAAGAAAATTTCGGAAAAAGATGCATCCAAGTTGCTATTTTGAGGAGGGGGTTCATTTAAATTCAAATTATCAAAACCAAGATAATCATCAAAATTATTTTTCTTTAAATTAGAAATTTAATTAAAAACTACATGAATATACTCTTCTATTACTAAGGTTCTTTTGTTAAAAACCCGAAAAGCCTTAGAAACGGAAGAGTAACCAAGAAAGATGCCTTCATCGGATTTAGCATCAAATTTTCCTAAGGCATCCCTTTCATTAAAAATAAAGCATTTACAAACGAAAATTTTAAAATAGGAAATATTTGGTTTTTTGTTATTCCATAATTCATAGGGAGTTTTTGATAGGGACAGTCTTATTAGAACCCTATTCATGATGTAGCAAGTTGTATTTACGGCTTCGGCCAAAAAATATTTGAGTAGATTATGTTCATTTAACATCGTTCTTGCCATTTCTTGTAGGTTTCTATTTTTTCTTTCAATTACTCCATTTTGTTGGGGATTCCTCGGAGTGGAGAAGTTGTGATTGTATCCATTAACTTCACAAAAATTTTGAAAGTCACGGTTTTAAAATTCGCCACCGTGATCACTCCGAATTAATGAAATCATGAAACCTTTTTCGTTTTGAGTGAGTTTACAAAATTTAGAGAAACACTTGAAACAATCATTTTTGTGAGCTAAGAAATAGGTCCAAGTGTATCTAGTATAGTCATCCACAATTATAAACGCATATTTACTTCCTCTTAGACTTGTCGTGTCAATTGGTCCAAATAAGTCCAAATGAATCAATTGTAATGGTCTAGTGGTGCTAATTTGAGTTTTTGGTTTGAAACTAGTTTTTATTTGTTTACCTAGTTGACATGCATCGCATACTTTGTCCTTAATAAACTTTATATTTGGAATTCCTCGCACTAATTCTCTAGATGAGATCTTAGATATTAGTTTCATGCTTGCATAGCCTAGTCTCCTATGCCAAAGCCAAGCATCATCATTTAAAGCGGAGAAGCACATTTCATTACTTAGTTCATCAAGGTTGATGGTGTAGACATTATTTTGTTTTAATGCAATCATAGTTATGTTATGGTTTGGTTTTTCAATAATACACACATTTGATTCAAATCTAACGATATAACCTTTATCGCATAATTGACTAACACTTAAGAGATTATGTTTCAATCCATCAACTAGTAAGACATCATCAATAGAAAAATTTAATTTGTTACCTATGGTTCCCTTGCCAATGATTTTGCCTTGGTTGTTGTCTCCGAAGGTGACGTACCCTTCTTCTTTGCTAGTGAGCATAGAGAAATGAGATGGATCTCCAGTCATATGTCTTGAGCATCCACTATCTAGATACCATCTCTTGCTCCTAGCTTGTGATGGTGTATGTTTCTACAAGAAGGGATTATATTTAGGTACCCATTTTCTTTTGGGTGCCTTAAAAATTGATTTGACTTGTTCATCATATTGCATAGAATTGATCATGGTTCCTTTAGGAACCCAAATTAGTTTATTCGGACTAATTTTCTTGAATGGACATTTATAAGTTTTATGTCCATATTTGCAACAAAAGTTGCAATTGCTTTGATGCCGAACATGTAAGACAGGGCATTTAATGAAGGTGGTTGGATTTTGGTGAGGACTTCTCACAAATTCGATTTCACTTCTTTTAGGAACATGACCCTTATTTGTAAGGATCATGTTCAAAGACTTGCTACCAACCTCGAATTTCTTCAAGTTGTCCTTAAGTAGCAAGTTCTCCTTTTGGAGAGTTTCTAGATCATGACATTTTATACATGGAGCTAAACTATCATGATATTCAGTCTTTAATTTATCGACATCACAAGTGAGACTATCATGCTCCTTTTTTAGCAATTTGTATTTTCTACTAATTGTCTTACATTCATCAAATAACTCATGGAAGACATTTAATAATTCATGATATGGTAAATCTGCATCAATTAAATCCATTACCTCTTCTCCGATGGCCATTAGGGCGTAATGAGCAACTTGCTCGGTGTTGGACTCCTCTTCTTCGGACGCGCTTGAATCATCCCACGTTGCCTTGAGCGCCTTCTTCTTTGATGTTCTCTTTTTGGCTTGAGGACAATCGTTCTTGTAGTGTCCCAGTTTTTTGCACTCATAGCAAATCACTTGGTCCTTCTTGTATTCGAATTTATTTTTTGTATTATTTTTAAATTTGTTTTTTCTTAAATATTTTTTAAATTTTTGAGTCAAAAGTGCAATGTCATTGTCACTGTCCTCATCACTTGATGTTCCTTTTAAGTGGTCTTCTTGTGATGTGAGTGCCATATCCTTCCTGTTCTTTGGAAGGGGGTTTTCGAGCTCGTCATGAGCTTGACATGTCATTTCGTAGGTCATTAGAGACCCAATAAGTTCTTCAAGAGGGAATGTTTTAAGGTCTTTGGCCTCTTGAATGGTCGTAACTTTTGGATCCCAACTTTTAGGGAGGGATCTTAAGATTTTAGTTACTAGTTCAAAGTTAGTAAAATCTTTACCAAGAGCTTTGAGTCCATTGATGACATCCGTGAACCGGGTGTACATGTCTCCGATGGACTCACTTGATTTCATTCGGAAGAGTTCGTAAGAGTGCACAAGAATGTTGATTTTGGACTCTTTCACTCGGCTAGTGCCTTCATGAGTGACCTCAAGAGTTCTCCAAATATCAAAAGCCGAATCACAAATTGAAGCACGATTAAATTCATTTTTGTCTAGTGCACAAAACAAGGCATTCATAGCCTTTGCGTTTAAAGCAGAAACCTTCTTCTCCGATTCATTCCATTCGCTCATCGGAGGAGAAGGTTTTTGAAATCCATTTTCAACAATAGTCCAAAACTCGAAATCCATGGAAATGAGGAAGATTCTCATACGAGTCTTCCAATAAGTATAATCCGACCCATTAAACATGGGTGGACGTGTGATAGAATGACCCTCATGTATGCTGGAGTAAGCCATCTCTCTTGGGTATCAAACCAAATATGAGAGTGAGCCTTGCTCTGATACCAATTGTTAGGATCGGAGCGGCACTAAGAGGGGGGGGGGTGAATTAGTGCAGCGGATTAAAACGTTGGTTTCGACAAATCTTTCGTACGATAAAAACCGAACTTGAAAAACTTAACTTGAACATGTGTTCGTAAAGGTGTGCAGCAAAGGTAATGATGAAATAAAGCACGTAAGAAGGTTTGCAGTAATGTAAATAGCAATAAGAAAATGCAAACTAAAGGTCACGCCGATTTTAAAGTGGTTCGGTCAAATGACCTACATCCACTTGCGAGGCCCTCTTCGATGAGGCTCCCACCTTCCACTAGCAAATCTCTTGAAAGGGAAGGGCAAATACCCCTCTGACAACCTTTTACAAGCAGTTCACACTCTTACAAATTTTCAGCAAGAAAGGAGGTGAACAATCTAGCAAATTGAAAACAAGACTTGCTACGACTTTTCTAAGACCTTTTTCTCAATCTTTGCGACTCAAAAAGTTGTAATCTCAGCTGAGATTTGAGGGGTATTTATAGGCCTAAAGAGGATTCAAATTTGGGCTCCAAAATTTGAATTCTCTTTGGTTCCCGATGTTGGCGGTGCCACCGCCTGTCAGTGTCTGACACTGACAGTGGACTGGCGGTGCCACCGCCTGGCTCTCGGGTGCTGGCCGGTGCCACCGCCAGACCCTTCAGTTCACTGGTTGGGCTTTAATTTCAACCTAATCCTAATCCTAATTTTGGGCCCAATTGGCCCCTAACTAGGATATAGGATTATCTTTTAATCCTAATCCTAAGTACATGTGAACTACATAACTAAAAACATCCTAAGCAAGTTTTCAACGTCGAGTCTTGTTCCGGCGAGCTTTCCGACGAACTTCCGGCGGACTTCCGATATGCTCTCGGGTTTCTTCCGACGGACTCCCAGCAGCCTCCCGATCTTGTGACGACTTCAACGAGTAGCCGAGCCTTCTCGGTGATCTCCGCAAACCTCCGACGATCTCTTCAGCGAACTTTCGAAAATTCCAACAAGTTCCTGATTTCTTCTCGGTTGGTTCCGGCAGCATCTTCGACGATTCTTCGGACTCTTAAACGTCCATCGAACTTGACTCCGGTATTCTTGCTTTATGTTTTCTGATTATCGTAGTTAATCCTGCACACTTAACTCAATAATATGGATTAGATCAATTAACCCATCAATTGATTTTATCATCAAAATTCGAGATTCAACAACGGGCGCTACCCACAACTTTATTGCCGATCGAGAAGCAAAGCGACTTGGGCTAATCTTGGAGAAGAACCTAAGTCGGATGAAGGCGGTGAACTCAGAGGCCAAGAGGATCTCTTGGCTGGCAAAGGTGCCCCCATCAAGATCGGAACATGGAGCGGGAGCACAAACATAATGGTGGTGCCATTGTACGACTTCTAAGTGATTCTTGGAATGAAGTTTATGCATGTGGCGAAGTTGTTGCCAATGTTGTTCCTAAACTCCCTATGTATGATGGGAGGTGACGACCCTTTTGTGATTCTCGTCTCTCGGAGAGGAACCAGGGACCCCCAACAGATATCGACATTACAACTTGAAGAAAGGGGTACGAAAAGGCGAATTGACATTCATGGCTGCTGTGAAGCTAGAGCCACTCGACGAGGAGGCCATTCATGAACTTGCCGTGGTGGCAAACGTTTTGAAAGAGTTTACAGACGTTATGCCACCCGAGTTGCTGAAGAGTTTGTCGCTACGCAAAGGCGTGGATCATCATATCGAGTTGGAGCCAGGAGTGAAGCCTCCAGCGAGACCACCCTACCGTATGTCCCCTCCAGCGAGACCACCCTACCGTAGAGCTCAGAAAGCAGTTAGATGAATTACTAAGTGGTGGTCTCATCCGTAGTTCCAAAGCACCATTCGGAGCTCCAGCTCTCTTCCAAAAGAAATAAGATGGGAGCCTCCGACTATGCGTTGATTATCGAGCCCTCATTAAAGTGACGGTGAAGAACAAGTATCCCATCCTGCTCATCACGGACTTGTTCGACCAATTGGGCAAAGCCAAGTATTTCTCCAAACTCGACCTCTGGTCGGGGTATTGGCAGGTGCGTATTGCTGAAGGCGATGAAGCGAGGACTACCTGCATGATCAGGTATGGAGCGTTTGAGTTCTTGGTGATGCCTTTCGGCTTAACCAACGCTCCGGCCACGATCTGCACTCTTATGAACCAACTATTCGAAGAGTATTTGGATAAGTTTGTGGTCGTCTACTTGGACGATATCATCGTCGATAGCTAAACGCTCGAGGAGCATGTTGAGCACCTTCGGACAAATTTCAAGGTTCTTAAGGAGAACACTTTGTTCATGAAAAGGGAGAAGTGCTACTTTGCTCAAACGAAGATCTTATTTTTGGGGTATTTAATCGGTGATGGCTCCATTCGGATGGACAAATCAAAGGTGCAAGCTGTTGCGAAATGACGAACTCCAAAGAAGGTGCTAGAGCTAAGATCCTTCCTTGGCTTCGTCAACTATTATCGGCGCTTCATAGCAAGGTATTCGAAGCGTGTAACTCCACTGACGGAGTTGCTGAAGGAGCAGCCTTGGAGATGGTCTGATAAATGTGAAGCTACAATCTAAGATTTGAAGGCTGTTGTGTTAGAAAAATCGGTGCTCAAATTGCTGGACTATGGGGAGCCCTTCAAAGTCCATACAGATGCTTCAGACTTTGCTATTGAGGGAGTACTCATGCAGGAGGGTCACCCGGTGGCCTACGAGAGTCGTAAGCTCAACGAGACCAAGCGATGGTATCCGGTGCATGAGGAGATGACAGCGGTGGTCCATTGTCTACGAGTTTGGCGACACTACCTTCTTGGATCACGTTTTGTATTGAGGACAAACAACATTGCGTTGAGCTATTTCCAAACTAAAAAGAAACTCTCCCCAAAGCAAGCACGATGACAGGACTTCCTGGCTGAGTTTGATATGACAATGGAGTACAAGCCCGGAAAAGCAAATGTCGTGGCCGATGCATTGAGCCGGAAAGTGAAGCGAGTGAATGCCATACAGTTGGAGGGCAGAGGCCAAGCAAGTTAGTTGTACTCCAACTTCCTTTTCAGGATTAGGGATGGACTATATAGTGATCCCCAAGCAGTAACTCTAATGTAGCTCATCAAAGAAGGCAAGACACGACGATTTTGGATCTTGGAGGGACTCGTTTACACAAAAGGGAATAGAGTTTATATTCCTCGGGTGGACAATTTGAGGCGTGAACTCTTAAGAGTGTCACGATTCCCTTTGGGTTGGACATCCAGGCATTCACAGAACCTTGGCTCTCGTGGATAGGGCTTTTTACTGGCCAAAGATGGGGACTGATATGGAGGAATATGTTCGAACGTGCTTCACTTGCCAACAAGACAAGGTGGAGCAGCGGAAGCCAATGGGACATTTGGAGCCGTTGCCCGTACTAAAAAGCCGTGGGAGAGCATTTCCTTGGACTTTATATCAAGTTTGCTGGTAGTAGGGGGACTCGGATTGATACTAGTGGTGGTCGATTGATTTTCAAAGTATGCAACTTTCATTGTTGCACCGCTACACTGTTCAGCAGAGGAGGTGGCCAAGTTGATGATGAAGAATGTGGTGAAGTATTGGGGAGTCCCGCACAATATTATCAGTGATCGAGACGCTCGGTTCCTGGGACAATTCTGGACCGAGCAATTTAAATTGTTGGGGTCTAATACTTCTCCACAAACCTCCACCCATAGATGGATGGCCAAACTGAAAGGATAAACTCGCTCCTTGAGAAATATCTTCGGCACTATGTAAGTGCCAACCAACGAGATTGAGTGAAGCTATTGGACATAGCCCAATTCTCCTACAACTTGCAGCGGAGCTCTGCGTCCAACAAGAGCTCCTTCGAGATCATTACAGGACAACAATCGTCAACTCCTCACACCTTAGCTATTGGTTCTATTGGGAGTAGTCCGTCAGCATATCACTTTGCAAAAGAAAGGCACCGAAATATAGATATTGTGTCGGCTTACTTGGAGAAGGCGGTCAAAAAGATGAAGAAGGCGACCACAGGAGTTCAAAGTCGGTGATTTGGTGTTGGTAAAGCTTCAGCCAACATCACTCCAATTCTTTAGGAACAAAGTACATAAAGGATTGGTGCACAAGTATGAAGGACCCTTCCCAATTATCAGTAAGGTGGACAACGTATCCTACAAGTTGCAGTTGTCGGAATGGCTCAAAATTCACAATGTTTTTCATGCCAGCAACTTGAAAGCCTACCACTCAGATCCGCAAGATGCTTCCCGAAGTGTTCCAACTCGACTATCCCCCACCAGAGCCTCAGATGAAAAGCGAGTTAAAATCATTTAGCGGATCGCAAGATAAAGCTACCCAATGGAGCTAAGTAGACCGAGTACTACTTGGTGAAGTGGTGAAAGCTTCCTCGAACCGAAGCTAGTTTGTCACGAACGATTGTCGCGCACCGCAACAACATCATTCAACGAACCGTTCGTTGCTCTTGTCTATATATACAACTGCTTGACAATATGTTTTGGCTTGGTTTTATGTTCTTTTGTTTGTAAAAATGTAAGTTTGAACAAGTTGCAGCGCTACAGTGCGATCGCTCACCGAACCGAGCAAAACAGCCCAAAATGGCTCCATTTTCGCGTGCCACGGGCTAGCCCACTACTGTAGCCAAAATGGGGGATGGGGCTTCGGTATAGTGTCGGGCGTTGAATAACCTTTCGCAAGTTTGCACGTTACCTTGACGAGAACTTGTTGTCGCGCTCGGCACCCGGTGAGCAGCTGTTTGTGGATTTGCAACTGTTCGTTAAACCTTCTAAAGTCCTTGTTTTCCTCCTCTCCCTCTTTTTTCTTGTGCCCGCAAGGTGCTCGCTAAATTACTTGTAAAGCTTCCCCTTTTCGCGAGGCATCGGGACTTGTCCGTCGCTCGTTCTTCGAACTAATCAACTTTCTCTTTTACAGGTCCTTTGGGACCTACGAGAGGTTGCAAGTAGGCTGATCTTTGCGGATGCATATCGCAAGGGCGAAGCGTGACTTAGGCAACGCAAGCTAAGTTCGCGTCTTTGCCACAAGGGTGCCTCACGACTTAGACAACACAAGCTAAGTTCGTGTCTTTGCCGCAAGGGTGCCTCACGACTTTGGCAATTCCAGCTAAGTTCGTGACATTGTGGTATCAGAGCGAGCAAGCAATTTGAGCAAGCAGCAAAGGAACTTAGCATTTTCGTTATGGCAAAGCATTGTGGCGAATCATGCAAGACGGGGCAAGTCGAACCCTTGCCCCAAGCAGCCGCAGGTGGGCTGCAAGTGCATACTCGCTCTCATGTCGTTGGAGCCACTCAGGTGTAGCACGACAGCGAACATGACGAGCGAGAAGTTGGCTACTCTCCGCGAGCGGAGGAGGCGCAATCGGGAGCGCCAACCGGGAAGAAGAGCCATAAGGAGAGACTCACAATGGCGGAAACCCGCTTGGATGTTCTTTAAGCGAGCTTGGAGGAACTCTACCATGGCCAACGAAGGCTTGTTGGGGTAGAGAGCTCACAAGAAGAAGCGGAGTCACGGATCGGCAGGGTTGAGGCCCTAGTCGACCGATTGTCAGATGACACCAAGACTCCGTACAACACCTGCAGGATGTCGTGGCGGAACTCACTTCCAGGGTGACCATGCTCACGAGGGTACTGAATGCGGCAGGAAGCAACACCCGCGTTGCACCGACACAAAACTTGAGAGCACCTGAGCCGCATTGTTATGGAGGTGCCCGAGATGCCAAAGAGCTCGAGAATTCCCTGTTCGACATGGAACAATACTTTCGAGCTACGAGGCTTGATTCTGAAGAAACCAAAGTTTCTATAGCGACCATGTATCTGAACGGAGATGCAAAGCTTTGGTGGCGAACCCGTTGGGAGGAGATCCAACAAGGTTGGTGTCGAGTTGACATATTGGAGGACTTGAAGCGGGAGTTGAGAACTCATTTCCTACCGGAGAACACAGAGTTCGTCGCAAGAAGGAAGTTGAAACAACTCTGCCAAAATACTTCCATTCGAGACTACGTGAAGCAATTTTCTGCGCTAATGCTAGACATACAGGACATGTCCGAGAAGGATAAGCTGTTCAGCTTCCTTGATGGTTTGAAGCCATGGGCTCAACAAGAACTACATCGAAGGAATGTCGCCGATGTGATCGGGGCAATTGCTGCTGCATAAAGGCTCATCGACTTTGTTTCCTCTAAAGAACTGGGAAAAAGAAAACAATCTTCAAGCAATCGCCCTACAAAATATTCTCGAGGGAAGGAGCTTGGGGGCGAACAAAGGAAGAAGAGTTCCCACAAAGGGCCAAGCCCGAAAGGCAAGGCCCCAAAACCTGGCAGATGCTTCTTGCGTGGAGGGCCGCACATAGTGAGAGAGTGCTCACAAAAACAGGCACTCAATGCTTTAACAGCTTCCATCCACCCCCCTCGATCAGACAAGGGCAAGGCTGTCGCTCTTATTTCAAGTAGTTCTGAATCCAACAGCGACGGTGAGGAGTCGCAAGGACCTCAGATGGGAGCAATGCGTTTGTTGAATGCCATGCGGGGTCAAGTGGGGGAGAACACGAAAACAAGGCTACAAAAAGCAGAAAGTGGCGAGCTGATGTACGTAGATATTAAGCTCAATGGCCAAACGACTCATACAATAGTAGACACGGGCGCTACCCTCAACTTTATTGCCGATCGAGAAGCAAAGTGACTTGGACTGATCTTAGAGAAGAGCCCAAGCCGAATGGAGGCGGTGAACTCGGAGGCCAGGCGAATCTCCGGGTTGGTAAAGGGAGTTCCCATCAAGATCAGAACATGGAGCGGGAGCACAAACATGATGGCGGTGCCACTGGATGACTTCAAAGTGATTCTTGGAATGTAATTTATGCACGCGACGAAGTTGTTGCCATTGTCGTTTCTTAGCTCCCTATGTGTGATGGGAGGTGACGACCCCTGTGTGGTTCTTGTCTCTCGGAGAGGAACCAGGGAACCCCAACATATATCGACATTACAACCGAAGAAAAGGGTACAAAAAGGCGAACTAACATTCGTGGCTGTTATGAAGCTAGAGCCACTCGACGAGAAGGCCACTCATGAACCTACTGTGATGGCGAACGTCCTAAAGGAGTTCACGGATGTTATGCCACTCGAGTTGCCGAAGACTCTGACGCCCCGCAGAGGCGTGGATCATCACATCGAGCTGGAGCTAGGAGTGAAGCCTCCAGTAAGACCACCCTACCGCATGCCCCCTCCTGAGTTGGCTGAGCTTAGAAAGCAGTTAGGCGAACTGCTAAGCGGTGGTCTCATCCGTAGCTCTAAAGCACCATTCGGAGCTCCCGTTCTCTTCCAGAAGAAACAAGATGGGAGCCTCCGACTATGCGTCGATTACCTAGCCCTCAATAAAGTGACGGTTAAGAACAAGTATCCCATCCCGCTCATCGCGGACTTGTTCGACCAGTTGGGCAATGCCAAGTATTTCTCAAAACTCGACCTTTGGTCGGGGTATTAGCAGGTATGCATTGCTGAAGGCAACGAAGCGAAGACTACCTGTGTGACCAGGTATGGAGCGTTTGAGTTCTTGGTGATGCCTTTCGGCTTAACCAATGCTCCGGCCACATTCTGCACCCTCATGAACCAACTATTCAAGGAGTATTTGGATAAGTTCGTGGTTGTCTACTTGGACGATATCGTCGTCTACAATCAAACGCGCGAGGAGCATGTCAAGCACCTTCAGACAATTTTCAAGGTTCTAAGGGATAACACTTTGTTCGTGAAAAGGGATAAATGCTACTTTGCCCAAACGAAGATCTTATTCTTGGGGCATCGAATCGGTGACGACTCCATTCGGATGGACAAATCGAAGGTGCAAGCGGTTGCGGAATGACGAACTCCAAAGAAGGTGCCAGAGTTGAGATCCTTGACTTCGTCAACTACTATCGACGCTTCATAGCGGGATATTCGAAGCGTGCAACTCCACTGACGGAGTTGCTGAAGAAGGAGCAGCCTTGGAGGTGGTCTGATAAATGTGAGATTGCATTCCAAGATCTGAAGGCTGCTGTATTGGAAGAACCGGTGCTTAAATTGTCGAACTATGGGGAGCCCTTCAAAGTTTATACAGATGCTTCTGACTTCGCTATTGGGGGAGTACTCATGCAGGAGGGTCATCTGGTGGCTTACGAGAGCCGCAAACTCAACGAGACCGAGCGACGGTATCCAGTGCACGAGAAAGAGATGACAATGGTGATCCACTGTCTACGAGTTTGGCGACACAACCTTCTTGGATCGCGATTTGTACTAAGGACAGACAACATCACTTTAAGCTATTTCCAAACATAGAAGAAACTCTCCCCAAAGCAAGCACGATGGTAGAACTTTCTGGATGAGTTTGATATGGCAATGGAGTACAAGTCCGGAAAGGCGAATGTCGTGGTTGATGCATTGAGTCGGAAAGTGGAGTGTGTGAATGTCGTACAATTGGAGAGAAGAGGCCAAGCAAGTCAGTTGCACTCCAACTTTCTTTCCAGGATCAGGGATGGACTGTACAATGATCCCTAGGCAGAAGCCCTGATACAACTCATTGAAGAAGGCAAGGCACGATGGTTTTGGGTCCAGAAGGGACTCATTTACACCAAAGGGAATAGGGTTTATGTTCCTCGAGTAGACAATTTGAGACATGAACTCTTAAGAGAGTGTTATGATTCCTTTTGGGCTGGACACCCAGGTATTCACAGAACCTTGGCTCTCGTGGAGAGGGCCTTCTATTGGCCGAAGATGAGGACTGATATGGAGGAATATGTTTGAATGTGCCTCACTTGCCAGTAAGACAAGGTGGAGCAACGGAAGCCGATGGGACTTTTGGAGCCGTTGCCTGTACTAGAAAGGTCATGAGAGAGCATTTCCTTGGACTTCATATCAAGCTTGCCCGTAGTAGGGAGACTCGGATCGATACTCATGGTGGTCGATTGATTTTCAAAGTATGCAACTTTCATTGCTGCTCTCCTACATTGTTCAGCAGAGGAGGCGGCCAAGTTGATGATGAAGGATGTGGTGAAGTATTGGGGAGTCCCGCACAATATCATTAGTGATCGAGACGCTCGGTTCCTAGGACGATTATTGGACCGAGCTGTTCAAATTGTTGGGGTCCAAATTATACTTCTCCACAAGCCTCCACCCCCAGACGGATGGCCAAACCGAAAGGATAAACTCGGTCCTAGAGCAATATCTTCGGCACTACGTGAGTGCCAACCAACGAGATTGGGTGAAGTTGTTGGACATTGCCTAATTCTCCTACAACTTGCAACGGAGCTCTACATCCAACAAGAGCCCCTTCGAGATCATTACAGGACAACAACCGTTAACTCCTCACACCATCGCAATCAAGTATACTGGGAGTAGTCCGTCAGCCTACCACTTCGCAAAGGAGTGGCACTGAAATGCAGATATTGCACGAGCTTACTTGAAGAAGGCAACAAAAAGGATGAAGAAGTGGGCAGACTTGGGAAGGTGACCGCAAGAGTTCAAGGTCGGCGATTTGGTGTTGGTAAAGCTCCAACCAATATCACTCTAATTCTTTAGGAACAAAGTACACAGGATTGGTGCGCAAGTATGAAGGGCCCTTCCCAATTATCAACAGGGTGGGCAACGTCTCCTACAAGTTGTAGCTGCCGGCGTGGTTCAAAATTCATAATGTTCTTCACTCCAGCAACCTAAAAGTCTACCACTCGGATCCGCAAGATGCTTCCCGAAGTGTTCCAACACGGCTACCACCCACCAGAGTCTCCTACGAGAAGCGAGTTGAAACCATTTTAGCGGATTGCAAGATAAAGCTACCCACTGGAGTTGAGCAGACCGAGTACTTGGTGAGGTGGCGAAAGCATCCTCGAACCGAAGCTAGTTGGAAGCCGACACCCTACGACATGAAAAACAATTATCAACAACTACCAACAAGCGTCGACGAGGGCGTCAGCAGTTTAAGTGGGGGAGAATGTCACGAACGGTCGTCGCGCACCTGCAACAACTCCGTTGAACGAACCGTTCGTCGCTCTCGTCTACATATACAGTTGCTTGACAGCATGTTTTGGCTTGGTTTTATGTTCGTTTTCTCGTAAAAATGTAAGTTCGAACAAGTTGCAGCGCTATAGTACGACCGCTCACCGAATCAAGCAAAACAGCCCAAAATGGCTCCGTTTTCGCGTGCCACGGGCTGTTTTCTGCAGCCCGCTGCTACAGCCAAAACGTCAGCCATCTCAGCCCCTTATAACCACCCGGGTGGCACCATGGTGTCACGACCTTAGCTGGAATTGCCTAAGGCGTGAGGCACCCTTGCGGCCAAAGACTCGAAGCTAGCGTGCGTTGCCAAAGTCGCGGGTCACCCGTGCGGCAAAGACGCGAACTTAGCTTGCGTTGCCTAAGTCGCGCTTCGCCCTTGCGATCTTGCTCCGCAAGGATCAGCCACTTTGTAACCTCTCGCAAGTCCCGAAGGACCTGTAAAAGAGAAAGAAAGTTAGATCGAAAGAACGAGCAACGGACAAGTCCCGAAGTCTCGCGAAAAGGGAAGCTTCACAAGCAAATCGTCGAACACCTTGTGTGCACAAGAGAAAAGAGGGAGAGGGAGGAAAACAAGGCTTTCAAGGATGAACGAACAGCTGCAAGCCCACAAACAGCCGCTCACCTAGTCCCAGGCGCAACACCAAGTTCCCGTAAAGGTCACGTGCGAACTTGCGAAAGAGTGTTCAACGCCCGGTATATAACCGAAGCCCCATCCAGCCATGTGCCACCCGGGGGGTTCCTGGGTGCTGAGATGGCTGACATTTTGGTGAGCGAAGGCAGCACTCCTCTCACCTCCCGCGGCACGCGAAAACGGAGTCGTTTTGGGCTGTTTTGGGGCTGTTTTGCTCGGTTCGGTGAGCGATCGCTTTTGCAACGCTGCAGCATGTTCGAACTTACATATTTACAGTAAAATGACCCAAAACCATGAGAAAACATGCTGTCAAGCAGCTGTACATGCGGGTGTGAGCGACGAACGGTTCGTTGAACGGAGTTGTTGCGGGTGCGCGACGACCGTTCGTGACATTCTCCCCCACTTAAACTGTCGACGCCCTCGTCGACGCTTGTTGGTAGTTGTTGATGACTTCTTCTTCATGTCGCAGGGCATCTTCAGGCTCCCAACTGGCATCAGTTCGGGGAAGCTTTCGCCACTTCACCAAGTACTCTGTCTGTTCCGCTCTGCTGGGTAGCTTTATCTTACGATCCGCCAGAATGGTTTCCACTCGCTTCTCGTAGGAGGCTGTGATGGGAGGAAGCCGAGTTGGAACACTTCGAGAAGCGTCTTGCGGATCCGAATAGTAGGCCTTCAGGTTGCTGGCGTGAAGAACGTTGTGAATTTTGAACCACGCCTGTTACGGTAAGTAACTTTTTTAGCCGTGGCATCGGGGGCCGTCGCGGCTTGGTTCGGGTCCGGATGACGGGGATCTTTCTGGGGGCGCTCCTCGGGGTCTCCCAGCAGCCGAGCTCGGTGGTTCGGGTCGGGAGGTCGGGTCGTCCCGGTCGGGAAGAAGCTCCGCCACAGCGCCAGGAAGAGGCGACACCGTCTCGCACCTGCACACAGGTCGGGCCGGGGTGCTCGACCCGACCCCTCCGACGATCAAGTTAGAGAAAGATGCGGAGGGGGTTTAGGAGGAGGAGAAACCTCCGTCTGTTGAGTGTGTGCTCCCCCCTTTGCCAAGGGCTCGGGGGTATTTATAGAGGAGGTTTGATGTTACCTGATGTAGCTGTCTACAGGGCAGGACTGTACCTTTGGTTGCGTGGGAGGCCGAGCTGCTGCAGGGTATGGCGAGCCTCGGGCAGTGCGTTGGTCAGGGGGATGACGTGTCACATTGCCATTTTTTGCCATATCATATGCCCCCCCGAAAGGAGCTATGCGTCGGTTTTTGCATGCAGGGAGTCCGATGCATGGCTTCTTCCTTTAGGTAGGCTGTTCATGCGGATCCGAGGGGCATGACGCAGAAGGGCCGGTCGCGCGAGCGCGTCTCGAGGAGCATGAGGCCGAGGTGCGTAATTCAGTCAAGAAGTCCAGCAGAGTTGTACTCGGGAGAAATGGAGCCGATGAGGGCCGAGGAGCACTGCGCAGGCGAGCTGGGTGGCGTAAAGCCGAAGAGCCGAGGAGCACGACGCAGGCGGGCAGGCCGCGCAGGCGTGGTCTCGGGTGGCGTAAAGCCGAAGAGCCGAGGAGCACGACGCAGGCGGGCAGGCCGCGCTGGCGTGGTCTCGGGTGGCGTAAAGCCGAAGAGCCAAGGAGCACGACGCAGGCGGGCAGGTCGCGCTGGCGTGGTCTCGGGTGGCGTAAAGCCGAAGAGCCGAGGAGCACGACGCAGGCGGGCAGGCCGCGCAGGCGTGGTCTCGGGTGGCGTAAAGTCGAAGAGCCGACGAGCACGACGCAGGCGGGCAGGCCGCGCAGGCGTGAAGCCGAAGAGCCGAGGAGCACGACGCAGGCGGGCAGGCCGCGCAGGCGTGGTCTCGGGTGGCGTAAAGCCGAAGAGCCGAGGAGCACGACGCAGGCGGGCAGGCCGCGCAGGCGTGGTCTCGGGTGGCGTAAAGCCTAAGAGCCGACGAGCATGACGCAGGCGGGCAGGCCGCGCAGGCGTGAAGCCGAAGAGCCGAGGAGCACGACGCAGGCGGGCAGGCCGCGCTGGCGTGGTCTCGGGTGGCGTAAAGCCGAAGAGCCGAGGAGCACGACGCAGGCGGGCAGGTCGCGCTGGCGTGGTCTCGGGTGGCGTAAAGCCGAAGAGCCGAGGAGCACGACACAGGCGGGCAGGCCGCGCAGGCGTGGTCTCGGGTGGCGTAAAGCCGAAGAGCCGACGAGCACGACGTAGGCGGGCAGGCCGCGCAGGCGTGAAGCCGAAGAGCCGAGGAGCACGACGCAGGCGGGCAGGCCGCGCTGGCGTGGTCTCGGGTGGCGTAAAGCCGAAGAGCCGAGGAGCACGACGCAGGCGGGCAGGCCGCGCAGGCGTGGTCTCGGGTGGCGTAAAGCCGAAGAGCCGAGGAGCACGACGCAGGCGGGCAGGCCGCGCAGGCGTGGTCTCGGGTGGCGTAAAGCCGAAGAGCCGACGAGCACGACGCAGGCGGGCAGGCCGCGCAGGCGTGAAGCCGAAGAGCCGAGGAGCACGACACAGGCGGGCAGGCCGCGCTGGCGTGGTCTCGGGTGGCGTAAAGCCGAAGAGCCGAGGAGCACGACGCAGGCGGGCAGGCCGCGCAGGCGTGGTCTCGGGTGGCATAAAGCCGAAGAGCCGAGGAGCACGACGCAGGCGGGCAGGCTGCGCAGGCGTGGTCTCGGGTGGCGTAAAGCCGAAGAGCCGAGGAGCACGACGCAGGCGGGCAGGCCGCGCAGGCGTGGTCTCGGGTGGCGTAAAGCCGAAGAGCCGACGAGCACGACGCAGGCGGGCAGGCCGCGCAGGCGTGACGCCGAAGAGCCGAGGAGCACGACACAGGCGGGCAGGCCGCGCTGGCGTGGTCTCGGGTGGCGTAAAGCCGAAGAGCCGAGGAGCACGACGCAGGCGGGCAGGCCGCGCAGGCGTGGTCTCGGGTGGCATAAAGCCGAAGAGCCGAGGAGCACGACGCAGGCGGGCAGGCTGCGCAGGCGTGGTCTCGGGTGGCGTAAAGCCGAAGAGCCGAGGAGCACGACGCAGGCGGGCAGGCCGCGCAGGCGTGAAGCCGAAGGGGGTGTCCTCGAGCATTAAGCGACCGAGGAGGCCTCGGGCATTATGCGACCGAGGTGGCCTCGGGCATTATGCGACCAAGGTGGTGGCCTCGGGCATTACGCGACCGAGGTGGTGGACTCGGCAAGCATGGAGCCGAGGCACTCGGCGCAGGCAGGCTGCGGCCGAGGGACGTAACCTAGGTGGGCAAGGCGATGGATATGGTCGAGGAGTTCGGCGCGGGCAGGCTGGCCGCACAGACGTATCTCGGGGTTTATGGAGCCGAGGGGCACGACGCACGCGTACTGGCGGCACTGGTCTGTCTCGGGAACATGGAGCCAAGGAGCACGACGCATGCGGTCTGGTCGCGCAGGTGTGTCTCGGGGATGATGGAGGCGAGGAGCACGACGCAGGCGGGCAGGCCGCGCAGGTGTGGTCTCGGTCATCATGCTGCCGAGGAGCACGACGCAGGCGAGCAGACCGCGCAGGCGTGGTCGTGAGGGCCATGCGGCCGAGTAGCACGATCAGGCGGGCAGGACGCGAGGACGTGGCCTCGGGCACCACGCGGCCGAGGAACACGACAGGCGGTCGGGCCGCGCCGAGGTGGGTCTCGGCAGAGATTGGCCAAGGTGCTCGGTGCAGGCAGGCTGCGACCGAGGGACACCGCTCAGGCGGGCAGGTTGCGCTGAGGTGGGATTTCGGCAGAGAGTTGCCGAGGTGCTCGGTGTTGGCAGGCTGCGACCAAGGGGCGTGAACCAGGTGGATAGGGCCATGGAGTTCGGCGCGGGCAGGCTGGCCGTGCAGACGTGTCTCGGGGTTTATGGAGCCGAGGGGCACGACGCGGGCGTACTGGCGGCACTGGTCTGTCTCGGGAACATGGGGCCAAGGAGCACGACGCAGGCGGGGTGACCGCGCAGGCGTGGTCGCGAGGGTCATGCGACCGAGTAGCACGATCTGGCGGGCAGGACGCGAGGACGTGGCCTCGGGCCCCACGCGGCCGAGGAACACGACAGGCGGTCGGGCCGCGCCGAGGTGGATCTCGGTAGTGATTGGCCTAGGTGCTCGGTATGGGCGGATAGACCGCGCATGGGGCCGAGGCAGCGTGCAGCACGTTGGCTGCGCATGTGGCCGAGTGGCCGAGGCAGCGAGGTTGCGTGCTGGCTACGCACGAGGCCGAGTGGACGAGGCCGTGAGGCAGCTGC
Source organism: Musa acuminata AAA Group (assembly GCF_036884655.1). Classification (NCBI taxonomy): domain Eukaryota; kingdom Viridiplantae; phylum Streptophyta; class Magnoliopsida; order Zingiberales; family Musaceae; genus Musa; species Musa acuminata. Next base: position 23,564,199 of record NC_088353.1, on the reverse strand, counting down.
GTATGTGGCCGAGTGGCCGAGGCAGCGATGCTGCTTGCCGGCTGCGCATGTGGCCGAGTGGCCGAGGCAGCGAGGCAGCGTGTTGGCTGCGCATGTGGCCGAGGCAGCGAGGCAGCAAGGCAGCGTGTTTGCATGAGGCCGCTTGCTGGCTGCGAACGAGGCCGAGGGGCCGAGGCAGCGTGCTGGCTGCGCATGAGGCCGAGGCAGCGAGGCTGCGTGCTAGCTGCGCACGAGGCCGAGTGGCCGAGGCAGCGTGCTGGCTGCGCATGAGGCCGAGGGGCCGAGGTAGCGAGGCAGCATGTTGGCTGCGCATGAGGCCGAGGGGCCGAGGTAGCGAGGCAGCATGTTGGCTGCGCATGAGGCCGAGTGGCCGAGGCGGCGATGCTGCTTGCTGGCTGCGCACGAGGCCGAGTGGCTGAGGCAGCGAGGCAGCAAGGCTGGCTGCGCATGAGGCCGAGGCAGCGAGGCTGCGTGCTGGCTGCGCACGAGGCCGAGTGGCCGAGGCAGCGTGCTGGCTGCGCATGAGGCCGAGGGGCCGAGGTAGCGAGGCAGCATGTTGGCTGCGCATGAGGCCGAGGGGCCGAGGTAGCGAGGCAGCATGTTGGCTGCGCATGAGGCCGAGTGGCCGAGGCGGCAATGCTGCTTGCTGGCTGTGCACGAGGCCGAGTGGCTGAGGCAGCGAGGCAGCAAGGCTACGTGCTGGCCGTGCATGAGCCAAGTCTCTCAAGCGACGCCATATCTCTCCTCATGCATGCCGCGGCCGAAGAGCTACTTGCGCGTGCATAGAGGAAGTCTCGGGCAAGCCGTGGCCGTGGAGCTCTCGGGCATACCATGGCCGAGGAGCTACTTAGGCCGCGTAGAGGAAGTCTCGGGTAAGCCGTGGCCGAGGAGGTCTCGGGTAGGCTGTGGCTGAGGTGTTCGGCGCGGTCGGGCTGGCCGCGCGCATGGGCCGCGAGCGGTTACGCCGCGCGCGCGGGACGCGGGCGGTTTGGCCGCACGTGAGGCGCGCGGGTGGTTTGGCCGCGCGTGAGGCGCGCGGGTGGTTTGGCCGCGCGTGAGGCGCTCGGGTTGGCCGCGCGCGTGGGACCGAGGGGCCAAGGCGCGCGGGCTGGTCGCGCGCGTGGGACCGAGGGGGGTTTGGCCGGTGCGTGAGGCGCGCGGGTTGGCCGCGCGCGTGGGACCGAGGGGTCGAGGCGCTTGTGGCCGAGCCACGCGCGTGGCCGAGGAGCCGAGACGCGCGGGCTGGTCGCACGCGAGGGACCGAGGGGCCGAGGCGCGCGTGGGGCCGAGTGGTCGAGGCGCTTGTGGCCGAGCCACGCGCGTGGCCGAGGAGCCGAGACGCGCGGGCTGGTTGCACGCGAGGGACCGAGGGGCCGAGGCGCGCGTGGGGCCGAGTGGCCGAGATGCTCGGCGCTGTCGGGCTAGCCGCGCGCATGGGAGGCGGTTTGGCCGCGCGCGTGGGACGCGGGCGGTTTGGCCTCGCGTGAGGCGCGCGGGTTAGCCGCGCGCGTGGGACCGAGGGGCCCAGGCGCGCGGGTTGGCCGCGCACGTGGGACCGAGGGGTCGAGGCGCTTGTGGCCGAGCCACACGCGTGGCCGAGGAGCCGAGACGCGCGGGCTGGTCGCGCGCGAGGGACCGAGGGGCCGAGGCGCGCGTGGGGCCGAGTGGCCGAGACGCTCGGCGCTGTCGGGCTGGCCGCGCGCATGGGAGGCGGTTTGGCCGCGCGCGTGGGACGCGGGCGGTTTGGCCGCGCGTGAGGCGCGCGGGTTAGCCGCGCGCGTGGGACCGAGGGGCCCAGGCGCGCGGGTTGTCCGCGCGCGTGGGACCGAGGGGCCCAGGCGCGCGGGTTGTCCGCGCACGTGGGACCGAGGGGCCCAGGCGCGCGGGTTGGCCGCGCACGTGGGGCCGAGACGCTCGGCGCGGTCGGGCTGGCCGCGCGCATGGGACGCGGGCGGTTTGGCCGCGCGTGAGGCGCGCGGGTTAGCCGCGCGCGTGGGACCGAGGGGCCCAGGCGCTCGGGTTGGCCGCGCACGTGGGACCGAGGGGGCGAGGCGCGCGGGCTGGCCGCGCGCGTGGGGCCGAGTGGCCGAGACGCGCGGGGCCGAGAAGCCGAGACCGACCCCGGAAGTCGCTGCTGCTGCTGGTGTAGGTCGGCTGCAGTGGAGCAACCAAGGAGAAAGCTAACGTACCGTCATTTCGGGCCCTCCTTCTAACGCCATTATGTTACGGTAAGTAACTTTTTTAGCCGTGGCATCGGGGGCCGTCGCGGCTTGGTTCGGGTCCGGATGACGGGGATCTTTCTGGGGGCGCTCCTCGGGGTCTCCCAGCAGCCGAGCTCGGTGGTTCGGGTCGGGAGGTCGGGTCGTCCCGGTCGGGAAGAAGCTCTGCCACAGCGCTAGGAAGAGGCGACACCGTCTCGCACCTGCACACAGGTCGGGCCGGGGTGCTCGACCCGACCCCTCCGACGATTAAGTTAGAGAAAGATGCGGAGGGGGTTTAGGAGGAGGAGAAACCTCCGTCTGTTGAGTGTGTGCTCCCCCCCTTTGCCAAGGGCTCGGGGGTATTTATAGAGGAGGTTTGATGTTACCTGATGTAGCTGTCTACAGGGCAGGACTGTACCTTTGGTTGCGTGGGAGGCCGAGCTGCTGCAGGGTATGGCGAGCCTCGGGCAGTGCGTTGGTCAGGGGGATGACGTGTCACATTGCCATTTTTTGCCATATCAACGCCGGCAGCTGCAACTTGTAAGAAACATTGCCTACTCTGCTGATAATTGGGAAGGGCCCTTCATACTTACGCACCAATCCTTTGTGAACTCTGTTCCTGAAGAATTGGAGTGATGCTGGTTGGAGCTTTACCAACACCAAATCGCCAACTTTGAACTCTTGTGGTCGCCTTCCCAAGTCTGCCCACTTCTTCATCCGTTTTGCCGCCTTCTCCAAGTAAGCTCTCGCAATATCGGCATTTCGATGCCACTCCTTTGCGAAATGATAGGCTGATGGACTACTCCCAGTATACCCAATTGCCATAGTGTGCGGGGTCGACGGTTGTTGTCCCGTGATAATTTCGAAGGGGCTCTTGTTGGATGCAGCGCTCCGCTACAAGTTGTAGGAGAATTGGGCGATGTCCAACAGCTTCACCCAATCTCGTTGATTGGCACTCACGTAGTGCCGGAGATACTGCTCCAAAAGCGAATTTATTCTTTCAGTCTGACCATCCGTCTGGGGGTGGAGGCTTGTAGAGAAGTATAACTTTGACCCCAACAATTTGAATAGCTCGGTCCAGAATCGTCCCAGGAACCGAGCATCCCGATCACTAATGATATTGTGTGGGACTCCCCAATACTTCACTACACCCTTCATCATCAGTCTAGCCGCCTCTTCAGCTGAACAATGTAGGGGGGCAGCAATGAAAGTTGCATACTTTGAAAACCGATCGACCACCACGAGTATCGATCCAAGTCCCCCTACAGGTGGCAAACTTGATATGAAGTCTAAGGAAATGCTCTCCCATGGCCTTTCTGGTACGGGCAACGACTCCAAAAGTCCCACCGGCTTCCGCTGCTCCGCCTTGTCTTGTTGGCAAGTAAGGCATGTTCGAACATACTCCTCCACATCAATCCCCATCTTTGGCCAGTAGAAGGCCCTCTCCACGAGAGCCAACGTTCTGTGAATGCCGGGGTGTCCAGCCCAAAGGGAATCGTGACACTCTTTTAAGAGTTCACGCCTCAAATTGTCCACTCGGGGAACATAAACCCTATTCCCTTTTGTGTAAACAAGTCCCTCCTGGACCCAAAATCGTCGTGCCTTGCCTTCTTTGATGAGCTGCATCAGGGTAACTGCCTGGGGATCACTATACAGTCCATCTCTGATTCGGGAAAGGAAGTTGGAGTGTAACTGACTTGCTTGGCCTCTGCCCTCCAGTTGTGCAGCATTCACGCATTCCACTTTCCGACTCAGCGCATCGGCCACGACATTCGCCTTCCCGGGCTTGTATTCCATTGCCATATCAAATTCAGCCAGGAAGTCCTGCCACCGTGCTTGCTTTGGGGAGAGCTTCTTCTGAGTTTGGAAATAACTCAGGGCGATGTTGTCTGTCCTCAGCACAAATCGCGACCCGAGAAGGTAGTGTCGCCAAACTCGTAGACAGTGAATCACTGCTGTCATCTCCTTCTCATGCACTGGATACCGCCTCTCGGTCTCGTTGAGTTTGCGGCTCTCGTAGGCCACCGGATGACCTTCCTGCATGAGTACTCCTCCAATAGCGAAGTCCGAAGCATCTGTGTGGACTTCAAAGGGCTCTCCATAGTTTGGCAATTTGAGCACTGGTTCTTCTAGGACAGCAGCTTTCAGGTCTTGGAATGCTATCTCACATTTGTCCGACCACTTCCAAGGCTGCTCCTTCTTCAGCAACTCCGTCAGTGGGGTTGCCCGCTTCGAATACCCGGCAATGAAGCGTCGATAGTAGTTGACGAAACCAAGGAAGGATCTCAACTCTGGCACCTTCTTTGGAGTTCGCCATTCCGCAACTGCTTGCACCTTCGACTTGTCCATCCGAATGGAGCCATCACCGATTCGATGTCCCAAGAATAGGATCTCAGTTTGAGCAAAGTAGCATTTCTCCCTTTTTACGAACAACGTGTTCTCCCTGAGAACCTTGAAAATCGTCCGAAGGTGCTTGACATGCTCCTCGAGCGTTTGGCTGTAGACGACGATATCGTCCAAGTAGACGACCACGAACTTATCCAAATACTCCTTGAATAGCTGGTTCATGAGAGTACAGAATGTGGCCGGAGCGTTGGTTAAGCCAAAAGGCATCACCAAGAACTCAAACGCTCCGTATCTGGTCACACAAGTAGTCTTTGCTTCGTCGCCTTCAGCAATGCGCACCTGCCAATATCCCGACCGAAGGTCGAGTTTTGAGAAATACTTCGCCTTGCCCAATTGATCGAACAAGTCCGCAATGAGCGGGATGGGATACTTGTTCTTCACTGTTACTTTGTTGAGGGCTCGGTAGTCGACGCATAATCGGAGGCTCCCATCTTGTTTCTTCTGGAAGAGAACTGGAGCTCCGAAAGGTGCTTTTGAGCTGCGGATGAGACCACCGCTTAGCAGTTCACCTAACTGCTTTCTGAGTTCTGCCAACTTTGGTGGGGGCATGCGGTAGGGTGGTCTCGCTGGAGGCTTCACTCCTGGCTCCAGCTCGATACTGTGATCCACGCCTCTGCGTGGTGGAAGAGTCTTCGGCAACTCGGGTGGCATAACGTCTTTGAACTCCTTCAGGACGTTCGCCACCACAGCAGGTTCTTGAATGGCCTCTTCGTTGAGTGGCTCTAGCTTCATAGCAGCCACGAATGTCAGTTCGCCCTTTCGCATCCCTTTCTTCAATTGTAACGCCGAAATATGTTGGGGCTCCTTGGTTCCTCTCCGAGAGACGGGAACCACGCAGGGGTCATCGCCTCCCATCATACATAGGGAGTTCAAGAACGGCATCGGCACCAACTTCGCCGCGTGCATAAATTCCATTCCAAGAATCACTTGGAAGTCGTCCAGTGGCACGGCCATCATGTTGGTGTTTCCGCTCCAAGTCCCGATTTTGATAGGAACACCCTTCGCCAACCCGGAGATTCGCCTGGCCTCCGAGTTCACCGCTTTCATTCGGCTTGGGCTCTTCTCCAAGATCAACCCAAGTCGTTGTGCTTCACGATCGGCTATGAAGTTGTGGGTAGCGCCCGTGTCCACCATTGCACGGGTCATTTGGCCATTCAGCTTGATGTCTACGTACATCAACTCACCACTTCCTGCTTTCTGTTGCTTTGTCTTGTTGTTCTCCCCCACTTGACCCCGCATAGCGTTCAACAAACGCATTGCTCCCATTCGGGGTCCTTGCGACTCTTCGTCATCGCTGCTGGATTCTGAACTGCTCGAGCTAAGAGCAACAGCTTTGCCCTTGTCCGATCGGGGAGGGTGGATGGAAGCCGTCAAAGCATTGAGTGCCTGTTTCTGTGGGCACTCCCTTACCATGTGCGGTCCTCCGCACAAGAAGCATCCTCCAGGTTTTGAGGCCTTGCCTTTTGGGTTCGGCCCTTTGTGGGAGCTCTTCTTCTTTTGTTCGCCCCCGAGCTCCTTCCCTCGAGAATGTTTTGGAGGGCGATTGCTTGAAGATTGTTTCCTTCTCGCCAGGTCTTCATAGGAAACAAAGTCGGTGAGCCTTTCTGCAGCTGCAATTGCCCCGACCACATCGGTAACATTCCTTCGATTCAGCTCTTGTTGGGCCCATGGTTTCAAACCATCAAGGAAGCTGAACAACTTGTCCTTCTCGGACATGTCCTGTATGTCCAGCATTAGTGCAGAAAATTGCTTCACGTAGTCTCGGATGGTGGTACTTTGGCGGAGTTGTCTCAACTTCCTTCTTGCGACGAACTCTGTGTTCTCCGGTAGGAACTGAGTTCTCAACTCCCGCTTCAAGTCTTCCCATGTGTCGACTCGACACCGACCTTGTTGGATCTCCTTCCAACGAGTTCGCCACCAAAGTTTTGCATCTCCGTTCAGATACATTGTTGCTATAGAAACTTTGGTATCTTCAGAATCGGGCCTCGTAGCTCGGAAGTATTGCTCCATGTCGAACAAAAAGTTCTCGAGCTCTTTGGCATCTCTAGCCCCTCCGTATCTATGGGGCTCAGGTGCCCTCAAGTTTTGTGGTGGTGCAACGCGGGTGTTGCCTCCTCCCGCATTTAGCGTTCTTGTGAGCATAGCCACCTTTGCCGTGAGTTCCGCCACAACATCCTGTAAGTGTAGCACGGAGTCCTTGGTGTCATCAGACAGTCGGTCGACTAGGGCCTCGACCTTGTCGATCCTGGACTCCGCTTCCTCTTGCGAGCTCTCTACCCCAACAAGCCTTTGTTGGCCATGGTAGAGTTCCTCCATGCTCGCTTCCAGAACATCCAGGCGGGTTTCCGCCGTCGTGAGTCTCTCTTTATGACTCTTTTTCCCCGTTAGCGCACCAGATTGCGCTTCCTCCGCTCGCGGAGAGTTGCCAACTTCTCGCTCATCCTGTTCGCTGTCGCGATCCTCGTGAGCGGCTCCAACAGCATGAGAGCGAGTGTGCACATGCAGCCCACCTGCGGCTGCTTGGGGCAAGGTTCCGGCTTGCCCCGTCTTGCTTGATTCGCCACGATGCTTTGCCATGGCGAAGTTGCGAAGTTCGTTCGCTGTTCGATCGAAGAGCTTGCCCGCTCTGATACCACAATGTCACGACCTTAGCTGGAATTGCCTAAGGCGTGAGGCACCCTTGCGGCCAAAGACTCGAAGCTAGCGTGCGTTGCCAAAGTCGCGGGTCACCCGTGCGGCAAAGACGCGAACTTAGCTTGCGTTGCCTAAGTCGCGCTTCGCCCTTGCGATCTTGCTCCGCAAGGATCAGCCACTTTGTAACCTCTCGCAGGTCCCGAAGGACCTGTAAAAGAGAAAGAAAGTTAGATCGAAAGAACGAGCAACGGACAAGTCCCGAAGTCTCGCGAAAAGGGAAGCTTTACAAGCAAATCGTCGAACACCTTGTGTGCACAAGAGAAAAGAGGGAGAGGGAGGAAAACAAGGCTTTCAAGGATGAACGAACAGCTGCAAGCCCACAAACAGCCGCTCACCTGGTCCCAGGCGCAACACCAAGTTCCCGTAAAGGTCACGTGCGAACTTGCGAAAGAGTGTTCAACGCCCGGTATATAACCGAAGCCCCATCCAGCCATGTGCCACCCGGGGGGTTCCTGGGTGCTGAGATGGCTGACATTTTGGTGAGCGGAGGCAGCACTCCGCTCACCTCCCGCGGCACGCGAAAACGGAGCCGTTTTGGGCTGTTTTGGGGCTGTTTTGCTCGGTTTGGTGAGCGATCGCTTTTGCAACGCTGCAGCATGTTTGAACTTACATATTTACAGCAAAATGACCCAAAACCATGAGAAAACATGCTGTCAAGCAGCTGTACATGCGGGTGTGAGCGACGAACGGTTCGTTGAACGGAGTTGTTGCGGGTGCGCGACGATCGTTCGTGACAATGGGGGATGGGGCTTTGGTATAGTGTCGGGCGTTGAACAACCTTTCGCAAGTTCGCACGTTACCTTGACGGGAACTTGTTGTCGCGCCCGGCACCCGGTGAGCAGTTGTTTGTGGACTTGTAGCTGTTTGTTTAACCTTCTAAATTCCTTGTTTTCCTCCTCTCCCTCTTTTCTCTTGTGCACGCAAGGTGCTCGCTGAATTGCTTCTAAAGGTTCCCCTTTTTGTGAGACGTCGGGACTTGTCCGTCGCTCGTTCTTCGAACAAATAAACTTTCTCTTTTATAGGTCCTTCGGGACCTGCGAGAGGTTGCAAGTGGGCTGATCTTTGCGGATGCATATCGTAAGGGCGAAGCGCGACTTAGGCAACGCAAGCTAAGTTCGCGTCTTTGCCGCAAGGGTGCCTTGTGACTTAGACAACACAAGCTAAGTTCGCGCCTTTGCCGCAAGGGTGCCTTGCGACTTAGACAACACAAGCTAAGTTCGCGCCTTTGCTGCAAGGGTGCCTTACGACTTAGGCAATTCCAGCTAAGTCTGTGACAAGTTGGGAGCCCGAAGACACCCTACGACATGAAGAAGCATTCATCAACAACTAACAACAAGCGTCGACGAGGGCGTCGACAGTTTAAGTGGGCAAGAATGTCACGAACGGTCATCGCGCACTTGCAACAACTTTGTTCAATGAATTGTTCATCGTTTTGCATGCTTGTACAAAGACATGGTAGCCTATTTTGCCTTGGTTTTGTGTGTTTTTGCTTGTAAAAATGCATGTTCGAACACGTTGCAATGTTGCAGTGCGATTGCTCGTCGTGTCGGGCCGAAATACCCCAAAATATTTCCGTTTTCGTGTGCCACGGCTTGTTTTCTGCAAGCCGCAGCAGCACCCCAAAACGTCAACCATCTCAGCACCCAAGAACACCCCGGGTGGCATAGGGTTGGATGGGGCTTCGATATATTGTTGTGCGTTGAAAAAACTTCATAAGTTTGCACGTTAACTTGACGGGAACTTGCCTTCACGCCTGGCACCTAGCACTCGGTGAGCAGTTGTTTATGGACTTGCAACTGTTCGTTCTACCTTCTAAAGTCTTTGTTTTCTCCTTCATATTTTTTCTCTTTTGCACTCAAGATGCTTGCTGAATTGCTTGTAAAGCTTCCCTCTTCGCGAGACGTTGGGACTTGTCCGTCGCTCGTTTTCAATCTAATCAACTTTATGTTTTATAGGTCCTTCGGGACCTGTACGAGGTTGCAACTAGGCTGAACCTTTGTGGACGCATATGTTGCAAGGGCTCCTCATGACTTAGGTGATCCCAGCTAAGTTCGAGAAGTTGGCGCAAGGGTACGTCGCGTCGCGACTTAGGCAACTCAAGCTAAGTTCGCGACTTGGCCACAAGGGTGCCTCACGGCTTAGGTAATTCCAGCTAAGTCCGTGACAAGGCACCTATTAGAAACACTGAGTGAATGTCTATAGCTGAATTACAGCAATGGAAAACAAGGAAATCTAATTGCTATCAATATAGTTGCTCAACTAGTTCCAAAGGTTTCATGTGATGGTAGTTTAGATCGAATTGGTAAACTTTATGTCAGAACTTATGTGGCAGTCTCATAATTGAAGTCATTCACCTTAACCTTTACTATAGAAAGGAAGAGGACTCATTGAAAATATTTAAGAATATGACAGAACAATGTACATTATTGGAACTTTCTAAAACCCTGTAACATTGTTGATTATGTACTCTAGAGATGCTATAACTTGGCACATATCACAGGCATGCCATCTTCCTTCATGGCTGTTGCCTTGTCTACTTTGTTTTTGGAAGTCTCATTGTTTATCGATCTTCTTTCCTCTAAACAGTATGTCAGTTTTATCTAATCACTCAAAGTTCACCAAGTATTCTGACTTGATTTAATTAAGAAATGATCGTGAAGCATTTTAGTCAACATAATAATCTGTCATATAACTCTTATTTACTATGCTTTAGAAAAATGACTTTACATTCTAGTTGTTTATGTCACAAATCATAAAACTTGCATTTTATTATTGAAGCTTCACTTGTACCTCAATAACTGCCTGTTACATTATGATTTTTGAAAGCAATACAGCTAAATTGGCTGGTTAGCCTCTCAAATCATATCCAATCTAATTGAGGAATATGTCATACAATTTTGGTGGAAACTGATCTGTTTTGGTCTAGATTGCATTGAATGTCAAATTAGGTTTCTTTTCCTGTCAGTTTCTGCCCAAACCCACTTAAGCTACTTTTGGAAGGTTCTCTTATTAGTTTTATTCATAATAGGCTACTTTTCACTCCTCAAAGCCTAGGAACTAAGGGTGGCTTGGTTTTGACTTGTTTTTGTGTACCTGAGAATTGACTTATTTAAGTTTACCATTTATTCAAATTATGTAGATCATATCAAATACTTACGGTCATTACACTAGAGATTGCTAACTATTTTCAGTCATCAAATTTGTCAGATGTTTAAAGAGAAATGTGATGTTCAAGATTGTAAAAGCTCCTTATGTAACTAGCTTAGTTGAAAAGAGTTTTTCATTTTTCAAATTGATAGTTGACAGTTCGAGATGATGCATGCTTGACTTTGTTTCGCATTATATGATTCTGAGCTAAATAAAGTGCCTTAAAGGGCATGAATTTCTATAAAAGCTTATCAGATATCAAGGATTGCTCATGCATGTGATGCTATGTTTGGTTGGTGTGCTACTGACACTAATTGTCTGACTAATGCTTGATTTACTTACATATAAATTGTGGCATTTCCATAGGTGCATGATTGGCACAAGCACAACATTGTGCATGTCTGTGCCTTATACCATATTGTCATAGACTTAGCTAGTTTTGCCTAAGTCGTGCGGCACCCTTGTGTGTCCGTCCGCAAAGGTTAGTCTCCCCGAAGCCTCCCATGTCCCTTAGGACCCACTAAAGAAAGAACGGGTTAGAGAAAACGCCTCATTCGGGATCCACAAGCAAACATTTATGAAAACACTTCATAGACAATGCAAATTACAAACAGACTTTACAAGCTCTGAACAGTTACACAACAAAGGGTAAAATGGTCCATTACAGACCGAACTAAAATGGGACTATTAAGCCTTCGGTTATCCCTCTACATGCTAGTCAAAGTATGAACATACCAAAAGACACGGACATACATAAGCATTACATCAAACATCTTGTTTAGAAGTTTGTCCGTCACATTCTCCCCCACTTATTCCTTCGACGTCCTCGTTGAAGCCTTTGTTGACACTGCAACTCCTCGTCTTTGCTGAGTCTTCAATCTTCTGCTCCAGCTACAATGCGCCTCTTGGCTCCCAACTGCTCTCCGCTGTTGTTTTTGAGTAGTCGAACCTTTGATCCGCCATGCTGCTTCAACTCACCAATGACTCTGACTCTGGTGTGGGGTTGGCTGAGTTGTGTTGATCCTTGTTGATTCCTACGGATCCTCCAAATGAATGAAAAGACCATCCTTACTGCGCCAGTCTCTCAAACGCCTCATGTTGCTTGAACTGGGTGGATGCTTGTTGGAGCTTTTAACGAGCATCGTCTCGCAAACTTCTGAAGTTTTGTGTCCTTCCTCTATAAAATTTACCCATTGACTCTTCTTTCACTTAGTTGTCACTTCCAAGTAGGTTCGCATCACTTTCGCTTTCGATTGACATTTCGTTGGGAAATAAAGCGGACAATCTACTCTCAGTAGCACTGATCATCGTTGGTGAGGATTTGACAACTATTGTCTTTCATTATCTTCGAAGAGTCTTTGAACTTGTGCAGAGCTCCTCTGCTGGATAGATAAGAGAATTGGGGTACTCGGTTTCGCCCATTCTCTTAAGGATTGAGAAGACAAAGGTTACTTGACTTCGCCCGCCTCCTCGAGGTTGTACTCCATGCATCGAGCTAGTTACTGGCCTTCGCCTGCTCTTTACTCACACTTCTGAAGCACTTGAAGTGTTTGCACTCCTTGCGTTGAGTTAGCTACTGTAATTCACCTTCTCAATGCCATCGGACTTCTGGAATGCAAGAAGTTTTCACCCCAACTTGGAGTAATTCTCTAATAGATTTGGTCGTCTCTGGGATTGTACCATCTTCTCCATCAACCTTGCCGCCTACTCCATTGAGTAGCAAAAGTACAGCATCGCGTACTGTTTGTTTCGTTCCTTGGTCATACACTCTTGCCTGACCCGAAGTCCTTCACTTTCGGCTATCTTGATGAGAAGCTCGTTGACACCGGTCTTACGAAGTTCCTTTGCCTCTGCCCTTCAGCCTAGTCTCGGTACTAGGAGTTTGCCTCTGCATGCTCCACCTCCTCGGCCCCTTTCACTACCAAGCGCTCTCCCTCCATGAGAGCAAGGGATCAATGACTTTCACGGAAGTCTCGCCTCTGCGTTACCATGACGCTGCCATGCCCATGGCACTACTATCCGTCGCCTCGCATCTGCATCCCTTTTCTTCACAATCAGTAGATATGCCTCTGTGGCACTCCTCCGAGTCCACCTCCATTTTAACTGATGCTTGATTTTGGGTAGCTAAGTCCCTCTGGACTCGTCGTCGCTTCCTCGCCCCTTTCGACCCCCTGCTTCAACACCTCTGTGTTCTCCAAGCAGCTCCTTTTGGTCGATGGAAAGACAGACTGCAACTCCCACATGCATGGCCTCTGCCATCGCATTATAGGGTTTGCACCGATTCTGTTCTCCTTAGCTTCCTTGGTAGCAACGTTCGCTTACTCGACCTTGTCCTCTGACATGCCGGGCTCCCTTAAGCGAATATGAGCTCTGGAGCAGTCCAACACTCCAGCTGCTTCGATCGTACCTCTGTATGATCAAGTCCCTCCCATGGGACTCACTGGTACTTGCATTTGAACTTTTCCCTTGGTGGAACCCAGCCCACATATGCTGATGACCAAGGTTTTCATTCGATGCAAAATTCAATGCACGTACGGAAGACTCGCCTCTGCGGTACCATGGGCTTCACTCCTTGAATCCATACCCCTTCTTGCTGTCGTGTTGTTCACCGAAGTGGAGCTTTCAGTAGCTCCCGATCATACCTCCATATGATCTAGTCCCTCACGGGAATAGATCGTGTGTATCGCATTTGCCACGAACTGTTCCACCACGATCTGCTGCACCATGTCGCCTCCTGGTGACATCTCTATTGCATTCTGATCCTTGTGGGATGAACTCGAATTGTGATCCCTCCATGTGTGGCCCATATGCTGATGACCAAGGTTTTCATTCGATGCAAAATTCAATGCACGTACGGAAGACTCGCCTCTGCGGTACCATGGGCTTCATTCCTTGAATCCATACCCCTTCTTGCCGTCGTGTTGTTCACCGAAGTGGAGCTTTCAGTAGCTCCCGATCATACCTCCATATGATCTAGTCCCTCACGGGAATAGATCGTGTGTATCGCATTTGCCACGAACTGTTCCACCACGATCTGCTGCACCATGTCGCCTCCTGGTGACATCTCTATTGCATTCTGATCCTTGTGGGATGAACTCGAATTGTGATCCCTCCATGTGTGGCCTCTGCCAATACATTGCAGGGTCTCTTCCACCTTCGATTTTTTTCGCTCCTTTGGCAATCGACCTTCATCCACCCACTCTTAGGTCACACCTAGATGAAGCCCCGCTCTAGGACAGTCCATCGCCTAGTAGCTCCCGAAGTTCACCGACTTCGCTGTAATTAGTGCACCATTGTCTGGATCCTGGGCCTCTGCCCCTACCAGCACAATCTCCGCTGCGCACCGCTTCCTTCATGGTAACTTGAATGGCAACACTGTGGCATATTCTTCAAGAGTACCCGCCTCTGAGTCCTCTTGCCCCGTGCTAAGGCCTTCTGAACCCAACTTCGCCTCCACAAATTGAGTCGCCTTAGTTCCTCCATCAAATGCTCCTCCGAGATAAGGTGCATGTGCCTAGAAGCTCCCTTTGTCTTTGGCACTATGTAAGATGAGTCCTCTCCATCAGAATGAATGACCCATGGAACAACATGATCCTGCTCTTGCCTCTGCAAGAGTTCATATCCTTGACCTCTGTTCAAGGAAAGCACTATGCCTCCGCTCCATGTTCCATCTTCTATGTTGGCTCCCTTCATGCGGCTTGGGTACATCGCCAAGTTACACCCAAGTTGCTCCGCTCCTCGTTTTTGCATAGAGTTAATGGTGGCCCTCGTGCCCACCATTCCACGGGTCAGCCCTCCCTTGAGTCTGATCTCCATATCGACTCCAAGTGTGCCTTTATTTGTGTTGCTTTGGGTCGCTCCCCCACTTGATCTCGCAATGCATCCACCAATACATTCTCTCGAATGAGATCATGCGACGACTCCTCGCCGCTTGCTCAGTCCATTGAGCTTCGTGGGGTTGTTGTTTGTTGAGGTACTCCTCAACATGTGAGGTCCGTCCCATATGATTCTCCCTCTGGAGAGCCGAGACTTATCCCCTCTTGGATAACTGTCTCATTGGAGCAACATCTTTCTTTGTTTCGGAGACCACCATCCCCTTGGACTACTCCGATCTGCTGAATAAACTGTGCATTGTTCTGCCTTCTGCAAACACCCTTGCTATATTGCGACTCCACGTCAATATAGCCCCCGCTGCACCACTCAAGGCCTAGCAACATGCTGAACTCGTTGCACACTTCAGCCTCCTACGGACGTATCCTTCACATGCTGAAGAGAAAGTTTCAATGCTCCATGGCGCCGAGTTTCGATCACCTTGGGATGGTCGCGAATATTCCATCGTCCACATACAAGCCCATGCATGAGTACCGAATTCATTGAGTTAGCAATTCCCCTCACCTCTGTGAGCTTTGCACAACTCTTTCGATCGCTGAGCAACTCATTCCACCTTGGATGGTCTCATCCTTTACCAAGCGCCTCGCTTGTCTTGAGCACCATCAGGTATAGTTGTCAACGATGAGCCGTAGCTCAAACTCAGCCATCCCAACCTTTGTGCGCTCCGTATTCTTCCAGCCTTACCTGTTCTCGTGGTGCCTCTTGCGCAAAGGGTTGGCCATTCCTTTGAATGTCAATCTCAGATGCCCGCTCCTCCGAGCGACTCCTTTTCCCTACATCTCCATGCCCGTTTTCCCCCGAATGGTCACGCGTGTGCTGACTGCCCTCAACGCAGCCCTGCTAGGTCCCCCACATTTGCATGCTAAGTGTTTCTATGAGTGCTTGTCCCGCTCTGATACCATCTGTCACGGACTTAGCTGGTTTTGCCTAAGTCGTGCGGTACCTTTGCGTGTCCGTCCGCAAAGGTTAGCCTCCCCGAAGCCTCCCATGTCCCTTAGGACCCACAAAAGAGAGAACGGGTTAGAGAAAACGCCTCATTCGGGATCCACAAGCAAACATTTCTGAAAACACTTCATAGACAATGCAAATTACAAATAGACTTTACAAGCTCTGAACAGTTGTACAATAAAGGGTAAAATGATCCATTACAGACCGAACTAAAATGGGACTATTAAGCCTTCGGCTATCCCTCTACATGCTAGGCAAAGTATGAACATACCAAAAGACACGGACATACATAAGCATTATATCAAACATCTTGTTTAGAAGTTTGTTCGTAATAATATGGACTTGAGACTAGAACATGTTCCTCATTCATCATGGCGATCCTAATTTTATATGTAGAATGGAAACTTTTGATAATGCATTTTCCATATGATTTTTGTCGATTTGATGCCTTGAAACTAACTTCATCCTATAAATAATTATACTTCAAAACTAGATCCTAGCAAACTCAACATGCTAAGAATGATCTCCAGTTATTTCTTTTTTTACCTTCATTTGCTTTTCTGGACTTTTGGCCTAAACTTCAAAACTTGGTCTCCATTGGTTAAAATAAAGACTCCTTAATGTTGAAATATATCTAAAATGAAAACTAACTTTTAAAACCATGCTTTGAGATATGAATTATGAAACAGGTACTCAAGCTTTTTTGATAAAAGAATCTTCTGGTTTGTTTTATTGAGAAAATTCCTAATTTATTTATATTTTTAGAGTTTACATTTGACTAACTCCTGCTCTGACTTTCATGTTCATATTAGAAGTCTTTTCAATATTTTCCTTTATCATATTAGCTTGATGTGCCAACAGAAATCTGTTTGCAATATCTGGATACATTTCAAAAGAAAGGAGTTTGAAAGAAGTGAAGAAGAGAGAAGAATTGGAGGGATATGAATAAGAATGTAAGAGGAGAGTCTTTGATGTTTGATGAAAATTCACGTCTTAATATGTTAACTGATCATGGGTCTTATAAGTGAAGTGGTCTATGCATAATTGATTCCTTCTACAAGCTCTGCAATCTATTCTTTAAATCAATACTGAAATCTTTGTAACTTTCCAAAATAACTCCTGCAATATATTGATTGAATGAGTTTGTGGATATGGAAGACTAATGTGTTAATATACAGTCTGTGGCTGCATGATTTCCTTTCATATGATGTATTCAGCATTGTTATTCTATCTGGTCTATAAACCATATATTACACCGTAAGTACCAGGCAGCATATATGTGATTTTAAATATGAATGCCTTACGGAACTGGTAGACCCAGCGGTACACTGACTTGTTTAGCCCGGTATCATCCAAAAAAAGAAAAGCTTGCCAACTTATATGATCAGATACTGGTCCTTAATCTTGACTGATAAGGATTGGTATGTACTGATCTGACCAATAAATGACAATTTTGATGTTGGTATACTGCATATTCTTGGTTGGATTGGTAAAGACTGGTACATATGGGTCTGAACAATATTTCAAACTGTAATTTTGAAATAGTGCATAGATCTAGTATGAATCTCTTAGATCGTTACTTATTATTTATCATTCAAGTTGATTAATTTTGCTTATTATTACTTTTATTTGAACTTTATTGTATTCTTTTATTTGGTACTAGATGTTGCTCTTTTAGTAACATTTACAATGTTTAAATGTGAATCACATTTGCACTATGCAGGGACTTGGCTCTCCTGCTTACAACAGTCACCTTTTTGAGTATTCTTTAACTTCCTAGTGTTGTAAAATTCAATCTCAATGATGCAGGTTTGACAACAAAAGGTTTTGCAGAGATTGTAGACGAAATGTCATCCGTGAATTCAAAGAGTTGAAGGAATTCAAGCGCATGCGGAAGGAACCTCGCTGCACTAGGTGGTTTTGTGTTGCGGATTTAGCATTCCAGTATGAGGTTTGTTTTGCCAGAATCATCAGTGATAATCTATGTTGTCTTTATCTTGCCTTTTCAAAGTGTCATGTTAGATACATGGTTGTTACATAGACCAATATAAAAACCATGGTTATATGTTTCATCCAGACCGGTACATGCTGGTTTGATGGCCTGTCAGGCCGGTGACACAGACCGCAGCATGCGTCTTCCGACACCATATATACTTGAATAAAGTTCCACGGTACATGTTGGCATGCCATATGTCGGTATCAGTGTGTACCGGACTACTGGTCCGGCCTGTTACCAGCATGGCTTTGGTACCTGAAATGTTAATCCATGATAAAAACTTTGGAGTATTCTTTGTTACTTAAGGCACCAAATGAATTTGACATTTTTTGCACGTTCAGGTGTCAGAGGATACTGTTCAAGCTGATTGGAACCAGTCTTTTACTGATATGGTTGGAACTTATCACCATTTTGAATGGGCAATTGGGACTGGAGAAGGACAAACTGACATTTTAGATTTCAAAGACGTCGGCATGAATGGAAAAGTTGAAGAAACTGGACTTAATCTGGGTGGTTTGGGTGCATGCTTTATTACATTGAGAGCTTGGAAGCTCGATGGGCGTTGCATTGAACTCTGTGTAAAGGCTCATGCACTCAAGGGACAACATTGTGTCCATCGTAGACTCATAGTAGGGGATGGTTTTGTGACAATTACTGAGGGGGAAAGTATTAGAAGGTTTTTTGAACATGCTGAGGAAGCTGAGGAAGAAGAGGTATTTGCCACTGGGAAATTAATGTTTATTATTTTTAGAAGAAAAATATTTGTTAGTGATACTATTAATATTTATGAAATTTATTTTTGTTCCTTATGTTCTATATTGCCTGGCTCTTTCGTTATGTGCAATAACAGGATGATGATGCAATGGACAAGGATGAAAATGAACTAGATGATGATAATTCCCGATCGCAGAAGCATGCTAAGAGTCCTGAACTTGCAAGAGAGTTTCTTTTAGATGCTGCAACCGTTATTTTGAAGGAACAGGTATGTCTCAGTTGTCATATCATACAATTCGGTTCTTCTGTTTAGGGGTTCATTTCTCCATTAGTCATATGCTTCTGAAACCTTAATTTTATTACCATCATAAAACTTCTTTGACATGCAGTAGCTTTAATAAGTTGTTTTTCTAGGATCCTGTTATACATTTGAGACTCTGATTGCTATCAAATTTTCTCAAGGTTTTAAATATTGATGACATGGGATTTCCATTGGCACAATACAACTTTGCATGATATGTCAACACAACCCCTGTTCTGGCCTGAATTGGCCAGAAGTGCCTAGCTATAGTAGAAAATAGTTGGTGCTGATGAAGTATGATGAAACACATCTCGGCATGAGATTCTCTTTGATGACAAAACTTGAATTCCTCATAACTTAAGAAAACATTCTTCTAGATATCATCTTTTTCAACCGAGACACATACACACCACTCATTATTCACTCTTCTGCATACATGGATGCAAAAACATGAAGCTCCAAGTAACAATGGTGTTGCAAACTAGGCAATTAACGTGTGATATAATAGAGAAAGTACCACTTCATGTAAACATGGCATGAGTTCCTTATTTGCTTTGCTTAAAATTTTACCAATGTTAGCAACATTTATAGGTGGAATTGGGGTAAGAAAAATAGTGAAGTCAAGGTTTTGAGATATTAGCATAGAACTGTAGTTTAGACTGTTGGTGGATGGCTTTGGTGGAGTTTGGATGGTTATAAGTTGCGAATATGGCAAACAGTTCTTTTGAAAGTTTTTAAACTGTAATTTTTGAGGATTATGGTTAATTGTGGCATTCTCTGCCTATCGACTCCACTGGCACTCGAAACAAAACAAACTTTTGTTTGTAG
This sequence comes from Musa acuminata AAA Group, assembly GCF_036884655.1. Lineage (NCBI taxonomy): Eukaryota > Viridiplantae > Streptophyta > Magnoliopsida > Zingiberales > Musaceae > Musa > Musa acuminata. Next base: position 23,545,073 of record NC_088353.1, on the reverse strand, counting down.
GAAATCCATGCTTATGGTAAAAGAGATTGTTCTTTGGGGGTCATGATAAAGTAGAATTCTGGGATAATGAGTCATTGAAGCAGGTATAGTTTATGCTTATATTTATTACTTCAATTTTGTGTGGTACATGTGCCTGTCATATTATTGATCTTTGTTTTTTAAAAGCCATCCAGTGGAATGAACATGTTATATAACTTTGTAGCATCACGAATCCTAGGCTGTATCACACTGAAGGCATTTTATCTCTATTTTTCCTTGTAGCTAGAACTTAAACCTTAGCAAATTATACATGCGTGTTCATGGAATCTATAAGAACAATATAAATCTGACCTGGAATTTTGGGTGTGGATCCTTATTTTAGATTATAGATTGTACTCATTTTGGATTGAATAGCTCATTGTGTCAGATTCTGATTTGGGATCCTAGGAGTCTTTGATCTGAGTCTGACCGGATAAACCCCTTTAAGTATATTCTTAGAAAAAATAAAGAAGGAAAAAAATATGAATATTACATTGTACCAAGTCCCCTAATTTACATGTAACGAAATCCAAGTGTCCCTACGAAACTAACATATTATGTTCTTCCAGGTGGAAAAAGCTTTTAGAGAAGGTACGGCACGGCAAAATGCACACTGTACATTTGTTTGTCTTGCCCTAGAATTGCTGGAAGAGCGTCTTCATGTTGCTTGCAAAGAAATTATTACATTAGAAAAGCAGGTAATCTAATGTTGCTGGGTTATACAGTTTGGATTAAGACCACATTTTTCCACAGTTTGGATTAAGACCACATTTTTCCAACGACAATGGCAGGAACGCCATGTGAAGTGGCAATGTTATCTTACATTTTAACTTTCATCTAGTAAATATTTCAGACTAAGCTTCTTGAGGAAGAGGAAAAAGAGAAACGCAAAGAAGAAGAACGCAAGGAGAGGAGGAGGACAAAAGAACGGGAAAAGAAGCTTAGAAGAAAGGAGAGGCTAAAAGAAAAAGGGAGGGAAAGGAAGCTTATTGAATCAAAGTCACTTCATGCTGCTTTGCCTGAATCTAAAAATAAATCATCCCCAAGTACTTATGAGGAGTCAATTATCATTCCTGATTCTGCAGATTTTGTTGGTGTAACAGGAGATATTTCTCTGCTCGAGTTTCCTGTTTTTCCTGATGTTACAGATGAACAGTCATCAGGTGGAAGTATCAATATGAAGACTGATGATAGTCTACAACAGCAATCTGATGTTGATGGAAAATTCTATACAAAGAGTGGATTGTCTTTTACCTCTGAATGTACAAAATCATTGAGGCGGAAATTGAGATCTAGGAAAGAGAACTTTTTAGAGCAGTCATCCAACTGTTATGATAGACATCGATTTTATATTAGCAATGAGAACAGAGATCAGCAAGATGAAACTGATATCAGTACGTCTTGTTCCAGGGGCATAAATGGCTTGCACTGGCCATCAAGAGAAAGGTTTGTAATGAACAATCATAGGAAATGTGCTCTGAAATTCAATGAGAAATCTCACTGTGCACATGCCAGAGTTCAAGGTAGATTCGACTTTCAGTGTTGTAGCTGTAGCTGTAATAAAAGGGATGATTACAATGAAAAGGATGGGTATCACATTTCTACGATTAGATCAGGTAGGGAGAGGAAGACTGCCAGTAGAATTGAACGCGAACTGGATATGCCAAGGTCTTCCAGTCGCAATGTTAGATACAATAATGGTTGTTACTTTTCAGATAATTTTGTCGTTCCAAAAGGAAAGCATGTTGGTGATACTCCAGGCAAAGAGATTCTCCATACAAAGCAGGTTTGGGAGCCACTGGATACACACAAAAAGATCTCTAAAAGCAACTCCGATTCTAAAATCACCTTCAGATGCATTAGTAAGGTTGAATCCTCCAAAGAGATTTGTTTTGACAAAGGTGAAAATGGGTGTCAGCAATCTAATCAATTTGAATCAGTTGGTAATATGTGCTCATCTGAGCACTCTGCCAGTTCAGGCAAAGTTGATACTTTAATTGGTTGTCAGGTTCTCAAGGATCATGATATTCCAGACGGATATTGTCTGGATACCAATATTGCTTGTCAGAATGAATTTGGCCTAGTAAAAAAGACAGAGTATTGTTCAAACAAGGGTATAGAAGAGAATCTCAGCCCCATTAAGATCAATTGTTCTCATACAGTTAGGAGCTCTTCTAGTTCAGATAACTGCTTTTCATGTATTAGTGAGGGGGATAGCAGCACCAGCTCTTCAAGTCTTCAAAATGCAGAATCATCATTATCTTCAGATTCAGAAGATGCTTGCCAACAATCTTGTGCAAGAGATGCATGTAATAATGATTCCTTCCATGAATATCTAGATCAATTTCCAGATAAAAAGATTATGACTAATAGAGGTGGATCTTTTGCAAACAGTACTTCTGAATTTCTAGCTGAGAACTTTGTAGAATGTGATTTGTCAGGAGGGAGATCAAAGAATGTTCAGGATTCTAATAATGGACAATTTGGATTTGTTGTGTCGCCTCCACCAAATTGCATGCTACCAATGCGAAATAATAGCATACATGTGCCAGTTATTTCCTCACCAATGGTGGGCTACCATACTCAACATATAAGTTCTTGGGCAGCTTCTCCTTGCAATGGGTTCATTCCATTTCCCCAGGCCAACCATTATCTGCTCCCAACTCTTGGCTGTGGTCTGCCGGCAAACAGATTATCAGATCTCAGCATGCATTACAACATTGTACAACCTTTAAACGTTCCTGTTTTTGATGCAAGGAAAGAATTCATGTATCAGACAGGTAACAGAATGAATGTTCGAAACTCAGAAGATCAGAACAAGCATCCCAGTTTTTGTGGTTTTCAGCAATTAAACACTTCTGTTCAACCAATAGGAAGTCAGCGATTTCTTGAAAGGTCATTTTCAGATAGACAGCTACCATCGAAACAATCTGCAGAGCAAAATGGCAGTGCTGAATGTTGTGCTAAATCACACAATGGAAGTTCATCCTTCTCTTTGTTTCACTTCGGTGGTCCCATGGCTGGAACTAATGATGAATTCATTGGGAAACTTCCATCTTTGGAAGATGAAACTACTGGAGGTTTCGTTTCCAACTTGACTACAACTCATGCTCAGCCTTGCTCAAAAGAGGAAATAAAAGTTGAAGAATATTGCTTATTTTCTTCTAGAAATAGTACAAGATTTTCATTCTTTTAGTGCAGGTCATCAGGCAGGTATGCCTTCAGACTTTTCCTGCTCCAGTTGTGAAAGTGTGAGCAATTGGAATCATTATAATAATCTTTGCGAAAAATTTTAGCATATCTTCATTTGTTGGTGTTTACAATTTGTGCTTGATTCAGATTGTAAAAATGAGAACCGTGAGTGATATAGTGGGGTATTTCCTTTTCCCTCCAAACCTCTACTGAATGAGATAAATTTTCCATCATGGATGAATATTTGATTACTAGTATTACATTCTTAGCACCGAGAGCTTGTTCCTTTCACAAGACTTGTTCTTGGTGAGCCAACATTGTTTTGTAGGAGCTCATGGTCATCTTAGCACTGTCATCACTGAGTGGTTCTACCTAAAGATGCATTTGTATTAGCTATCAACAAGCTATGAAGATCTTTTCTAAATCTGGAAGATGCAAAATAAATAGTTAGCTTGTCCTTGATTGTTTATTTGACTTGTCTTCTTTTGGCTTAGATATGCGCCTTAGTTGATTTCCAGTATTGATTTAGATATCCATACAAGCATTTCAAAGGAAAATATTCTGTTCACACAGAGTCATGCTTTATGCAGATAAAATTTTCACTACTCAGTTTGCCCGACCACTAGTTCCAGATCACTCAAGTGGATCTTTTCCTGTTTGTCAGTTGACTTGTATCAGCTACCACTTGAGTTTTATCTTCTACTTGGATGTATGATACTGTCTTTCGAGATTTTTCCCAGATCACAGATGCATTTGCTTAAAATAATCTTCCATTTGATCCACTTCAGGTTGTTCATTTAAGATGATATATGTGAACATCCAAAACCGTACTTCTGATGCCTTTTTGCTTTATTGTGGATCTCTCAACCATGTTTGTCTGGAACTAAATTTTCCATTAGCCTTTTCCTGGCATGTTTCTATTTGAGTATCTTCACAGGTTGGTAAAGTGTAGGTGTCTTGCTGTGATGTTGATCATGAACTGAATCAGTCGGGTCTAGCTTCTCACCTGATTGTAGATCGTTTCTTGACTGATCATTGCATGATATTGTCATTTTGTACCCTGTTGAAGTTTAGACTTTGTGATTAAGTGTATATATATATATATATATATATATATACACTTATCCTGGCCGTATCTACAAATTCCACCGGGTAACTTTCAATTATCTGTTCTTGGCAGTGACCTGTTTGTTTGGGACTTCAGATTGTAGGATTCAAAAGTGTTGAACGCTTGTTGTCGAGCTTGATCTGTTTGGCTTGTTTCGTGAGCACAACTTGGTATTTGACAAAGTGAACTAGACCTGTTATTTATTTATTTTTTTGTAAATCTATAACATGGAAACAATTTACCCATCAACTATCCCATGCTATTGATAAAAAAAGAAGAGCAGCATAAGATTAGTGGCACATGAAAGTGGGACTGCTACAGATAGTATTTCTTGCAGAGTTCTTGCGCAATATGTGATTTAATTACAGCCTGTTCACATTTGAACTTTTTATCAATTTTTTTGAACTCGACTACATTTTATTGTCTTTTCAAAGTAAACATAGCTCGTGCAGCGAAATTTGACTTACTGATCTGACCCGATGTGTTGGTCAGTTGATGTCACGATACATGTTGCCCGGTATCAATGTGCCAAATGTTGGCACAATGATGCATGTTGATGACATTGAAAAATTCTCAAAAAACCCTTTGAAATTATTTGAAAAAAAAAAAAAATAGATTACATATTTTAAGTTGGACCTAATTGTAAATTTAGTATCATATAAAATATTCTAAATTAGGGAGGATGGCACATTTTTTTTAGCTTTAAAAAGCAACCTTGTGACCAGTTTGGGATTGTTTTTTTGGTTGATATTGAATTATCTTAAAAAAATAAATAGTTAGATTTTGAGTTAAAATTTAAGATTCAAATGGAGAGTTATAATAAATGAATTAATCGATGGATATTCTTAATTCTATAATAAAAAAGGACTCCATGGGCAATGGATCAATCATCATTCATATGTATCTGTATATTAATATGATATGTTTGTTAAACATAATCCCAAGATTGATCCTATGATATAGTATACTGATATTTCGATGTTATTGGTACATCCATGTGGTTATGGTCATTGTGAATTGTACGTGTCCAAGGTGGCTCTCGAAGCAAGTACAACTATGACATGTATTAGTGCGGAGGTTGGAGAATATCAGAACTTTTAGTTTCGCCACTGGCCTATTACTTTATATCATAAGATTGATTTTTATATTATTGCTCGAAGAAAAATGACCAACTATCACCGTACTATTATTGGTTGTAGTAAAATCATTTATAATATGTTGATTGAGAATACGATGAGTTTTGCTCTATGTCTATATTGTATAGGCTCTATTACATCTGCTCAAAATCATCGATTGTATTTCCCTTCCCATTTCGTGTTTGAACCTGATTAATATCTTATCGAGCTCCATGATATGAATCGTAGGTGGCATGTATAAAATATTGCTTCTCAATCCATGCACCACCTTTAAATTGAGTAGATAGGGCCATCTAACTTGCTAAGTGTCGTAATTGTTAGTCGAGACACTATTGTCCACATCACTATCATGTTTATGGACCAAGTGAATTATTGAATGCAATTGAGAAGGTATCGTCACTCGACTCGATTCTTTTTAATGGTGCGATTGATACTACTTTCTTCCCCTTTGCCTGTTGGGTGAATGACTATAACGATTGAGTGTCTCTAATTCCTCAAGTAGTTTAACTTGATATTGTTTGGCTCCTTCCACCACGTTCTAATCAAAGGAGATCTTCCTTTTGTTAGGACCTTTTCGACACTAAGAGGGGGGGAAGTGAATTAGTACTTTCGGAAACTTTCAAAAGTTTAAAAATTTTTTGTTTGATGAAAAATTGTATCGGAAATGTGCTTGACTTAAAATAAATGAACTAAGCAACTAATTCAGAAAGTAATAGCAGAAAATAATAAATAGAAATGCAAACCTAATTTATAGTGGTTCGGTCGTTGCGACCTACGTCCACTCTCAATTCCTTTTTCGTTGAGGCCACCAGCGTACACTAATAGTTTTCTTTTAATGGGCAGAGACCAACTACTTTCTTATAACTCTTTCTTCTTTTCACAGGTTTAAGAGATAACCTTTATAATTCTCACACATCTCTTAGAATGATCACAAAACTTTAAGGAGGAGAACACACATAGCACTTTTTCAAGACTTTTACAACTCAGAATCTCAAGACATTTTGTTCTCTTTTCGTGCTCTTTCAAGCAGGAAAGAGTGGAGTATTTATAAGCCTCAAATGGTTTTAAAATGGGAGCAAAAAATATTCTCATCATGGGTTTTCGAGATACTAGCGGTACCATCAGGGTGGTACTACCGCTACCAAACTGACAACTAGCAGTACTATTGCCCAGTTTGGGTAGTACCACCACTTGACACAATCTGGGAGACTATATCTAGGTGGTACTACCACTTAGACCAGCTATGGGTAACTGAATAGGCCTTTCACTTAGCCCAGAACAATCTCAACTCAGGTCCAATGAGCCCCTAATTAAGTTAGCTTGGTTACACCCAAAACTAACTCAATTTATGACCTAACTTCGACAATTAAGATTTAAATAATTTTGAGATATAAAATCTAAGTTGTCTAGCATATCATTAGTTCATTCGAACTCCCAGCAAATTTTCAGCGAAGTTCCAGCATGTTGTCCAAACCTTCGGCGTATCACCCAATCTATCGACATGTTGACTCCCATAACGTCCGATCTTGGCGCAACGTTCGATTCTTTCGACCCGTTGCCTGATTTCTAACTTTGACCTAACATCTGATTCATCTTGCTTTAATTATTTTACCTTTTCTGATCGAAGTTAGTCCTACATCACTTTTCTCAAAAATACAGATTAGATCGTAAACTCATCATTTGATTTCATCATCAAAATCTGGGGTTCAACAATCTCCCCCTTTTTGAATATGACAACCAATTGATGATGGAGTTTAAATTAAACTACCCCTATCTATATGCCATATAATTTAAAATTTAAATAAATGATAGCCTTCTAATCCAAGTTGAAATGATTTTAATCATGATCATATGCAACACATTATATCTCATAAACATTACTTACATCATCATCATATGTTGAATTATTATTACATGCATAATTGATCATATGCATCATAGTGATTTTATGCAACATGTCATTGCTTATTTTATATACATATCATTATGCATCAAGGTATATCATAATATCATCAAGAAGTGCATCATCATAATTTCAAATCATCAAGGTATAACGTGCATAATTACAAATTATCATCACTTTAGGCATAACATGCATGATACCAAAATATTTACATTTTCAAACCATCATCATGCATAATATAAAATCATCAAGTATGATACCAAACTTTTAATCATGATCATCATTATATCATTACTTCTCCCCTTTTGTCATTAACAAAAAGGAGAAAAGTGTAACTAACAAGTTTTTTAAAAATATGCAAGCTAGTAATTTTAACAAGTTTTACGTAACTTTAAAACATGAAAACTAACAAGTTTTAGAGATGTGAAAGTTAGCAATATTTACTTCTAGTTGAAATGTGTAAGCTAGTAATTCTTGCTTCTCTTTTGATATGTGTAAGTTTGCAAGTTTTGCTTCTTGACATGGGCAAGCTAGTACTTTTGCTTCTCTTGAGATGTGTATGATAATGCATCTCTTTCTCTTTTGAGATTGCAAGCTAGCACTTTTGCTTCTCTCTTGAGATGCTAGTAAGTTAGTACTCTTGCTTCTCTTTTGAGATGGACAAGATAACAATATTGCTTCTCTTGAGATGTACAAGATAGCACTTCTCTTTCTCCTCTTTGTAAAAAAAAATGAAGAAGAGAGGAAGGATTCAATAGTGCAAAAATTTCAATCATTATATGAACGAATGAAAGATCAAGTCATAAATCTGAAATATCATGAATCATTTTGACATGTCTTCTTTTGTAAATAGTGAAACGAGAGAATCATAGGAAATAATCTTGATTAAAAAAGAAGACTTAAGTCAAGAAAACCGAAAGATCATGAGTCATTTCTTGATTCAAAAAGAAAACTTAAGTCAAGAAAACCAAGAAATCAAGATAATAATTCAAAAAATATATAAGAACAATTCTTGCATTTGGAAGATTTAACATATGCCTAATTCTCTTCTAATAAAATTAAATTGTTTCTCATTTAATGGTTTTATAAAAATATCTACTAATTGATGTTTTGTATCAATAAAATATAAAGATATATCATGATTATTAATATGATTTCTAATGAAATGATGTCTAATATCAATATGTTTAGTTCTAGAATGTTGAATGAGATTTTTTGTTAAACATATTGTACTAGTATTATCGCATTTTATAGGGATATTTTTTAAGTAAAGTCCATAATCTTCTAAAGTGTTTTTCATCCAAATAACTTATGCACAATATGCATCTACTACTACATATTCAGCTTCGGTTGTAGATAATGTAACAAAATTTTGTTTCTTGGAAAACCAAGAAACAAGTAAATGACCTAAGAGTTTATATGTTCTAGATGTGCTTTTTCTATCTATTCTACATTCAGCAAAATCAGCATTAACATAAGCAATCAATTCAAAGTTTTTAGTTTTTGGATACCATAATCCCAAATTAGGAGTTCCTTTTAGGTATTTAAAAATCTTTTTAATAGCTTTTAAGTGAGATTAATTTGGATTAAATTAAAATCTAGCACATAGTTTAATACTAAACATAATATCATATCTAGTTATTGTGAGGTATAGTAAACTACCTATCATACCCCTATAAGTCTTTTGATCAAAATATTCTCCATCAATATCTATATCTAATTTTATAGAAGTGCTCATTGGTATATTAATATCCTTAGCACTATCCATATTAAATTATTTTAATAGATCTAAAGCATACTTAGTTTGACTAACAAAGGTTTCATCACTAAGTTGCTTAATTTATAATTCTAAGAAAAAAATTAATTCACTTATTAAACTCATTTTGAATTCTTGGCCCATACTATTGGTAAAAGATTCACACAAAAACTCATTTGAAGAACCAAAAATGATATCATCGTACCAAGCTAGGACTTATTTTAATCCATAAAGAGCCTTATATAACTTAAACACATGATTTAGAAAAGTAGCATTCTCAAATCCGAGTGGTTATTCAACATAAACTTCTTCCGAAATAAACCCATTAAGAAAAGCTTAACATTCATTTGAAAGAACATAAATTTATTACAACTAGCATAGGCAAGGAGTATCCTTATAGTTTCTAATCTTATCATAGAAGTAAAGGTTTCTTCATAATCAATACCTTCTTCTTAGTTGAAACCTTTGACCACTAATCTAACCTTGTTTTGAACCACGATACTAAGTCCATTTATTGACAATTACAATATGGTCACTAGGTCTATGAACAAGCTTCCACACATTCTCTTAAATTAATTTAATTCCTCATGCATTGCAAAAACCTATGAATCATCTTTTAGAGCATCATCAATATATTTGGGTTCAATTTGAGATAAAAATGCTACATTATCACAAAATTTTTTAAAAGAAGAACGAGTTTGAATACTTTTTGATGTATTTTCAATGATTAGCTCCTTAGGATGAGCATCTATATACTTCCTCTATAATCAAAGTTCTTTTATTAAAGATACAAAAATCTTTAGAAATAGAGGAATATCCAAGAAAAATACCTTTATCGGATTTTGTATCAAATTTTCCTAAGACATCCTTTTCATTTAAAATAAAGAATTTACAACTAGAAACTTTAAAATATAAAATATTAGGTTTTTTTGTTGTTTCATAATTCATAAGTAATGGTCTTGCGAGAACCCTATTCATGACATAGCATGCCATGTTAACGGCTTCAGCCTAAAAATATTTGGATAAACTATATTCATTAAGCATGGTTCTTGTCATTTCTTATAAACTCCTATTTTTTTCTCTTAATAACTCCATTTTGTTGTGGGTTTCTTGGAGTAGAGAAGTTGTGGTTATATCCATTTAAATCATAAAAATTTTAAAAATCATGGTTTTGAAATTTACCACCATGATCACCTCAAATAGAGGAAATCATAAAACCATTTTGCGATAGTCTATTGAGTTCAAATCGCTGGAGAATCTCCTTCCATATCCATTTTGTATAATCACAAGCAAAATAGAGGTGGTCAACAGTTTCTTCTTGTTGCAAACAAAGGGAGCATCGGTTAACATGATAGATACCTCTTCTTTTCATATTGTCTATTGTAGGTAGTTTATTGAGAAGGGCCTGCCATGTACATAAGGAGTGTCTTTGTGATCCCGATCGATCCCATGTCCAACTGCTTGGGACCCACTTGTTATTTCTTTGCCTAATTTGATTCCATGCGGATGTGGCACTAAATTTACCATTGTCATGAGGCCAAATAAGTATATCTGAAGAGTTGTTCCTGATTCGAATAGCTATGATAGTCGGCCAAAGTGATAACATTTCAGGAGAAATAGGATTAGGGAGACACCAAGTACCGTTAGCGATGAACTCGGAAACCTTCCAGTCTTTGGGAGCCCCAAGATCTTTTCGTATTCTGTCGCCATATAATTGAAATATACTCTTCCCATTCACCCAAGGATCGTACCACATATTAGTACTAGTTCCAGAAGAGATTGCATACGAAATGTGTTTGATTAGCCAATTCCTTGCCTTTAAAATTCCTTTCCAAGCTGCAGAGTGGTATGTTCTTGTTGAAATTTCCCATATTGATTCCTTTGAGAGATACTTAGCAAAAACCCAATGTGACCATAAGGAACATTTGTTTTGCAAAAGATCCCACAATTGCTGTACCAAATATGCTTGATTCCAATCTCTAGTATTTCTCAAATTTAGCCCCCCTTCATCTTTCGGTTTGCAAATGCTATCCCAATTTACCATATGCATTGCCTTATCATTTGTGCCATTCCAGAAGAAGTTCATTAATAACCGTTCAATATCTTGGAGAAGTCCAGCAGGTAGAAGAAATGCATTACACCAATATATAGAGTAGGAGTGCAATACCGAACGGATGAGTTCGAGTCGTCCTGCTTTTGATAGAAACCTATTTTTCCAAGAAGAAATTCTATTCTTTATTTTTTGCAAGATAGGTTGACAGTGGGTTTTGTGAATGCCTGTGGATATGAGCGGGAGACCCAAATAAGGAACTGGCAAGCTTCCTTCACTAACCTCCAAAGTTTGTGAAATAAAGACCTTATCCTCAACGTAAGGGCTCATATATACTTTACTTTTCGCATGATTTAACTGAAGTCCAGAAACCATACCAAAGTCATTCATAATAGTAGCCAGGTTCTTTACTGAAGTTGGTTCATTTTGGAGAAAGATAAGTAAGTCATCTGCAAATGTTATATGTGATATATGAACAGAACCAGCACTGGGTACCTTAATGCTGCCATTTAAGACTGCGTGTTCCAACATACAGCTAAGTCCTTCCATCGCAATAGTAAAGAGATACGGAGAGAGTGGATCACCTTGTCGGATGCCATTCGTGCTCCCAAAAAAACCAATAGGTGAGCCATTAAAGAGTATCGAAAACTTTGGAGTTTCTAGGCAAGATTGAATCCAATTAATCCATTGCTGTGGGAAGTTCATATCAAGGAGCATCTTATAGATAAATTTCCTATTAACTGAATCAAAGGCTTTCCTTAGATCAGCTTTAATGCAGATTTTTGTCCCTCTTGCTTTTGAATGCAAATCTTTGACCAAGTCATTAGCAAGCAAAATGTTATGATGTATACTTCTCCCTTTGATGAAAGCAGCTTGATTTGGGCTAATGATCTTGTGTAATACCTTTTGCATTCTATTTGCCAATACTTTGGAGATGATCTTGTATATAAAGTTGCATAATGATATGGGTCGATAGTTCTCTAGTGAATCAGCCCCTGCATTCTTCGGAATTAAAGAAATAAAAGTGCAATTCATCTCTCTAAGAATATGACCTGAAGAGAAAAAATGTTGGCAAGCTTTGATCACATCATTTCCAATAATAGACCAAGTAGTTTGGTAAAATTCAGCTGGAAATCCATCTGGACCTGGGCTTTTGTGCTTTGGTGACTTAAAGACAACACATACAATTTCGTCATCTGTAATTGGGGCATTGAGGATTGAAATAGCTTCCGAATCAAGTTTTCTAGTCGGCTCCACATGAATGTTATTAGGTTTCCCAGCTTGATTGAGTAAGGAATAAAAAAATTGCTCTATGTGTGCTTTAACCTCATCTAAATTCTCAATAAGATTATCATCTTTGTCTCTGCATTTGCTGATACGGTTAACAGCCCTTCGAGTAGCAATTGAAGCATAGAAAAATTTAGTATTGGAATCCCCTAGTGTAAGCCAATGCTGTCGAGACTTCTGCTTTGCAAAACTTTCCTCCTGTTTTAAGGCTTGCATAAAGTTATTTCTGGCTTCCGTCTCTTTGTAGATAATATTTTCATCATGTGGCTGAAGTTGCAGCTCATGTTGCAATGACATTAGTTCCTTTCTGCAAAATTGAACTCTGGTGGTAATATTGCCAAAGGTATTTGTATTCCACTCCTTTAGTGCTGCTTTACAGGCTTTGAGCTTTTGACATAAGATGTAAGGGGGAGATCCATGCACATTAACATTCCAAGCAGATCTGATAACATCAAGAAATTGAGGATGAGTACTCCACATGTTAAAGAATCTAAACGGTACCTTGCCTCTTGGTGTCACTTTTTCTGCGTGTATATGCATTAAAGAATGGTCAGAAAACAAAGGAGCACCATACTCAAGAAGTGAATCTAGGTAAACTGTTAACCATTTATGGTTAATCAAACACCTATCAAGTCGAGCCATTATTTTTCTGTTAGCAGCACCTTGATTACTCCAGGAGAGCCAATTACCCACAGATTTCATATCAAACAATGCTACAGTGTCAATGTAATCATTAAAACTTTGAAGCTGACTTTCTGAAAGTTGTCTACCCCCCACTTTTTCATTTGTGTACCGAACAGTATTAAAGTCTCCAAGAACAATCCAAGGTACATTGAGACAGCCATTTACAATATTAGTCAGGTCAGACCAAAGAGTATTTCTTTCTTGCATACTGTTTGAAGCATATATACCAGTGAAATTGAATTGACAGCCATTCTTTTTATCCTCTACCTTAAGATGAAGGAATTGATCAGTAGCAGAAATATACCAAGCATTAATAGAGTTAGGATTCCATAAGACCCATATTCTACCAAAAGTTTCATTTGAGTCATTGGTAAACAGTTCTGCGTCCGGCCATATTAAATTCTTTTGAGCTTGAACGCGCGATTGTTTAATTTTCGTTTCCACTAGAATAACAATATCACATACGGCAGACTTGATTATTCTGTTGAGCTCCCGACATTTCTCCGACTTATTAAGTCCGCGAACATTCCAGCATGTTATCTTCATTAGTAATAAACAAATGAAAAGGTAGTAAGGTATTCATCCTACGACTTTGGATGGATTGTACCATCCTTTTTCTTATCCTTCGGTTTTGTATTTTCCTCCCGCACAATATCCTTACCTTTTATGGCTTTATTCCTATATTTATCCACTTCATCTACAGCTTGCAGATTTTTAAACTTTAAAGTACCTTGAATCATGTGGTCTTGATTGGCAGGGTTTGTTGAAGCTCGATAAGATTGTTGCAGCACAATATCCTGGATAGTACTTGTTGGAGCAGCGTGGCTAGAGAGGTTTGTTGGGGCATGAGTTTGTTGAGTCGGAATATCCTTGTTGGCGATGTTTGTTGTGGCCTGAGTTTGTTGAGGAAGAATATCGTTGCTGGCGAGATTTGCTTGGGCCTGAGTTCGTTGAGCTATTGTGGATGGATCCGATGATATTAGAAGAGATGAAGTTCCTGACTTATGTTTCTCCTGTCCACTAGTACCATGGGAAACCTCTGTTGTGGAAGGCTTTGACATTATAGGAAGAGATAAAGTTTTGGAATTGTCCTTCTGTCCGCGGTGCTTTCCTTGCGAGTCGGAATGCTCAATAGTTTTCGCCACCATCGGTGCTACTGCCATTAGAGAAGAATCACTTTGTTGCTGAGGTGCTTGACGTGGTCGATAGACCTTTGTGGTTGGTTGTGGGGTTTGCTGACAAGCTCCATTTGCATGACCAAAAGATAAGCAACGCTGACATCGTTGTGGCTTCCAAGAATATGAGACATGTACCTTCCGAGTGTTCCCGTCAAGATCGCGATAGAAAACTTCATTAGGAAGATCTTCATCGGAAGAAACCAGCACACATGCTCGTGCAAATGCTAATCTCGTCTGAGCTGCTGTTGCTTTGTCGATGTAGAGTGGCTGTCCCAGAGTGCTGCATAACTTTGCAATAAAACGTCGACTCCAAAGATGTAGAGGCAGTCCTTGAAAGGATACCCATAATGGAATAGACTGTAGGCTATCTAACTCCAAACGGACATCAGGAGACCAACGTCGTAAAATCATTGGATGACCGCGGATAGTCCAGAATCCTTCGAGGATTCGTTGCAAATCTTCTTCAGAGTATAGCTTGCAAACAAAGAATCCGTTCTCCAGCATATGAAGATCAAATGACGATATTCCCCATCGAGTTTTGATAAATGAGGATAATGGGAAATAAGATGTTTTGAGACCTACCACATAGCCAACAATCGCCATTGACCATGTCTCAATAAGCTCTGCTGAATCAGCAGTCTCGTATACAGCAATCTTCTTATCAGCCTGAACTTCTGGCGTAATGAATTCCAAGCTTAGATCTGGACTTCCAACCGGAGCCTTGAATAGGCTAGTCCAAGGCCGAGGGTCATTGGAAATTAGAGCAGGCTGCCGCGATCTAGAGCGCGACCTGCTTCGATGCTGCTTCATCGAAGGAGTTTCTCTCTAGAGAGGATATGGTGGAGGAGCAACTTGAGGGATAACGGTAGGGAGTCTTGCCATCGTTTCAACCCTCCCGCCACCGTCGCCAGCCCTAGGGGCCGTCGATGCCATGTTTGATCCCTCTTCTGGTCATCGCTACAGAATCGTCACCATAGGGAAAAGTCACCGCTGCAGAATTTCAGATCGTCGCTACAGTACCGTCGCCCTAGATCTGGTCGCCGCTGCATTGTCGTCGCCGCTACAGTACCGTCGAACCAGATCTGGTCGCGCTGCAGTGTCGTCGGCGCTACAGTACGTCGACCTAGATCTGGATCTGGTCGCCGCTGCAGTGTCGCCGCCGCTACAGTACCGTCGCCCTAGATCTGGTCGCCGCTGCAGTATCGTCGCCGCTACAGTACCGTCGACCTAGATCTGGTCGCCGCTGCAGTGTCGTAGCCGCTACAATACGTCGACCCAGATCTGGTCGCCGCTGCAGTGTCGTCGGCGCTACAGTACGTCGACCTAGATCTAGATCTGGTCGTGTCGCCCTAGATCTGGTCGCCGCTGTAGTGTCGCCCGCCGCTACAGTAACGTCGACCCAGATCTGGTCGCCGCTGCAGTGTCGTCGGCGCTAGAGTACGTCGACCTAGATCTAGATCTGGTCGTGTCGCCCTAGATCTGGTCGCCGCTGCAGTGTCGCCGCCACTACAGTACCGTCGCCCTAGATCTGGTCGCCGCTGCAGTCCCCTCTTACAACTTTTACAAGTGGTTCACACTCTTACAAATTTTCGACGAAAAGGAAGGAGGTGAACACTCAAGCAATTGAAAATAAGGCATGCTAAAAACTTTACAAAGGCTTTTGTCTCAATCTATTGCTTCTCAAAAAGTTGTATTCTCTGTTGAGAATTGAGGAGTATTTATAGACCCCAAGAGGATTCAAATTTGAGCTCCAAATTTGAATTCTCTTGGATTCTCGAAGCTGGCTGTGCCAAAAATATAAATAATTTATATTAAATAAATATAAAAATTAAAATAAATTTCCTTTAAGAGAGGCTCACCTCCTCCTATTTAAGGGGAGGGATTTTTCTCCTTCGTTCCTCACTTAGCCGAGCCCAACAGTAGGAGAAACGAGGAGTTACACCCTACTAACAAGAGGTAGGTTTCCCTTTGGTTCATCGACACCTCGTTTGATTCTTCGACGCATCGTTCTCTCCTACAACCTATTGCCTAATCAGCCTATTGACCTCTACAACTCCGATTTTCTTAGCGTAATTTTCGTTCTTCTTGGCCCGATGCCCGATCCTATTGCCCGACCTTTTGTTGATACGTCGATCGATCCTCCAGCTCGACGTCCAATCTTTTGACATGTCCACTTCGGCCCAACATGATTTTTCTTACTTTAATTATCTCTCCTTAATCGAAGATTCCTACATCACTCAAAGCATATATCAAATAAACACTATCAATTGGTTTCATCATCAAAATCAGAGATTCAACAATCTCCTCCTTTTTTATGATGACAACCAATTGATGACAAAGTTAATCTTAACTCCCCCTATCAATATGCCATATTGATAGAATATTGAATTTAAGTTGAATCAAGTCAAAGCAGTATTTCATCAAGAATATTTCATCATTGCATGCATCATTAGTATAAGTTGAAGTATTGCATGCATAATACCAAATCATCATGTATATTTTTAAAATATAAAATCATCATGCATGATTCTAAATAATTATTCATTATCCTATGCATGATGAGCATCATACCTTCTCCCCCTTTGTCATCAACAAAAAGGAGAAGTGCATCTAGCTAGTTTTTGAAATGTGCAAGTTTTACAATCTAGCAAGTTTTTCATCACTTTACAACATGCATAATCACCAAATCATCATTAATTTAAAAGATGTGCATGATTGCAAAATTTTCAAGTTTACACTTTTGCTTCTTAAGATAGGCAAGATAGTAAGTTCTTTCTTCTCTTTTGAGAAATATAATTTTTGCTTCGTTTGCAAAAGTGTAAGCTAGTAAAATTTTACATCATTTTACAAAATGCAAGCTAGCAATTTGGCAAGTGTTACTTCTCTTTGAAGTATGAAGGCTAGCAAGTTTTTGAAAAAGAATGCAAGTTAGCAAGCTAGAAAGATAGCAATGCATCATTTAGAATATACAAACTAGTAAATTTTACTCCCCCTTTGTCATTGTCAAATAGAAGCGAAGAATACAAGATTGTAATTATTTTCCCTTTACTTCAATCTTCAAATCAAGACAAAGATAAAGTATCATTCTTAATTCAATATGTTAGTGCATTATTATAGTTTCAAATTAAAACGTGTACAATTTCAAAACCTTATATTTCATCCTTACTTCATGCATGATACCAAAAATAAATCAATCATCACTATGGGGATACTCAAGTATTCATGATATATCGTTTTTAGCATAACATTCATGATGCTAAGACATTAAAATTTTTAAACATTTATCACTTCAACATTTTGACATTAAAATTTTACATCATTTATCACTTCATGCATTAAATCAACATTTTGATCATGATACCAAACATTTATCATTTATTTTCTCCTCCTTTTGTCATAGGCAAAAAGAGAGGAATTGTAAAAAGGTGTAAATATTCAAGTCATCATATGAAAGATATCAATACAATTTTGGTGATGAAATATACTTCAAGAACACAAGGAATTATACAAAAAAAAATCATATCATGAAAGACAAGATCATATGAATACTAAAAGACATGATTCATTTTGATAAATATTCTCTTTAATAAAATGTAATAAATCATTGGAGAATAAAAAGTGAGGGATCTTGATTCACATAAGAAAAATATCAAGTTTTGATTTTGAGAATTCAAGATCATGATTTCAATAATGTTTTTTTTAATATGTAGCAAGTAAAATCATAGGAGATCAAATAGTAAAAGATCTTCAAAAAAAATTTTAAGTCATGAATTCCGAAAAAAATATTTTATATAGTAAATGGCAAAAAGAGATATAGGAGAAATAGATTTCAATTCATTCATAAGAAATCTTATTATTCATATTGAAAATCTTCTCTTTAGTAAATAGTAAAAGAAACATAGAAGAACAAGGAAGAGATATTAATTTACATAAAATAGAAAATATCTTAAGAGAAAGTTCATGATTCGATTGGAAAAATCTCATTTAGATTCAAATCATCAAAATCTTTTTCAAAGTCCAAGAGATTCATACTATTGAAAAATCAATAAGATAGGGATTGAGAAATTCTTAAGAAAAATATTTTTCTCCTTTTTTTGTTTGATTTATTTCACACAAGCATGCCGAAGTTTTTTTATACCAAATCAAAGTATGTATCATTGTTTAAGACCGAAAAACAAATATCATCATCAAAATTATCATGACAAAAAATATAACACATTAAACATAAGGCTTCTTTAAACAAGAGATTTGATTTATCATTTTAATTCCAATGATAATATGTTTTCCTTTTTATGTGTTTGATTTTATATAAGTATGCTCAAGTTTTTCATATAAAAGCCTTCCATCTTATTTAAAACCAAAAAGTATATTTCACTACGACAAAGATCAATAAGTCATAAATCATAAAATTATCATGCATAATTTGAAAATATAAACTCATTAAGCATGATTTCATTGAACCTAAGGCATCTTCAATCAAAATCAAAAAGCAATACGGAAATCATCAAGATACACCTTATTGCTTCTTAAAAACATACATGAGATTAATCTCATTAGGTGCACAAACATTAAATTTAAATTTAACATTTTGTTTATTTATGAAAAAAAAATATAATTGCCATGATCAATTTTTTTTTAATTTTTCAAAAATACTAGAGAAAAAAGGATGATCCCCTTTTATTTATTTATTTAACAATTTACATATAATTTTTCTAAACTAATTTAAAAATAACTCATGAAATGCATCAAGTAATTTCAAAATAAAGCAAAGGAGTTTTAGTTACCTCGTCGTTGAAAGTCGTTTATAAGAAGCAAATCACATGAATAGAAATTTATAAAAATGAAATGCTGTCCTCTATCTCATCGTCTTTTCAATAAATCTATGCTTGTCATGTATGAATTTATTGAATGTGACTTTGAGGATGATTTCGGATTTCACAAATGCTTGATTCATACTTATGACATGAGACACATTTTAAATATGAATCATGTTCAATGCTTTAATCATGTTACATCTCCCTTAATTCATTTTATTCTCCTAGATTTATTTACCAAAGAGGATAATCTTACGAATGAATGAAATGATACAAATGAATCACTTATCGATATATTTTTTTGAAATATATATTTAATGTGATGTTGATAATTTGAGATGCATATTGAAATTCATGACATGAGATAATTGAATCCTTGACTTACTCTTTATGTGGCTTAAAATCTTGCTTGATGAGTTATTGTATAAGATTTTGCCTTTACGTCTTAAACTTTCATGCTTAACTTGATTTGGAATAAAAAGACTAAGGCATGCTTAGATGAAAAAGAATCACTGAAAAAAATGCCTTTCCCATCTGATCGAGATTAATGATTTCATGATATTTTGTGAATCTCGAAATTGATTTTGATGACTTGTTTATGAGTTTCAAGTTAACAATTTGACTTGAATGAGTTTTATCTAAATCATAATTGTTACGGTAAGTAACTTTTTAGCCGTGACTTCGGGGTCGACACGGCTGGTTCAGGGCTCCAAATGACTCGGATAAGACGTGACTCCCTTTGAAGTCCCGGGGCGGCGGATGCGGGGGATCTCGCTGGGAAACTCCGCCTTGTCAAGCAGGCTTAACAACGGTCGGGTGCCTGCACACAGGTCGGGTCGGTAGCTCGGCCCGACCCCTCCGTCGGGTGCCTGCACACAGGTCGGGTCGGTAGCTCGGCCCAACCCCTCCGACGATCAAGTCAATGGGGAGTAGTATAGTATTGAGAGATCGATCCCCCCCCCCTTTTCGGTTGGGAGCCGGGGTATTTATACAGGGGGTTTGATGTTACCTGATGGGCCATCCTGCAGGAGGAGGGCCGTACCTCTGATGGCGTCTGTCGTCGTCGCGGGCGTTGCGTGGAGAGCCGAGCTTCGGCAGGGTGAGGGGAGCGTCGGTCAGCCGAGGGGGTCTGGGTACGGTGGGTGTGGGCGCATGTCGTGTCGTCATTAACGTTCGTTCTGGGGCAGTGTGCCGCACAGGGTGTTCGACGTGGGGGGTGTATTATGTCAAATCCGGGGTGCTATGTCAGGTCAGATTTTTACCCCTATCATATGCCCCATCCGAAAGGAGCTATGCGTTGGTTTTGCATGTGGGGAGTCCGATGCATGGCTTCCTGCTTCAGGCGTGCTCTTCGTGTGGGTCTGAGAGGCGCGCCGTAGACGGATCGATCGCGTGAACGCTTCTTGAGCAGCGCTAGGCCGAGACACGCAACTCTATCGGGAGGCCGAGCAGGGTTGGACTCGGGGCCAATAGAGCCGATGAGGATCGAGAGCTGAGGGCCGAGGAGCACAACGCAGGCGGGGTGACCGCGCAGGTGTGTCTCGGGATGTGATGGAGCCGAGGGCAGAGGAGCACAACGCAGGCGGGGTGACCGCGCAGGTGACTCGGGATGGCGTAAAGCCGAGGGCCGAGGAGCACAACGCAGGCGGGGTGACTGCGCAGGTGTGATTCGGGATGGCGTAAAGCCGAGGGCCGAGGAGCACAACGTAGGCAGGGTGACCGCGCAGGTGTGACTCGGGATGACATAAAGCCGAGGGCCGAGGAGCACAACGCAGGCGGGGTGACCGCGCAGGTGTGACTCAGGATGGCGTAAAGCCGAGGGCCGAGGAGCACAACGTAGGCGGGGTGACCGCGCAGGTGTGACTCGGGATGGCGTAAGGCCGAGGGCCAAGGAGCACAACGCAGGCAGGGTGACCACGCAGGTGTGACTCGGGATGACGTAAAGCCGAGGGCCGAGGAGCACAACGCAGGCTGGGTGACTGCGCAGGTGTGACTCGGGATGGCGTAAAGCCGAGGGCCGAGGAGCACAACGCATGCGGGGTGACCGCGCAAGTGTGACTCGGGATGGCGTAAAGCTAAGGGCCGAGGAGCACAACGCAGGCGGGGTGACCACGCAGGTGTGACTCGGGATGGCGTAAAGCCGAGGGCCGAGGAGCACAACGCAGGCGGGGTGACCGCGTAGGTGTGACTCGGGATGGTGTAAAGCTGAGGGCCGAGGAGCACAACGCAGGTGGGGTGACCGCGTAGGTGTGACTTGGGATGGCGTAAAGCTGAGGGCCGAGGAGCACAACGCAGGCGGGGTGACCACGCAGGTGTGACTCAGGATGGCGTAAAGCCGAGGGCCGAGAAGCACAACGCAGGCGGGGTGACCGCGCAGGTGTGACTCGGGATGGCGTAAAGTCGAGGGCCGAGGAGCACAACGCAGGCGGGGTGATCGCGCAGGTGTGACTCGGGATGGCGTAAAGCCGAGGGCCGAGGAGCACAACGCAGGCGGGGTGACCGCGCAGGTGTGACTCGGGATGACATAAAGCCGAGGGCCGAGGGGCCGAGTAACACGACCAAGTGGGCAGGACGCGAGGACGCGGCCTCGGGCACCACACAACTGAGGAACACGGCAGGCGGTTGGGCCGCGCCGCGGTGAGTCTCGGTAGAGATTCGGCCGAGGCGCTTGGTGCAGGTAGGTTGTAACCGAGGTGATGGCCCCGGGCGTAACACGACCGAGGCGATACTTGGCTTTTGATCAGTGTTTGGTTGTTTTGACCATTGTGCGGGCGCGGGCAGCCGAGTTGCCATGCCTTTTGGGCGTCGTCGGTTTTCGAGGTTGATATGATTAGGGGCTCCGTACTTCGCACCGCGCTGTGATTAAGAGTCGTGCCAGCCAAAGTTATGGCGATGCAGCTTTTGCATCTTCGCAGCACATCTCAGGAGGGGAAGGGTCGCCGCTTCGGCGGGAAACAGGCTATAAATAGCGCTCCGTCGGTCTCTTTCACTTCTTGGTACCTGCATTCGCTTCAACCCCCTCTTTGGGTGACTTGGCCTAGCACTCTTCAGCCGCCCTGCCTTCCCAAAAGCTCGGTAAGGATGGCTTCCCCTCCGTCATCGTCTCCTTCTTCGCCTCCTCTTTCCGGTGCCGCCGGTGAGGAGGTGGCGTTGGCGAGCCCCCGCTCGTCGTCCGAGGAATGGGCCACCAAAGCCCTTGAATCGCTGATGTGGCCGCACGACCTCGACTCCACCATGAGCGAGTCGTCGCTGGGCCTCCTTCGGGACCGTTATGGTATCCCAATGGAGTTCACGCTCCTTGCCCCTGAGCCGGGGAAGCGGGCGTATGATCCCATTCCTAGGGCCTTTGCCCTAATCGTAGATGCCTTCGAAGCTGGACTACGCCTACCGTTCCACCTGGTCATAACCTCCTGTGTCGCGTGGTGGCGCATTTTTCCTTCTCAGATGGCGCCGAATTCTTGGCGCTACCTGGTGGCGTTCCTCGGGGAATGCTACTACGCCCGAATCACCCCGAGCCGGTCTCTTTACCTTTCCTGTTTTCGCATGTCCAGGGGGTCGGGGGGCTATTACTTGTCCGCCCAACCAGGTTTCCGGGTCAGCGGTGTTGAATCTCGGATTTTGATGATAAAATCAATTGATGAGTTATTTGATCTAATCCATATTATTGAGTTAAGTATGCAGGATTAACTATGATAACTAGAAAACACAAAGCAAGAATACCGGAGTCAAGTTCGATGAACGTTTAAGAGTCCGAAGAATCGTCGGAGATGCTGATGGAACCAACCGAGAAGAAATCGGGAACCTATTGGAAGTTCGCCGAAGAGATCGTCGTAGGTTCGCAGAGATCACCGAGAAGTCTCGGCTACTCATTAAAGTCATCATAAGTTCAGGAGCGTGCTTGGACCCCGTCGGAAGAAGTTCGTCGGAAAGCTCGCCGGAACAAGACTTGACGTTCGCGGTTGATAAAATTGCTTAGGATGTGTATTGTTATGTAGTTCACTTGTAATTAGGATTAGGATTAAGAAGATCCTATATCCTGGTTATGGGCCAATTGGGCCCGAGTTCGGACTAGTTTAGGCCAAGATTGAAGCCCAACTAGTCGGGCTGAAAACACTGTAGTCGGGCTGAAAACACTGTAGGTGGTGGCACCGCCTGGCTTGGCGGTGGCACCGCCCAGCACCCGAGAGCTGGGCGGTGACACCTCCTGGGCTGGGCGGTTGCACCGCCCAGCACCCGAGCACTGGGCGGTGGCACCGCCAACATCGGGAAACCAAAGAGAATTCAAATTTGGAGCCCAAATTTTGGAGCCCAAATTTGAATCCTCTTGAGGCCTATAAATACCCCTCAAAACTCAGCTGAGAATACAACTTTTTGTGTAGCAAAAGTTTGAGAGAAAGGTCTTAGAAAAGTGTTAGCTTGTCTTCTTTTCAATTTGCTAGTGTTCACCTCATCTCTTCTCGAAAATCTGTAAGAAAGTGAACCGCTTGTAAAGAGTTGTAAGAGGGGTATTTACCCTTCCATTTCAAGAGACTTGCTAGTGGAAGGTGGGAGCCTCATCGAAGAGGGGCCTCGCAAGTGGAGTAGGTCATTTGACCGAACCACTCTAAAATTGGCGTGATTCTTGGTTTGCATTTCATTATTGCTATTTACATTATTGCAAACCTTCTTATATGCTTTAAGTTCCTTATTACTTTTGCTGCACATATTTAAGAATACGCTTTCAAGATTAAGCTTTTCAAGTTCCGTTCTTATCGTACGAAAGATTTACTAAAACCGAAGTTTTAATCCGCTGCACTAATTCACCCCCCCCTCTTAGTGCCGCTCCGATCCTAACAATTGGTATCAGAGCAAGGTTATCTCTCATATTTGGTTTAATACCCAAGAGAGATGGCTTACTCCGGCATGCAAGAGGGTCATTCTATTGCACGACCACCTTTCTTTAATGGGTCGGATTACACATATTGGAAGACTCGCATGAGGATCTTCCTCATTTCTATGGACTTTGAGCTTTGGTCTATTGTCGAGAATGGATTTCAAAAATCTTCTCTTCCGATGAGCGAATGGAATGAATTGGAGAAGAAGGTTTTTGCTTTAAATGCAAAGGCTATGAATGCCTTGTTTTGTGCACTAGACAAAAACGAATTTAATCGTGTTTCAATTTGTGATTCGGCTTTTGATATTTGGAGAACTCTTGAGGTCACTCATGAAGGCACTAGCCGAGTGAAAGAGTCCAAAATCAACATCCTTGTGCACTCTTATGAACTTTTCCGAATAAAACCAAGTGAGTCCATCGGAGACATGTACACCCGGTTTACGGATGTCATCAATGGACTCAAAGCTCTTGGTAAAGATTTTACTAACTTTGAACTAGTAACTAAAATCTTAAGATCCCTCCCTAAAAGTTGGGATCCAAAAGTCACGGCCATTCAAGAGGCCAAAGACCTTAAAGTATTCCCTCTTGAAGAACTCATTGGGTCTCTAATGACCTATGATATGACATGTCAAGCTCATGACGAGCTCGAGAACCCCCTTCCAAAGAACAGGAAGGATATGACACTCAAATCACAAGAAGACCACTTGAAAGGAACATCAAGTGATGAGGACAGTGACAATGACATTGCACTTTTGACTCAAAAATTCAAAAAATATTTAAGGAAGAACAAATTTAAAAATAATATAAAAAATAAATTTGAACAAAAGAAGGACCAAGTGATTTGCTATGAATGCAAAAAACCGGGACACTACAAGAACGATTGCCCTCAAGCCAAAAAGAGAACATCAAAGAAGAAGGCGCTAAAGGCAACGTGGGATGATTCAAGTGCATCCGAAGAAGAGGAGTCCAACACCGAGCAAGTTGCTCATTACGCGCTAATGGCTTTAGGAGAAGAGGTATGTGATTTATTTAATGAAGATTTATCTTTTGAAGAACTCTCTATCGCTTTTCATGAATTATTTGATGAATGTAGAACTGTTAGCAAGAAGTTAAGTATCTTAAATAAAGAGCATGCTTTGCTACAAGATAAGTTTGATAATATTCAAACTCCTCCATGCTCTAAGTGTGAGCATTTAGAAGCAATAAAAAATGAAAATTTGCTTCTTAAAGAAACCTTAAACAAGTTTAAGGTTGGTAGCAAAGGATTAGATATGATCCTTGCACACAAGGGTCACATCGCAAATAGAAATGGAATTGGATTTGTAAAAGGATTACATCAAAATCCTACCACTTTCATAAAATGACCTACATTACATGTTTCCTCTTATATGCAATGCAACTTCTGTTGCAAATCCGGACATATTGCCTACAAATGTCCATTTAGGAAAATGAGTTCACAAAAATTAATATGGGTTCCTAAAGGAACTATAAAGGATTCAATAATAAATAACAAAGTTAGTGGGTCAATTTTTGAGGCACCCAAAATCAAATGGGTACCTAAAAATCATCCTCTTTTGTAGACAAACCCACAAGCTAGGAGCAAGAGATGGTATCTCGATAGTGGATGCTCAAGACATATGACTGGAGATCCATCTCATTTCTCTATGCTCACTAGCAAAGAAGAAGGGTACGTCACCTTCGGAGACAACAACAAAGTCAAAATCATTGGCAAGGGAACTATTGGTAACAAATTTAGTTTTTCCATTGATGATGTTTTACTAGTTGATGGATTGAAACACAATCTCTAAAGTATTAGTCAACTATGCGATAAAGGTTATATCGTTAGGTTTGAATCAAATATGTGCATTATTGAAAAACCAAATCATAACATGACTATGATTGCGTTAAAACAAAATAATGTCTATACCATCAATCTTGATGAACTAAGTAATGAAATGTGTTTTTCCGCCGTAAATGATGATGCTTGGCTTTGGCATAGGAGATTAGGTCATGCAAGCATGAAAACAATATCTAAAATCTCATCTCAAAAACTAGTATGAGGGATTCCGAATATGAAGTTTATTAAGGATAAGGTATGCGATGCATGTCAACTAGGGAAACAAATAAAAACAAGCTTCAAACCAAAAAATCAAATTAGCACCACTAGACCATTACAATTGATCCATTTGGACTTATTTGGACCAATTGATACAACAAGTCTAGGTGGAAGCAAATATGCTTTTGTGATTGTGGATGACTACTCTAGATACACTTGGACCTATTTCTTAATTCACAAAAGTGATTGTTTCAAGTGTTTCTCTAAATTTTGTAAACTCACTCAAAATGAAAAAGGTTTCATGATTTCATCAATACGAAGTGATCATGGTGGCGAATTTCAAAACCATGACTTTCAAAATTTTTGTGAAGTTAATGGATACAATCATAACTTCTCCACTCCGAGAAATCCCCAACAAAATGGAGTAGTTGAAAGAAAAAATAGAAACCTACAAGAAATGGCAACAACTATGTTAAATGAACATAGTTTACCTAAGTATTTTTGGGCCGAAGCCGTAAATACGGCTTGCTACATCATGAATAGAGTTCTAATAAGACCTTCCTTATCAAAAACTCCCTATGAATTATGGAATAACAAAAAATCAAATATTTCCTATTTTAAAGTTTTCGGTTGTAAATGCTTTATTTTAAATGAAAGAGATGCCTTAGGAAAATTTGATGCTAAATCCGATGAAGGCATCTTTCTTGGTTACTCTTCCGTTTCGAAAGCTTTTCGGGTTTTTAATAAAAGAACTTTAGTAATTGAAGAGTCTATTCATGTAGTCTTTAATGAAGTCTCAAATTTTAAGAAAAATGATTTTGACGATGATCTTGGTTTTGATAATTTGAATTTAAATGAACCCCTTCCTCAAAATAGCAACTTGGATGCACCTTCTTCCGAAATTTCCTTACCTAAGGAATGGAAGTATATAGATGCTCATCCAAAGGAGCTAATTATAGGGGATACATCTAAAGGGATTCAAACTCGTTCCTCTTTCAAGAATTTTTGTGCTAATGCCGCCTTCCTCTCTCAAATCGAACCTAAGTGCATTGACGAGGCCATAAAAGATGATTTTTGGGTTATTGCAATGCAAGATGAATTAAATCTTGTATGTTTTTTGTCAAAAAAAACAAAAAAATCAAAAAACTATGTTTTTTGTCAAAAAAAAAAATTAGATGTGGGTGAGGTATTTAAGTCACTATTAAATTATTTTAACTTACCAAAAAAAAAAGATGAATTAAATCAATTTGAGAGAAATAAGGTGTGGGAGCTTGTTCCTAGACCTAGTGACCATTTAGTCATTGGTACTAAGTGGGTCTTTAGAAACAAGCAAGACGAAAATGGTATCGTGGTTAGAAACAAGGCTAGATTAGTGGCCAAAGGTTTCAACCAAGAAGAAGGTATCGATTACGAAGAAACCTTCGCTCCCGTGGCTCGATTAGAAGCCATAAGGATGCTCCTTGCCTATGCTAGTAGTTATAATTTTAAACTATTTCAAATGGATGTCAAAAGTGCCTTCTTGAATGGTTTTATTTCCGAAGAAGTATATGTCGAACAACCTCCCGGATTTGAAAATACTCTTTTTCCTAATCATGTATTCAAATTGACTAAGGCTCTCTATAGCTTGAAACAAGCTCCTAGAGCTTGGTATGAAAGGCTTAGTTCCTTTCTTATTTTAAATAATTTTACCAAAGGCAAGGTTGATACTACATTGTTTATTAAACATTTTGAAAATAAATTTCTTATTATGCAAATTTATGTTGACGATATTATTTTTGGCTCTTCGGATGAATCACTATGTGAATCATTTGCCAAATCTATGAGTCATGAATTCGAAATGAGTTTAATGGGGGAATTAACTTTCTTTTTAGGATTACAAATCAAACAACTTAAGGATGGTATATTTCTTAACCAATCTAAATATACGTTAGAATTGTTAAAACGATTTAACATGGATAATTCAAAAGCAATAAACACCCCTATGAGTACTGCGACTAAGTTAGATATGGATGAAATTAGTGAAAATTTCGATCAAAAAATATATAGGGGTATGATAGGTAGTCTACTCTACCTTACCGCGACTAGACCAGATATCATGTTTAGTGTAGGACTTTATGCTAGGTTTCAATCAAATCCTAAACTATCTCATCTTAAAAGTGTTAAAAGAATATTTAGGTATCTTAAAGGAACTCCAAATTTAGGTTTATGGCATCCAAAATCTGAAAATTTTGATTTAATGGCTTATGCGGATGCCGATTTTGGCAGATGTAGAATAGATAGAAAAAGTACATCCGGAACATGCCAATTTTTAGGACATGCACTTGTTTCTTGGACTTCCAAGAAACAAAATTCAGTAGCACTATCTACAGCAGAAGCCGAATACATTGCTGCAAGTGCATGCTGTGCACAAGTTGTTTGGATGAAAAACACATTAGAAGACTATGGAATTCACTTTAAAAATATTCCCATAAAATGTGATAATACTAGTGCCATATGTCTTACTAAAAATCCAATTCAACATTCTAGAACTAAGCACATCGACGTTAGGCATCATTTCATACGCGATCATGTCCTTAACAATGATGTTGTTCTAGAATTCATTGACACAAAGCATCAATTAGCAGATATATTCACAAAAGCCTTGAATGAAGACCAATTTGAATTCATTAGAAGGGAATTAGGTATGTTAAATTGTCCCTAAATAATAAACTTGTTTAATTGGATTTTCCGTAAAATTTTTCATCTTCTTTCCATCTCTCGGTGAATCTAATCCTTCTCCTTCAAATTCCATATGACATGTTGTGAAATCTCGAAATCGATTTTGATAACTTGATTATGAATTTCAAGTTAGCAATTTGATTTAAATAAGTTTTATCTAAATCATAACCTTGATCTTGCAAAATTGGAATCACAAATAATATCTTTTGGCATTCATGAATTGATAAATATGAAAGTATTGGCATTCATGACTTGAATTTGCTTAAATTAATCATTCTCCTATGTTTCAAAATCCTTTAAATGCCTTATATGATAAATTGAAAAGCAATATTGAGATTCTAATGTATTTAACGATTTAAATGAGTTTGTATTCGAATTATGATCTTGACTTCGTGAGATTACTACTTGAATTTTTATCCCAATCTCTCTCTTGTACATCTACAATTTCTGTTATTTATAGAAAGAAGAGATTAGATAATATGAATGCATGCTGAATTTTCCTCTAAAATGATCTCTGCATAAATATTTTTGCATACTTAATTTTTCAATGATAAAATCGTTGTATGACAAACTATGTGCTTCAAGTCTCATTTCCCTTTTTGTTGATGACAAAGGGGGAGAAAAGTGATGACTTATATCATTCTTAATAGCATGCCAAAATATGAATTGCAAAATCCTTGAAAATATCGTAAGATTGATTGATCATATTGAATGCATGTCTAAAATGTATAATCATGCAATTCAAGTTGAAAATCTTTATCTCTTGTCATAGTAAAATTTGTCTCTTATCTTTTGACTTGAAAAAGATTTTCATCAAAGTTTCGCATTTACATTATGCTTAATAAGAATAACGATAAGTTCTACGGTTAGAGCTTATCGATTTATACTTGAATTCAATGGATGAAATTCAAGTATTTTATCTTCTCATAATATGGCATATAGATAGGGGGAGTTACGTTTAACTCCGTCATCAATTGATTGTCATCATCAAAAAGGGGGAGATTGTTGAATCTCGGATTTTGATGATAAAATCAATTGATGAGTTATTTGATCTAATCCATATTATTGAGTTAAGTATGCAGGATTAACTACGATAACCAGAAAATACAAAGCAAGAATACCGGAGTCAAGTTCGATGAACGTTTAAGAGTCCGAAGAATCGTCGGAGATGCTGATGGAACCAACCGAGAAGAAATCGGGAACCTATTGGAAGTTCGCCGAAGAGATCGTCGTAGGTTCGCAGAGATCACCGAGAAGTCTCGGCTACTCATTAAAGTCATCATAAGTTCAGGAGCGTGCTTGGACCCCGTCGGAAGAAGTTAGTCGGAAAGCTCGTCGGAACAAGACTTGACGTTCGCGATTGATAAAATTGCATAGGATGTGTATTGTTATGTAGTTCACTTGTAATTAGGATTAGGATTAAGAAGATAATCCTATATCCTGGTTATGGGCCAATTGGGCCCGAGTTCGGACTAGTTTAGGCCAAGATTGAAGCCCAACTAGTGGCTGAAAACATTGTAGTTGGGCTGAAAACACTGTAGGCGGTGGCACCGCCTGGCTTGGCGGTGGCACCGCCCAGCACTCGAGAGCTGGGCGGTGACACCTCCTGGGCTGGGCGGTGGCACCGCTTGGCTGGGCGGTGGCACCGCCAGCATCGGGAAACCAAAGAGAATTCAAATTTGGAGCCCAAATTTGAATCCTCTTGAGGCCTATAAATACCCCTCAAAACTCAGCTGAGAATACAACTTTTTGTGTAGCAAAAGTTTGAGAGAAAGGTCTTAGAAAAGTGTTAGCTTGTCTTCTTTTCAATTTGCTAGTGTTCACCTCATCTCTTCTCGAAAATCTGTAAGAGAGTGAACCACTTGTAAAGAGTTGTAAGAGGGGTATTTACCCTTCCATTTCAAGAGACTTGCTAGTGGAAGGTGGGAGCCTCATCGAAGAGGGGCCTCGCAAGTGGAGTAGGTCATTTGACCGAACCACTCTAAAATTGGCGTGATTCTTGGTTTGCATTTCATTATTGCTATTTACATTATTGCAAACCTTCTTATATGCTTTAAGTTCCTTATTACTTTTGCTGCACATATTTAAGAATATGCTTTCAAGATTAAGCTTTTCAAGTTCCGTTCTTATCGTACGAAAGATTTACTAAAACCGAAGTTTTAATCCGTTGCACTAATTCACCCCCCCCCCTCTTAGTGCCGCTCCGATCCTAACAAGCGGGGCTCCTTCCAGCAACAAGGGGTGGAAGGAGCGCTTCTTCTATGTCTACCATCCGGAGAGTTGGAGCTTCGGGCTCCGGTGGGCTGCGCGCGCAGTTGATAACACTGCCCCGGCCTTGGATGAGGGGGAGCTCCGAGCCCTTCGAAGATTGAAGGAGATCCTCCCATCTTCCCGAGTCATCTGAAAGATGACCGAGGCGTGGTTGGTCGAGGTGGGCTTGACCCCGGTACCTCGAGGTATGCCTTGAGAAGGTGGCAGTAGGCCCTCATGTTTTATTTTCCTCTTTCGGGGTGCTCACCGAGGCCGATGTGTTTTCGCAGAGATGGTGAACCTTGCTGCAGTGCGCGGAGGACGCGCCCCGTTCACAGCATCTCCACGGCGTCAGGTCGGCCTAGGCGCCGGCACAAGAGAGGCGCCAGTGGAGCTCGAGGATGCCCGCCCTCGGAAGAAGGCCAAGGTCGGTGCTTCGAAGAAACCGACTCCCCCGCGGGCTCAGGAGAGCGTGGGGGCGGCGGAGTCAGGCTCGCACGACAGGCGAGGGCGTGGTCGGGGCGAGGCAGGCCCGAGCAACGAGGCGGGGAAGGCGTCGCAGGAGCCCACGATCCGGGACTTATGCCGTCTGCCCGCGGGGCCGTCGAACGACTTCTACCAAGCACGCCTGATGGGTGAGCTTTCCGAAGGCCAACCGTCTGACCGGTTGGTAGCCCGCTGGGGGGGGCTGACCCGCGGGACCCAGGTGTGGGCCGATGCGGAGACCGCGGCTGCGTTCATCCAAGGGGGGCTGCATCCCGACCTGGCTTGCGAAATGTATACTCTGCCGTCAGACATCCTGCTCGGTAAATCCGTGAAGTCGCTGCTGTGGGTAAGTGCTCCACTGTTGGCTTCCGACCCATGACGCAACCGAGGGTTGAGGTCAGCACTACGTTATGGCGTTGGCAGATCGTGTTCGCGACTCGAGCCGGGCCTTGGGTATTTTGTGCGATCGCAACGCCGAGCTACGCAGGCAGCTTGAGGAGGTTCGTGCGGGGGCGGCTCCTGAGGCGGTCGCGGCAGCCGAGCAGCGCTCCTCGGAGCTTGAAGAGGAGGTGACGCGTCTCCGGGCTGAGGCAGGGGCGACCGAGGCTGAGGTCCTTCGCCTAAGGTCCGAGGCGAAGGCGGCTGAGGAGGAGAAAGACAACCTCCGAAGGCTCCTAGAGGGGGCGTAGTCCGAGGCTTGCCTGGCCCGAGGCGAGGCGGTCGCCCTTACCCAGCGGCTGGAGGGGGCTTTGGCTGACGCGAACGGGGCCTCGGAAGCCCTGGCGGCCGAGCGGGAGCGGCGGCCAGAGAAGGAGAGGGAAATAATCGAAGCCTACAAGCAATCCCCCGGCTTCCAACTCGGGCTGGTTCGGTCAGGGCAGGTTACCTACGAGTATGGGTACCGGATAGCCCTGGGCCGATTCCGGACGTGCCATCCCGGGTTGGGGGTCGAGGCAGATCCTTTTACCTCGCACCCCGAGGACTTAGACGTAGACATGCCAGAGGAGGTTCCTTTCGACGATAGCGTCGGGGGCCCCGATGGCTTAGGGCAGTCTTGAAGTCGGCTCAGCCGAGCCGTTTTAGCTTCTTGTAACTTTTGTAGTCTTCGGGTCAAGTCGCAGTTGTAATCCCGTGCTTCATAAAATCTTCTCCCAGTGTGCCTTTTCGCTTCGAGAGTTGTCTTGTATTCTCATGCTTCAGAAATAAAGGTCCTTTCCCCGTATGTCTTTGAGCTTCAGAAATTGCACAGCTTCGACTTGGGAGATGTTAACACGGGTATTGACCTTAGACAAAGAACTTTTTAAGGTTCTGGATGTTCCACGTTCTCGGCAAGGAGGAACCGTCCATCGCTGTGAGCCGATACGTACCCGGTCGGACCACGCCGGCGACCCGATATGGTCCCTCCCACTTAGGGGCCAGCTTCCCCCTCGTTCGGGTCGGGTCGCTGACCTCGGCCCTTCGTAGGACTAGATCGCCTAACTTGATCGGTCAGGGTCGTACCTTTCTGTTGTAAACCCTGGCGACGGCTCTCTGGTGAGAGAGGGCCTTCAGGTGCACGTCGGCGCGTCGCTCCTCGAGCATGTCGAGGCTGGCGCGAAGTCCCTGGTTCGAGGCTTCCTCGTCGTAGCTCCTCGTCCGAAGCGTGGCGATAGCCATCTCGGGTGGTAGGATGGCCTCGGTTCCGAACGTCAAGCTGTACGGGGATTGTTCGGTCGTACTATTGGGAGTGGTGCGCAGCGACCATAACACACTGGGGAGCTCGTCCGTCCAGGTCGATCGGGCCGCATACACTCTTCTTTTGAGGCCATCCAAGATGGACCGGTTGGTTACCTCGGCCAACTCGTTCGTCTAAGGGTGGGCCACCGAGCTGAACCTTAGTTGAATGCCATGACCGGCGCAGAATTCCCGAAAGCTTGTGCCTGCGAACTGAGGTTCGTTGTCGGTGATAATGGCCCTGGGCAACCCGAACCGAGTTACCAGGTTCTTCCACATGAATTTCTCCATTTGATGTGACGTGATCGTCGCCAGTGGCTCGGCCTCGACCCACTTTGTGAAGTAGTCTACTCCTACAATTATGTACTTCCGTTGTCCAGAAGCCGGCGGGAAGGGACCGAGGAGGTCCTGCCCCCACTGGGCAAACGGCCATGCGTAGTCGATGGGGCAGAGCGGGACCGAGGGTTGTCGGGGTGCGCGGGCGTGTTGCTGGCACAACCGCACCGCTGCACGTAGGCTTTCGCATCTCGGCACATGGTTGGCCAGTAGTAGCCTTGGCGGAGTATCTTGTGCGCCAAGGTTCGTCCGCCGATGTGTTCGCCGCAGACCCCCTCGTGAGTTTCGGCCAGGACTGTCCGTGCTTCGTCAGGCTCCAAGCATCGCAGGAGGGGATGGGTGAAGGACCGTTTGTAAAGCCGACCACTCTCCTCGGCGTACCACGCGTGTGTGCGGCGCAGACGCCGAGCTGCGACTTCGTCGAGGGGGAGAGTTCCATCCCGCTTGAAGCGCAGCAACTCTTGCACCCACGTGGTCGGCGCACCGCCTAGGGCCATAGTCGCTACTTCGATGGTGCGAGCGGGGAGCTCCTCAATCTCTGGCCACGCTTCGGGGGTTTGTCTTGACGCCAGCTTAGCGAGCGCATCGGCTCGCTCGTTTTCCTCCCTCGGAACATTAGATAATGTAAAGTAAGGGAATCTCGGGGTTAGGTCTCTTACTCGTGCCAAGTATTTTGCCATGGTTGCGTCCCGAGCTTCATATCCACCGCTGAGCTGTTTGGCCACAAGTTGCGAGTCGGTGAGGACGTGTATTGCGTCCACCTGCATCTCGAGGGCCAGCCTCAATCCCGCTAGGAGTGCCTTGTATTCCGCCTCGTTATTAGTGGCTTTAAACCTGAAGCGGAGGGAACGCTCGAACGAGCATCCGTCAGGGGCGAGGAGGACCAGCCCCGCTCCGGCACCCCTCGAGTTGGCCGAGCCGTCCACGTGTAGGATCCAAGCCTCAGGGGTTTGCTCGGGATCTCTGTCCATCGGAGCTAACTCCGCGACGAAGTCGGCTACCGCCTGGGCCTTCATGGCGGTCCTGGGTACGTAACTGATATCATGTTCACCGAGCTCCACCGCCCATCGGAGGAGCCGACCTTCAACATCGAATTTTGTTAAGACCTGCCGGAGAGGCTGGTCGGTGATGACTTCCACCGGGTGCGCCTGGAAGTAAGGGCGCAACTTCCGAGCCGAGAGCACCAGGGCGAGTGCGAGTTTTTCTATCGATGGGTAGCGCTCTTCAAGTCCACTCAGGGCGTGGCTGACATAGTAGATCGGGAGTTGTGGGCCGGAGCTTTCCTTGACAAGGACGGAGCTGACCGCATGCGGGGAGGCTGCTAGGTAGAGTCCCAGCTTCTCGTCGGGGGAGACAGAGGCGAGCCGAGGGAGGCTGGCCAGGTGCTGCTTTATCTGCTTTAAAGCCTCCTCGCATTCCGATGTCCATTGGAAATTCTTCGGGTTTTTGAGCGCCTTGAAGACCGGGAGGCAGCGATCGCCCGATCGGGCGAGGAAGCGGGACAGGGCGACAAGTCTTCCGTTGAATCGCTGCAGGTCCTTAACCGTCCGAGGGGACTGCATATCGATTATTGCCTGTACCTTCTCCGGGTCGGCGTCGATTCCTCTCTGGTGTACAATGAATCCTACGAACTTCCCGGAGGTGACGCCGAAAGCGCACTTTGTGGGATTGAGCCGCATGCCGAACTTGCGCAGCGTGGCGAAGGCCTCGGCCAGGTCGGCAAGGTGCGTTCCGGCCTCTCGGCTTTTCACAATCATGTCATCCACGTAGACTTCCATGTTTCTGCCGATTTGATGGGCAAACATCTTGTTTACCGTCCTCTGGTATGTGGCCCCGACATTTTTTAACCCGAACGACATGACCTTGTAGAAGTATATCCTTGATCGGTGAGGAAAGCCGTATGTTCTTTGTCTTCGGGCGCCATCCTGATTTGGTTGTACCCTGAATAGGCATCCATGAAAGAGAGGCGTGCGTGCCCCGCCGTCGCGTCGACTAGCTGGTCGATCTTCGGGAGGGGATAGCAGTCTTTAGGACACGCACTGTTGAGACTGGTGTAGTCAACGCACATCCTCCAGCTTCCATTGTGTTTTTTCACGAGAACTACATTGGACAACTACTGAGGATACTTGGCTTCTTCTATGAAGCCTGCCGCTAAGAGTCGGTCCACCTCCACTTGTATGGCGCGTTGTTGGTCAGGGGCGTGGCACCGGGGCTTTTGCTTCACTAGGCGAGCGTCAGGTGGGATATTGAGATGATGCTCCGCGACCTCTGGGTCGACCCCCCCCATGTCCGATGGGGACCAGGCGAAGATGTCGGCATTTTCCCGTAGAAGACCGACGAGTTGTTCCCGTTCCCGTTCGGGTAGTTCCGATCCGACCCTAACCGTTTGGTTCGGCCGCGCTTCCTGCAAAGGAACGTCAACAGTGGATCCCCTCGGCTCGGGGTGAGGAGCTAGTTTCTTCGCTTCCCGCGGATCTTCCAGGGGCGCCTCGGCCCTGGTTCTCTTGCCCAATGAGACGGAGGTAAGGTAGCAGCGCCTGGACTCTCGGGGGCTTCCGGTGACTTCCCCGACCCCCTCGCGAGTCGGGAATTTGACGGTCCGGTAGTAGGTCGAGACGACGGCTCTGACCTTGTTGAGGGTCGGTCGACCGAGTATGGCATTGTTAGCGGTGGGAAGGTCGACCACCAGGAAAGTGGTCATTACGGTCTTCGATCTCGACGGTGTCCCCACAGTCAGAGGCAAGGTAATGGCTCCCAGGGGCGATATTGAATCTCCCGTGAAGCCGGTGAGCGCCGAGCAGATCGGGCTTAAATTTTCCCTGGCCAGGCCCAGCTTCTGGAAGGCACCAAAGTAGAGTATGTCGGCCGAGCTTCCCATGTCGACCATGATTCTCCTCATTTGCGCGTTGGCTACCCTGGCCGATATCACCAAGGCGTCGTCGTGGTCGGGTCGCTCAGCAGCTCCGGTTGGGAAGGTGATCTCGGGCTCGGGCTCGTGTCCCGAGGCTTCCTCCGGATGCGGGGCCTCCGGCTATGACATCGATGTGTCGCTCGACAAGGCCCTCTGGGCGAGGTGACTGCTCCTTGTTCGGCCGGAGGTACTGGCCGAGATGACCTCTGAGGATGAGCTCCTCGATTTGTCTCTTCAACTCGCAGCACTGCTCAGTGTTGTGCCCGTGTTGTCGATGGAATCGGCAATACTTTGAACGGTCTGCGAGCTCCCGCGGGTTCTTCATCGGGTGAGGGTCCCTGAGCAGCTGTAATATCCCTCACTTTTAAAAATTATTAATAAGAAACTATATGTAAATTTGAGGATCTATATGTAAATATAAAAATTTCAAGGACTAAACTGCTAAGTTGCAAAATGAAAAGAAAATAAAGAAAACCGAAAATTTCAGTTTTATCCCACCGCCTCCCACGCACTCTCTGTTTCTTCGAGAAACAGAGAGGAGCGGTGGGGCGTGAGGAGAGAAGAAAGAAGAAGAAGAGGGAAAAGAAGAGAGGAGGAAGAGGGAGAAGAGAAGGAAAGAAGAAGAAGAAGAAGAGAGGGAAGATGGAGAGGAGAGGGAGAGGCAGCAGCAGCAGCTAGGGCTGCTGCACCTCTGTTTCCCGCAGGTGGAAACATAGGAGAGGATGTGTGGGGCGTTGGGGAGGAGAAGGGAAGAAGAAGAAGAAGAAGAAGAAGAAGAAGAAGAAGAGAGGAGGATAGCTGCGACAAGGCTGCAGCGAGGAGGTGTGTGGCGTTGGGGAGGAAAAAAAAAGGAAGAGGAGAAGAAGAGAAGGAGAAGAAGAGGGAAAAGAGAGGGAAGAGGGAGAGGAGCGAGAGGTGGCAGCAGCTAGGGCTGCAGCACCTCTGTTTCCTGCAGGTGGAAACAGAGGAGAGGTGTGGGGCGTTTGAAGAGGAGAAGAAGAAGAAGAGGAAACAGGAGAAACTTTACACATAATGAATTTTACTTTTACTTACCAAAAAAAAAAGAGGAAGCAGGAGAAGAGGTTGTGATACCTCTGTTTCCTGCAGAGGAAACAGAGGAGGGAAGTAGAAGAGGAGAAGAAGAAGAGAAGGGAAAGGAGGAGCTGCGGCTGCGGCGGTGGAAGCTGCAGCTGGAAGAGAAGGAGAGGAAGAGATGGTGAGGAAGAAGAGAAGAAGTAGAAGCGGGTGAAGAGGCGGCACCTCTGTTTCCTGCAGGAGGAAACAGAGGAAAGGAGGTGATGTTCGTCGGGGAGAAGAAGTGGAGGAAGGAGAAGAAGAGAAGAAGAAGAAAGGAAGGAGGAGGAAGAGGAGAAGGGAAAGAAGTAGCTGCGGCTGCGGCTGTGGCAGCTGCAGCTGTGGCA
This sequence comes from Musa acuminata AAA Group, assembly GCF_036884655.1. Taxonomy (NCBI): domain Eukaryota; kingdom Viridiplantae; phylum Streptophyta; class Magnoliopsida; order Zingiberales; family Musaceae; genus Musa; species Musa acuminata. The sequence continues at coordinate 23,507,183 of NC_088353.1, read as the reverse complement.
GGGAAAGAGGAAGAGGAAGGAAGAAGGGAAGGGGAGGAAGAAGAGAAGGGGAAGAGAAGGGGCTGCGACTGCTGCGATGGCAGCTGCAGTTGGAAGAGAAGAAGGAGAGGAAGATGAGTAGGGGAGGAAGAAGAGGTTGTGGCCGTGGCTAAGGCTGCGACTGCAGCAGTGCAGCTGGGAAAGAAGAGAAGGAAAGGAAGAAGAAGAGAAAGGGGAGGAGAGGAAGAAAGAGGAAGAGGAGAAGGGGTGGCAGCTGCGGCAGTGGCAGCTGCAGTTGGAAGAGTAGAAGGATTTGGGCTAGCACCTTCTTTGGATCTTCGGATCGAAATCTTTGAAAGGCAAGTTCCCTGATCGTTTCTCCTATAATTGCTTTGATGTTTCTTATTGCAAGTTCCCTGATTGTTTCTCCTATAATTGCTTTGATGTTTCTTATTGCAAGTTCCCTGATCGTTTCCCCTATAATTGCTTTGATATTTCTTATTTCAAGTTCCCGATTCGTTCCTCCTGTAATTGTTCTAATCTTTCCTATTGCAAGTATCATGATCTTTCCTTACTATAATTTGATCTCTACATTTGATTTGAATATGTGGAACTTGAATTGTTCTAGCCTTGCATTTGATATATCTCTTGTTTAGACATATTGATCCGAATCTATGCAACTTCTGATATTCTGACCCTTCTACTTTGTTATGGCTATAACTTCATGTATTGACCTCTGATTTGGACGAAACTTATTTGATCAGAATATATACTCATAAACCTTTGTTTTGATAGCTTATTTTAAGAATTCAGAGTAAGTTTGTCTGCCCAAACTTCTGTTTCAAATGAGCCTACAGATTCTGCAAAACAGGGATCGTAATTTCTGACCTTTTGATACTGAACTGCTTATAAGTACCTGTTGCAAACATTGATTTACTCAAAGCTTATTTCATTGGAAACCAGACTCATAGATCTTTCTTTTGATATATGGATTGAAAGATTTGGAATCCAAACACCTGCCCAGTTACTTGTTGAATCTGACATTATGAATTCTGCCAAACAGAGATTTTGTTCTACGACCCTTGTTTACCAAATTATTTGTAACTCTCTCTATTGGACAGTTCAATTCATATGAAGCCTGTCTTATCTGAAAGTATAATCCAATGATATATTTCTGAGTCAATTGGAGCACGATTGATAGTTTGAATCATTTGTTCAATGTGCCTCTTGTATTCTGCCAGAAATCGAGCTTTGGTCGATTTCTAATATTCTGGTTTCATTCCTTTGGAAATTGATATCCTTTAGCTTTCTTATTCAATTGAGCTTTATAATACTGCTCTGAATTCTTGTATGCTCTTGTCCTTAAAGTTATTCGCATTCTTGAAAACTATTGTGTAACGTTTAAGCTATATCGTATTGACTTCTATAGGCACATGTATAACCCATGATTCCGCATTTGCTTCGATGTGTGCCTATTCTAGTTTCATTCCTTTGGATACTTGAATTCGTCAATCCTTCTTATTTGAATTGAGCTAACTATAATTGGATTCCCTGTACACTCTTGCTTCCATTTTCCTTTCTAAAATGAATACATTTGTGAGAGATTTGTGTCCTTGCGTCATTTGTTTTTAAAAAGGCACATGTAAGCTTCGTTGTTCCGCGTGTGCTTCCGTTATATGCTACTTATTGTTGAAACTGCCCTTTTGTACTCTGGTGTGTGGGATTGTCTGGACCTTTGCCAGAAATGGTAAAGGGTATGCGCTATTTGCCCGCTATGTGGGGTCCCGTTATGTGGGATATTCTGGACCTTTGCCAGAAATGGTAAAGGGTATGCGCTTGTTGCCCGCTATGTGGGTATGTGATTAGAGCCTGCGATGCTCTGTCGGCCCCCTTTGACTTCACCTAGACGTGGGTGGATCGAGCTCCCAGACGTGGGAGACTTTTGTCAGGTGGTCATTCAGAAATGGATGAATCACATTCTGACTGAGATCCCACTACACCTTCTGTATGTTTGATATGATATCCAGAGCTTTGGTTATGTGTTTCTGTACATGCTTTGGATAAGATTGATATATTTGCAACATCAAAGACGACGTTTGAGCTTCTATACGGTATTTGTTATTGATATGCTCTGAAATGTTTCATCCACTGTTGATATGTTTCGAAATGTTCCATATGTCGTTGATATGCTCCGGAACATTTCATACGCCATTGATATGCTCCAATTACTCTGTGCTCCATTTGCTATGAACTGATATGTTCTGAATTATCCTATCTGCCATTGATATGCTCCAATTACTCTATGCTCCATTTGCTATGAACTGATATGTTCTGAAATGTCCTATCTGCCATTGATATGCTCCAATTACTCTGTGCTCCATTTGCTATGAACTGATATGTTCTGAATTGTCCTATCTGCCATTGATATGCTCCAATTACTCTGTGCTCCATTTGCTATGAACTGATATGTTCTGAAATGTCCTATCTGCCATTGATATGCTCCAATTACTCTGTGCTCCATTTGCTATGAACTGATATTTTCTGAATTGTCCTATCTGCCATTGATATGCTCCAATTACTCTGTGCTCCATTTGCTATGAACTGATATGTTCTGAAATGTCCTATCTGCCATTGATATGCTCTAATTACTCTGTGCTCCATTTGCTATGAACTGATATGTTCTGAATTGTCCTATCTGTCATTGATATGCTCCAATTACTCTATGCTCCATTTGTTATGAATCAAATATGTTTTGAATGACCTGATACATATGATTTTGTATCTAATGAGATGGTATCCTTGAGAATTCTTGTATTCTGCCTTACATTATGATACCTTACTCGTTTGAAACCGTTCCTTTTGTTCTGAATATGTTTTGTCACTTGCTGAGCCGTTTTTGGCTCACTCCGTTGTTACATAAATCTTTCAGGTCAGCGTGTCACTCTTCGAGATGTTTGATTTGGGCTGAGGCAGTGGATAGCTATTCAGAATTATGGGCAAGTTTCGTTGGTTGTTATGCTATTGTTGTATAAGCATATTTTGTATGTAATGAATTGTTCTGATGATCGAAATGGATATACTGTGTAAAAGTGTTAGAAGATCTTTCTTATTTGGAATTTCGGAATGTTAAGTCTAATTTATGACGATATGAACTTGTGGTGAATAGTTGGAGTTCTGATTGTATAATTTATTTAGCTTGTGGATTTATAAATGTTGTTCATGTTTGTCAAGTTGGCTTGGGTTGCCATAAATGTGAATTATCGAGTGATGTGATATATGATTTTAAAATGCACATGTTTTATATATGTGAATTTGATAGAATGTTTTTCAGTGTCCTCAAATGTTAGTTTGGATCCTGGATTGGTCTGTGATGAAAATTTTAAAAATCATGGATATTTTGAGGGGCGTGACAGCAGCCCCTTCCCTCTCTCGTGTAGGAATATTTCAGTCCGGGAAGAATTCAAGGTGGGAAGAGGAGGCCTCGGGTCAGGTCTGTCCAACTTTCGCCAGGAGGCGGTAGGTTGTTGCTGTCGGGGCGGTTCTGACTTGACCATTTTGTGCTCCTCCCGCTTTCCAGCCATCCAGGTTTCCGCGGTGATAAACTGACTGGCACGTTGGAGCATCTCGGGGACCACGACGGGGGGCCGCTCCACGAGCGACCAGAAGAATCTGGAGGGCTGCAGGCCAGTCATGAAGGCCTGCATCAAGAGTTAGGGGTGAGCATCCGATAATCCACAGATTTGTGTTGTAAATCGGTTCACAAAGTGGGAGAGGGGCTCGTCCTCCTTCTGGTTGAGCCCCAAGAGCAACGCCATGGACGGCTTTGGTCGGGCGTACGCCAGGAAGTTAAGCTCGAAATCCTTGGCGAGCTGGTCGAAGGAGGCGATGGTCCCTGGCTTCAGGCCGCTATACCACGCGCGGGCTGGTCACCGCAGGGTCGTCGGGAACGCCCTGCACATCAGGGCGTCTGAAGTCCTGAATAGCGCCATCTGGGCCCGAAAAGCGGCCACGTGGTCCGCCGGGTCGGCTGCGCCGTCATACGCATCCAGTGAGGGGAGGCGGAAGTGCGGTAGGATCGCCTGGTCCTGTATCTCGGGGATAAACGGAGATCCTTGGTGTCCGTCCGCCCCGAGCTCTCCCTTTGACTTACGAACTTCCTGTTGTACCTCGTCAAGCCTTTGACTGACGAGGCACAGCTGAGCTCATAGAGCGTTCATCGAATCGGCAGTCGGAGCCTCAGGTTCGGGACGGCTCACCGTGTCCTCTGCTTCCCGGCTCCCAGGACGAGTTGTGGGGTTTCGAGGCGAGCCAGGAAGCTCTGGGAGTGGCACGTGGGTCCGGGCAAGGGGCTCCTGTTGCTGCAAAGGTGGCGCCGCATGCGGAGAGGTTCGCTGGGAGACGATAGTTTGCACCATGCTTGTCAAAGCTCGGACCTGGTGGGCGAGGTCATGAAAGGCCTCGGGTGACACTTGCGATGGGTCAGCGGGTGCACCGCCGGGGGGCGACAAGCCCGGGTCATTGAACAGTCGCCAGTAGCGTTCTGATACCGCTGCGGGGCGTTCGTCGTGGGTTTCGTCACGCCGTTCCCCTAAGGCGGTGAGCTCCGCATTTGAGGATCCGCCGAGGTGGATTCGCTGGTCGCCTGACATTTGGATGCGGCCCTTCCTCTAGCGCCAATCTGTTACGGTAAGTAACTTTTTAGCCGTGAGTTCGGGGTCGACGCGGCTGGTTCAGGGCTCCAAATGACTCGGATCAGACGTGACTCCCTTTGAAGTCCCGGGGCGGCGGATGCGGGGGATCTCGCTGGGAAACTCCGCCTTGTCGAGCAGGCTTAACAGCGGTCGGGTGCCTGCACACAGGTCGGGTCGGTAGCTCGGCCCGACCCCTCCGACGATCAAGTCAATGGGGAGAAGTATAGTATTAAGAGATCGATCCCCCCCCCCTTTTCGGTTGGGAGCCGGGGGGTATTTATACAGGGGGTTTGATGTTACCTGATGGGCCATCTTGCAAGAGGAGGGCCGTACCTCTGATGGCGTCTGTCGTTGTCGCGGGCGTTGCGTGGAGAGCCGAGCTTCGGCAGGGTGAGGGGAGCATCGGTCAGCCGAGGGGGTCTGGGTACGGTGGGTGTGGGCGCATGTTGTGTCGTCATTAACGTTCGTTCTGGGGCAGTGTGCCGCACAGGGTGTTCGACGTGGGGGGTGTATTACGTCAAATCCGGGGTGCTATGTCAGGTCAGTTTTTTACCCCTATCAATAATCTTAATCTTGCAAAATTGGAATCATAAATAATATCCTTTGGTATTCATGAATTGATACTCACAATATGAAAGTATTGGTATTCATGACTTGAATTTGATTGAAACATTGCATGCTTAAATTAATCATTCTCCTATGTTTCAAAAATTCTTTAAATGCCTTCTGTGATGATTAAAAATTAATTTGCTTTATGATGAATCACGAATCATGACTTGATCTATGATATTGATATATTTTAATCATGATCTTTGGTTGTATAATTCTTTTGCTCTATTAAAAAGATTTGACAAATGAATCATGTCCTTCTTGAATTTTCTTGATATCATGACATGATTTTGTAATATGGCTTGTTTAATGATTAAATTTTTTAGCCATTGATTTCTCTCTTCTTTTCGATAATGATAAAGGGGGAGTTAGTTTATTAGCCTACATATTTCAAAGGAAGAAAATTTGCTAGCTCGATCATTTCTTTGAAAGAACTTGCTATCATGAACACTACCAATGAATTGCAAATCTTGCAATATAAAGAGAAGCAAAAAATTGCTATCTCGAAAGAAGCAAAATATGCAAAACGTAGAAAACTTGCAATATAATTGCTCTTGCCATGCTTTGTATCAAAAATAGGTTGATATCCTTAAAAGCATCACATTAAATTTTTTAGTGTATCACAATTTATCACATGTATCGCAAATTGAAATTTTCGAGACTATTATTATATCATGTTTAAAAATTGATGTCTTTCATGGCATGATTTCTTTGCATTGTTGTCTTGTATGTATCATGTGATGATTGAAATATTGATTGATGCAAATTTATAGTTTATGTAAAAGTCTATATCATTGGTTTCTCTCCTTCTTTTCGGCAATGACATAGGGGGAGAAAGATTGCTAGCTCAAGGCAAATGCTGGCTAGCTTGTACTCTTCCCTTCTTTTTGACAAAAACAAAGGGGAGAAAGCTTTTGCTAGTCAGAACATGCAAAGAAAAGCAAAGTGCAATCTTGCACAAGAAGCAATTGTTGAATTTCCATGATTGAACTTAAGAATCTTGCTATGCTTTTGTGCTTATATGTTGTGATGAAAAGCTAGCTTGTATGTAGTAAAACTTGCATATCTTAAAAATTGCTAGCTTGTAGTCTAAAGAGAAGCAAACAGTTGCTATCTCAATAAAAGCTAAACATGCTAAATTTGTACTTTGCAACAAAAGCAAAATTGCGAGTTCAAACATTACAAAGGAAGCAAAAATTTGCTAGCTTGCAACTTGCATATTTTAAGAAGCAAGAGTTGCCTTCTTGAACATCTCTAATTTGCTAGCTTGCATGATGTAGAAGTTACTTTCTCAAAAGAAGCAAAAGTGCTATCTTGTATGTTGTAAAACTTGCATATCTAAAACTTGATAGCTTGAATGTTCTAAGCATGATCTAACACTTGCTAAATTTTCTAGCTTCAAACCTGCATGATGATAAAACCTAATATTATGTTTTTCATGCAATGAGTTGAACTTATATCACAAACACAAGAATAGTTGTACTTCTCCTTTTTGTTGATGACAAAGGGGGAGAAGTATATTGATGATATGACATGTTCCGCATAAGTTTATAATGACATGTTGCTTGGATTTTTGAGTCCAAGAGTTTCTATCAAAATGACATATTGATAGGGGGAGTTTGTTTAAACTCTAGGAGTTAAGGTTAACTCCGTCATCAAGTGGTTGTCATCATAAAAAATGGGGAGATTGTTGAATCTCGTATTTTGAAGATGAAACCACTTGATATATGTTTACGATTTAATCTGCATTTTGAGTGATGCAGAATGCTTCGATTAGGATGAGACAATTAAAGCAAGAAAAATCTGTTAGGATCAAGAGCACTAAGAGGGGGGGGGGGGGGGGGGGGTGAATTAGTGCAGCGAAAAACTTTCGACGATTAAAACAACGTTCGTACGATGAAATTGTTTCCGACGTAAAATCGTTTTTGGAAACTTAACTTGAAAGTGAGTTCGAAACTTAACCACCCTTTTACAGTTGCACTCCTTTTGACGGGCTTAGGAGACAACCCTTATAGATTTCTCTTATCTCTTGAAAGATCAAAACTTGGAAGAAAAGAGGGAGGAGAACTTCTAGACTTTACAACACTTTTGAGCTCTAAAATCATAGAGTAAGATCAAACTTTCGGTGCCCTTTCATGCAGAAAATGGTGGGGTATTTATAGGCCCCAAACCAGTTTGAATTCTGAGCTCAAAACTATCATCTCCTAGAATTCCGGGGTCTGGTGGTTGCACTGCCTGACTGGGGCGGTTGCACCGCCTAGTAGAGCTCGAAGACTGAGCCTCTGGGCGGTGCCACCTCATGTCAGGGGCAGTTGCACTACTTGGTAGAGCTCAAAGACTGAGCCTCTAGGCGGTGGCACCGCTTGACAGGGGCGGTTGCACTGCCCAGTCTCGCTCGGAGACTAAGCCCAAGCCGTGCCACCGCTTGACTAGGGCGGTTGCACCGCCCAGTCTCACTCGGAGATTGAGCCCAAGCGGTGCCACCGCCTGACTAGGGCAGTTGCAATGCTTGGCAGAGCTCGGAGATCGAGCTCAGGCAGTTCCACCACCTATCAGGGGCGGTTGCACCGCCTAGCCTAGCTTGGAGACTGAGCCCTGGGCGGTGCCACCGCTGGCCAAGAAATCTGGGTCCGAATGGGCTGATCCATTCGTCCCAATTTGGGTCTATCCAGGGCCCAATTGCCCCAAGATTAAGTTAATGGGATCACCTCCCATTTCTAACTTAACCATCGTGCTAACTACGATATTTCTTAAGACATTTACTACAACTTGCTCCGGTGCGTCAATCACTTCTTCTTGCGAGCTTCCGGCGAACTTCCGTCGATCATCCAATGAACCCTCGGTGATGCTCCTGCGGACTTCCAGCAAACTCCTAGACTTGCGATGTTCCACTTGGTGAGTTCTGACGAGCTTCTTTGGTAAGCTCCTGGACTTCTCGGATTTGTTCCCGTAGAACCTCCGACGACCGTCCGGACTTCCGTCGAACTCTCGAACCCCTAACGTGATCATGGTCTTGACTCTGGCACAACTCCTGCTGCATGTCTTTCTTCCATCGTAGTTAATCCTGCACATGTAAAACAAAACTTTGATCGAGACAATTAATCCTAAGCAATTAACCAAGTTGTCCGGCATGTCATTGGTCCCTCGACGCTTCGTCCGATTCTTCGGCGCATCGTCCTCTCCTACGGCCTATTGCCCAATCGACCAGTTGACTCTGCAACTCTGATATCCTTGGCGCAATACCTGCTCTTCTTAAACCGATGCCCGAGTCCATGACCCGAAACTTTCTATCGATACGTCGACCGATCCATCGGCCTGACGTCTAATCTTCTAACATGTTACTCCGGCACAACATGATTTTTCCTGCTTTAATTGTCTCATCCTGATCGAAGCATCCTGCATCACTCAAAGCATAGATTAAAACAAAAACATAATTATCAATTGGTTTCATCATCAAAATATGAGATTCAACAAAATTATGTTGGGTCGAAGGAACATGTCAGAAGATTGGACGTCGTGCAAGTGGATCGGTTGACGTATCGACAGAAGACTTCGGGTCGTGGACTCGATCATCGAGCCAAGAAGAGCAGTATTGTGCCAAGAATATCGGAGTTACGGAGTCAACTGGCCGATTGGGCAATAAGCCGCAAGAGAGGACAATGAGCCAAAGAATCGGACGAAGCGTCAAGGGACCAATGACATGCCGGACAACTTGGTTAATTGCTTAGGATTAATTGTCTTGAACGAAGTTTTGTTTTACATGTGCAGCAATAACTATGATGGAAGTAAGACATGCAGCATGAGTTGCGCCGGAGTCAAGACTATGATCACATTGGGGGTTCGAGAGTTCAACGGAAGTCCGGACGGTCGTCGGAGGTTCTACGGGAACAAATCCGAGAAGTCTAGGAGCTTGCCAAAGAAGCTCATCCAAACTCGCCAAGTGAATCATTGCAAGTCCAGGAGTTTGCCGGAAGTCCACCGGAGCATCGCCGAAGGTGTAGCGGCGACCAGATCTAGGTCGACGGACTGTAGCGGCGACGATACTACAGCGGCGACCAGATCTAGGGCGAAGGGACTGTAGCGGCGGCGACACTGCAGCGGCGACCAGATCCAGATCTAGGTCGACGTACTGTAGCGCCGACGACACTGCAGCGCGACCAGATCTGGTTCGACGGTACTGTAGCGGCGACGACACTGCAGCGGCGACCAGATCTAGGGCGACGGTACTGTAGCGACGATCTGAAATTCTGCAGCGGTGACTTTTCCCTATGGTGACGATTCAAAGCCTGTTGAAAAGAGTGGTCGACGTACTGTAGCGGCGACGACACTGCAGCGGCGACCAGATCTAGGTCGACGGTACTGTAGCGGCGACGATACTGCAGCGGTGACCAGATCTAGGGCGACGGTACTGTAGCGGCGGCGACACTGCAGCGGCGACCAGATCCAGATCTAGGTCGACGTACTGTAGCGCCGACGACACTGCAGCGCGACCAGATCTGGTTCGACGGTACTGTAGCGGCGACGACACTGCAGCGGCGACCAGATCTAGGGCGACGGTACTGTAGCGACGATCTGAAATTCTGCAGCGGTGACTTTTCCCTATGGTGACGATTCTGTAGCGGTGACCAGAAGAGGGATCAAACATGGCATCGACGGCCCCTAGGGCTGGCGACGGTGGCGGGAGGGTTGAAACGATGGCAAGACTCCCTACCGTTATCCCTCAAGTTGCTCCTCCACCATATCCTCTCCAGAGAGAAACTCCTTCGATGAAGCAGCATCGAAGCAGGTCGCGCTCTAGATCGCGGCAGCCTGCTCTAATTTCCAATGACCCTCGGCCTTGGACTAGCCTATTCAAGGCTCCGGTTGGAAGTCCAGATCTAAGCTTGGAATTCATTACGCCAGAAGTTCAGGCTGATAAGAAGATTGCTGTATACGAGACTGCTGATTCAGCAGAGCTTATTGAGACATGGTCAATGGCGATTGTTGGCTATGTGGTAGGTCTCAAAACATCTTATTTCCCATTATCCTCATTTATCAAAACTTGATGGGGAATATCGTCATTTGATCTTCATATGCTGGAGAACGGATTCTTTGTTTGCAAGCTATACTCTGAAGAAGATTTGCAACGAATCCTAGAAGGATTCTGGACTATCCGCGGTCATCCAATGATTTTACGACGTTGGTCTCCTGATGTCCGTTTGGAGTTAGATAGCCTACAGTCTATTCCATTATGGGTATCCTTTCAAGGACTGCCTCTACATCTTTGGAGTCGACGTTTTATTGCAAAGTTATGCAGCACTCTGGGACAGCCACTCTACATCGACAAAGCAATAGCAGCTCAGACGAGATTAGCATTTGCACGAGCATGTGTGCTGGTTTCTTCCGATGAAGATCTTCCTAATAAAGTTTTCTATCGCGATCTTGACGGGAACACTCGGAAGGTACATGTCTCATATTCCTGGAAGCCACAACGATGTCAGCATTTCTATCGACCACGTCAAGCACCTCAGCAACAAAGTGATTCTTCTCTAATGGTAGTAGCACCGATGGTGGCGAAAACTATTGAGCATTCCGACTCGCAAGGAAAGCACCGCGGACAGAAGGACAATTCCAAAACTTTATCTCTTCCTATAATGTCAGAGCCTTCCACAACAGAGGTTTCCCATGGTACTAGTGGACAGGAGAAACATAAGTCAGGAACTTCATCTCTTCTAATATCATCGGATCCATCCACAATAGCTCAACGAACTCAGGCCCAAGCAAATCTCGCCAGCAACGATATTCTTCCTCAACAAACTCAGGCCACAACAAACATCGCCAACAAGGATATTCCGACTCAACAAACTCATGCCCCAAAAAACCTCTCTAGCCACGCTGCTCCAACAAGTACTATCCAGGATATTGTGCTGCAACAATCTTATCGAGCTTCAACAAACCCTGCCAATCAAGACCACATGATTCAAGATACTTTAAAGTTTAAAAATCTGCAAGCTGTAGATGAAGTGGATAAATATAGGAATAAAGCCATAAAAGGTAAGGATATTGTGCGGGAGGAAAATACAAAACCGAAGGATAAGAAAAAGGATGGTACAATCCATCCAAAGTCGTAGGATGAATACCTTACTACCTTTTCATTTGTTTATTACTAATGAAGATAACATGCTGGAATGTTCGCGGACTTAATAAGTCGGAGAAATGTCGGGAGCTCAACAGAATAATCAAGTCTGCCGCATGTGAAGTGCTCGGGTGAGTTCATGCTCCATACAGGATCTTGAGTCTCTAATAATCTCTTCGGGTGAAGTGCTCGGTTTTGAGTTCATGCTCCATACAGGATCTTGAGTCTCTAATAATCTCTTTCAAGAGCTGAGCATTGTTTGTGTGTTGACATTCAAAGATTCTATTACATCTCTCCTTCCACATCCACCAAATAGCACATCTGAAAATAACCTTTGCCAGTTGTGTAAGAGGCCCTTTTCTTGAGAAACATTGCATAAGGTCGCCTAGTTCTTGGTGCAAGTTTGGTTGCGGCAGTCTATTGAGTTCAAATCGCTGGAGAATCTCCTTCCATATCCGTTTTGTATAATCACAAGCAAAATAGAGGTGGTCAACAGTTTCTTCTTGTTGCAAACAAAGGGAGCATCGGTTAACATGATAGATACCTCTTCTTTTCATATTGTCTATTGTAGGTAGTTTATTGAGAAGGGCCTGCCATGTCCATAAGGAGTGTCTTTGTGATCCCGATCGATCCCATGTCCAACTGCTTGGGACCCACTTGTTATTTCTTTGCCTAATTTGATTCCATGCGGATGTGGCACTAAATTTACCATTGTCATGAGGCCAAATAAGTATATCTGAAGAGTTGTTCCTGATTCGAATAGCTATGATAGTCGGCCAAAGTGATAACATTTCAGGAGAAATAGGATTAGGGAGACACCAAGTACCGTTAGCGATGAACTCGGAAACCTTCCAGTCTTTGGGAGCCCCAAGATCTTTTCGTATTCTGTCGCCATATAATTGAAATATACTCTTCCCATTCACCCAAGGATCGTACCACATATTAGTACTAGTTCCATAAGAGATTGCATACGAAATGTGTTTGATTAGCCAATTCCTTGCCTTTAAAATTCCTTTCCAAGCTGCAGAGTGGTATGTTCTTGTTGAAATTTCCCATATTGATTCCTTTGAGAGATACTTAGCAAAAACCCAATGTGACCATAAGGAACATTTGTTTTGCAAAAGAATCCACAATTGCTGTACCAAACATGGTTGATTCCAATCTCTAGTATTTCTCAAATTTAGCCCCCCTTCATCTTTCGGTTTGCAGATGCTATCCCAATTTTTTTTTTTTTGGTAAGTAAAAGTAAAATTCATTATGTGTAAAGTTTCTACAAATAGCTTTATCTATACAAGTCATAGACAAAGCCAAGTAACTCATAGAGTGCTAATGCGATAGTTATGACTACACATGCTGTAGACTATAACTACCTGTGGGTACATTATTTGGCATCATTCCGAAGATCTTTAGCTAATAGCAAAATTAAATTTGATAAAAATATCTTTTTCTCTTCGGGTGAAGTGCTCGGTTTTGAGTTCATGCTCCATACAGGATCTTGAGTCTCTAATAATCTCTTTCAAGAGCTGAGCATTGTTTGTGTGTTGACATTCAAAGATTCTATTACATCTCTCCTTCCACATCCACCAAATAACACATCTGAAAATAACCTTTGCCAGTTGTGTAAGAGGCCCTTTTCTTGAGAAACATTGCATAAGGTCGCATAGTTCTTGGTGCAAGTTTGGTTGCGGCAGTCTATTGAGTTCAAATTGCTGGAGAATCTCCTTCCATATCCATTTTGTATAATCACAAGCAAAATAGAGGTGGTCAACAGTTTCTTCTTGTTGCAAACAAAGGGAGCATCGGTTAACATGATAGATACCTCTTCTTTTCATATTGTCTATTATAGGTAGTTTATTGAGAAGGGCCTGCCATGTACATAAGGAGTGTCTTTGTGATCCCGGTCGATCCCATGTCCAACTGCTTGGGACCCACTTGTTATTTCTTTGCCTAATTTGATTCCATGCGGATGTGGCACTAAATTTACCATTGTCATGAGGCCAAATAAGTATATCTGAAGAGTTGTTCTTGATTCGAATAGCTATGATAGTCGGCCAAAGTGATAACATTTCAGGAGAAATAGGATTAGGGAGACACCAAGTACCGTTAGCGATGAACTCGGAAACCTTCCAATCTTTGGGAGCCCCAAGATCTTTTCGTATTCTGTCGTCATATAATTGAAATATACTCTTCCCATTCACCCAAGGATCGTACCACATATTAGTACTAGTTCCAGAAGAGATTGCATAGGAAATGTGTTTGATTAGCCAATTCCTTTCCAAGCTGCAGAGTGGTATGTTCTTGTTGAAATTTCCCATATTGATTCCTTTGAGAGATACTTAGCAGAAACCCAATGTGACCATAAGGAACATTTGTTTTGCAAAAGATCCCACAATTGCTGTACCAAACATGCTTGATTCCAATCTCTAGTATTTCTCAAATTTAGCCCCCCTTCATCTTTCGGTTTGCAAATGCTATCCCAATTTACCATATGCATTGCCTTATCATTTGTGCCATTCCAGAAGAAGTTCATTAATAACCGTTCAATATCTTGGAGAAGTCCAGCAGGCAGAAGAAATGCATTACACCAATATATAGAGTAGGAGTGCAATACCGAACGGATGAGTTCGAGTCGTCCTGCTTTTGATAGAAACCTATTTTTCCAAGAAGAAATTCTATTTTTTATTTTTTGCAAGATAGGTTGACAGTGGGTTTTGTGAATGCCTGTGGATATGAGCGGGAGACCCAAATAAGGAACTGGCAAGCTTCCTTCACTAATCCCCAAAGTTTGTGAAATAAAGACCTTATCCTCAACGTAAGGGCTCATATATATACTTTACTTTTCGCATGATTTAACTGAAGTCCAGAAACCATACCAAAGTCATTCATAATGGTAGCCAGGTTCTTTACTGAAGTTGGTTCATTTTGGAGAAAGATAAGTAAGTCATCTGCAAATGTTATATGTGATATATGAACAGAACCAGCACTGGGTACCTTAATGCTGCCATTTAAGACTGCGTGTTCCAACATACAGCTAAGTCCTTCCATCACAATAGTAAAGAGATACGGAGAGAGTGGATCACCTTGTCGGATGCCATTCGTGCTCCCAAAAAAACCAATAGGTGAGCCATTAAAGAGTATCGAAAACTTTGGAGTTTCTAGGCAAGATTGAATCTAATTAATCCATTGCTGTGGGATGTTCATATCAAGGAGCATCTTATAGATAAATTTCCTATTAACTAAATCAAAGGCTTTCCTTAGATCAGCTTTAATGCAGATTTTTGTCCCTCTTGCTTTTGAATGCAAATCTTTGACCAAGTCATTAGCAAGCAAAATGTTATGATGTATACTTCTCCCTTTGATGAAAGCAGCTTGATTTGGGCTAATGATCTTGTGTAATACCTTTTGCATTCTATTTGCCAATACTTTGGAGATGATCTTGTATATAAAGTTGCATAATGATATGGGTCGATAGTTCTCTAGTGAATCAGCCCCTGCATTCTTCGGAATTAAAGAAATAAAAGTGCAATTCATCTCTCTAAGAATATGACCTGAAGAGAAAAAATGTTGGCAAGCTTTGATCACATCATTTCCAATAATAGACCAAGCAGTTTGGTAAAATTCAGCTGGAAATCCATCTGGACCTGGGCTTTTATGCTTTGGTGACTTAAAGACAACACATACAATTTCGTCATCTGTAATTGGGGCATTGAGGATTGAAATAGCTTCCGAATCAAGTTTTCTAGTCGGCTCCACATGAATGTTATTAGGTTTCCCAGCTTGATTGAGTAAGGAATAAAAAAATTGCTCTGTGTGTGCTTTAACCTCATCTAAATTCTCAATAAGATTATCATCTTTGTCTCTGCATTTGCTGATACGGTTAACAGCCCTTCGAGTAGCAATTGAAGCATAGAAAAATTTAGTATTGGAATCCCCTAGTGTAAGCCAATGCTGTCGAGACTTCTGCTTTGCAAAACTTTCCTCCTGTTTTAAGGCTTGCATGAAGTTATTTCTGGCTTCCGTCTCTTTGTAGATAATATTTTCATCATTTGGCTGAAGTTGCAGCTCATGTTGCAATGACATTAGTTCCTTTCTGCAAAATTGAACTCTGGTGGTAATATTGCCAAAGGTATTTGTATTCCACTCCTTTAGTGCTGCTTTACAGGCTTTGAGCTTTTGACATAAGATGTAAGGGGGAGATCCATGCACATTAACATTCCAAGCAGATCTGATAACATCAAGAAATTGAGGATGAGTACTCCACATGTTAAAGAATCTAAACGGTTTCTTGCCTCTTGGTGTCGCTTTTTCTGCGTGTATATACATTAAAGAATGGTCAGAAAACAAAGGAGCACCATACTCAAGAAGTGAATCTGGGTAAACTGTTAACCATTCATGGTTAATCAAACACCTATCAAGTCGAGCCATTATTTTTCTGTTAGCAGCACCTTGATTACTCCAGGAGAGCCAATTACCCACAGATTTAATATCAAACAATGCTGTAGTGTCAATGTAATCATTAAAACTTTGAAGCTGACTTTCTGAAAGTTGTCTACCCCCCACTTTTTCATTTGTGTACCGAACAGTATTAAAGTCTCCAAGAACAATCCAAGGTACATTGAGACAGCCATTTACAATATTAGTCAGGTCAGACCAAAGAGTATTTCTTTCTTGCATACTGTTTGAAGCATATATACCAGTGAAATTGAATTGACAGCCATTCTTTTTATCCTCTACCTTAAGATGAATGAATTGATCAGTAGCAGAAATAAACCAAGCATTAATAGAGTTAGGATTCCATAAGACCCATATTCTACCAAAAGTTTCATTTGAGTCATTGGTAAACAGTTCTGCGTCCGGCCATATTAAATTCTTTTGAGCTTGAACGCGCGATTGTTTAATTTTCGTTTCCACTAGAATAACAATATCACATGCGGCAGACTTGATTATTCTGTTGAGCTCCCGACATTTCTCCGACTTATTAAGTCCGCGAACATTCCAGCATGTTATCTTTATTAGTAATAAACAAATGAAAAGGTAGTAAGGTATTCATCCTACGACTTTGGATGGATTGTACTATCCTTTTTCTTATCCTTCGGTTTTGTATTTTCCTCCCGCACAATATCCTTACCTTTTATGGCTTTATTCCTATATTTATCCACTTCATCTACAACTTGCAGATTTTTAAACTTTAAAGTACCTTGAATCATGTGGTCTTGATTGGCAGGGTTTGTTGAAGCTCGATAAGATTGTTGCAGCACAATATCCTGGATAGTACTTGTTGGAGCAGCGTGGCTAGAGAGGTTTGTTGGGGCATGAGTTTGTTGAGTCGGAATATCCTTGTTGGCGATGTTTGTTGTGGCCTGAGTTTGTTGAGGAAGAATATCGTTGCTGGCGAGATTTGCTTGGGCCTGAGTTCGTTGAGCTATTGTGGATGGATCCGATGATATTAGAAGAGATGAAGTTCCTGACTTATGTTTCTCCTGTCCACTAGTACCATGGGAAACCTCTGTTGTGGAAGGCTCTGACATTATAGGAAGAGATAAAGTTTTGGAATTGTCCTTCTGTCCGCGGTGCTTTCCTTGCGAGTCGGAATGCTCAATAGTTTTCGCCACCATCGGTGCTACTGCCAAAGCTCCATTTGCATGACCAAAAGATGAAATAAGATGTTTTGAGACCTACCACATAGCCAACAATCGCCATTGACCATGTCTCAATAAGCTCTGCTGAATCAGCAGTCTCGTTTACAGCAATCTTCTTATCAGCTTGAACTTCTGGCGTAATGAATTCCAAGCTTAGATTTGGACTTCCAACCGGAGCCTTGAATAGGCTAGTCCAAGGCCGAGGGTCATTGGAAATTAGAGCAGGCTGCCGCGATCTAGAGCGTGACCTGCTTCGATGCTGCTTCATCGAAGGAGTTTCTCTCTGGAGAGGATATGGTGGAGGAGCAACTTGAGGGATAACGGTAGGGAGTCTTGCCATCGTTTCAACCCTCCCGCCACCGTCGCCAGCACTAGGGGCCGTCGATGCCATGTTTGATCCCTCTTCTGGTCACCGCTACAGAATCGTCACCATAGGGAAAAGTCACCGCTGCAGAATTTCAGATCGTCGCTACAGTACCGTCGCCCTAGATCTGGTCGCCGCTGCAGTGTCGTCGCCGCTACAGTACCGTCGAACCAGATCTGGTCGCGCTGCAGTGTCGTCGGCGCTACAGTACGTCGACCTAGATCTGGATCTGGTCGCCGCTGCAGTGTCGCCGCCGCTACAGTACCGTCGCCCTAGATCTGGTCGCCGCTGCAGTATCGTCGCCGCTACAGTACCGTCGACCTAGATCTGGTCGCCGCTGCAGTGTCGTCGCCGCTACAGTACGTCGACCCAGATCTGGTCGTCGGCGCTACAGTACGTCGACCTAGATCTAGTCGCCGCTGCAGTGTCGTCGCCGCTACAGTACGTCGACCCAGATCTGGTCGCCGCTGCAGTGTCGTTGGCGCTACAGTACGTCGACCCAGAAGGACAAAGTTATTTGCTATGAGTGCAAGAAGCCAGGACACTATTTTTTGAATCTTGAACTTGTGAATTAAGTTTTATGCTCACTTTCTAAAACTTGGAATTCAAATGTAACGGCTATTCAAGAATAAAAAAACTTGAACCATTTACCAATTGAAGAACTATGAAATAACGTGCAATACACGTTAAGAACTTGAGAACCACCTTCCAAAGAGCATGAAGGATTTCAGACTTAGAACAATTGAACACCACTCGAGCATAAGCTCAAATGATGGTGAACTTAAACTCCTCATGAAATTTTTAAAACAAGAATCAAAAATTAAAAACGAACTTAGAAAGAAGAAGAAGTCGACTTTGGATGAATCGAGCTCCTCTGAAGACGAGGAGAAAATCAACAAAGGCGATGTGGCAAACTATGCCTTAACGGCTTTTGATGACGAGGTAAATAAAACTTTTTTTTTTGGTAAGTAAAAGTAAAATTCATTATGTGTAAAGTTTCTACAAATAGCTTTATCTATACAAGTCATAGACAAAGCCAAGTAACTCATAGAGTGCTAATGCGATAGTTATGACTACACATGCTGTAGACTATAACTACCTGTGGATACATTATTTGGCATCATTCCCAAGATCTTTAGCTAATAGCAAAATTAAATTTGATAAAAATATCTTTTTCTCTTCGGGTGAAGTGCTCGGTTTTGAGTTCATGCTCCATACAGGATCTTGAGTCTCTAATAATCTCTTTCAAGAGCTGAGCATTGTTTGTGTGTTGACATTCAAAGATTCTATTACATCTCTCCTTCCACATCCACCAAATAGCACATCTGAAAATAACCTTTGCCAGTTATGAAAAGGCCCTTTTCTTGAGAAACATTGCATAAGGTCGCCTAGTTCTTGGTGCAAGTTTGGTTGCGGCAGTCTATTGAGTTCAAATCGCTGGAGAATCTCCTTCCATATCCATTTTGTATAATCACAAGCAAAATAGAGGTGGTCAACAGTTTCTTCTTGTTGCAAACAAAGGGAGCATCGGTTAACATGATAGATACCTCTTCTTTTCATATTGTCTATTGTAGGTAGTTTATTGAGAAGGGCCTGCCATGTACATAAGGAGTGTCTTTGTGATCCCGGTCGATCCCATGTCCAACTGCTTGGGACCCACTTGTTATTTCTTTGCCTAATTTGATTCCATACGGATGTGGCACTAAATTTACCATTGTCATGAGGCCAAATAAGTATATCTGAAGAGTTGTTCCTGATTCGAATAGCTATGATAGTCGGCCAAAGTGATAACATTTCAGGAGAAATAGGATTAGGGAGACACCAAGTACCGTTAGCGATGAACTCGGAAACCTTCCAGTCTTTGGGAGCCCCAAGATCTTTTCGTATTCTGTCACCATATAATTGAAATATACTCTTCCCATTCACCCAAGGATCGTACCACATATTAGTACTAGTGCCAGAAGAGATTGCATACGAAATGTGTTTGATTAGCCAATTCCTTGCCTTTAAAATTCCTTTCCAAGCTGCAGAGTGATATGTTCTTGTTGAAATTTCCCATATTGATTCCTTTGAGAGATACTTAGCAAAAACCCAATGTGACCATAAGGAACATTTGTTTTGCAAAAGATCCCACAATTGCTGTACCAAACATGCTTGATTCCAATCTCTAGTATTTCTCAAATTTAGCCCCCTTCATCTTTCGGTTTGCAAATGCTATCCCAATTTACCATATGCATTGCCTTATCATTTGTGTCATTCCAGAAGAAGTTCATTAATAACCGTTCAATATCTTGAAGAAGTCCAGCAGGCAGAAGAAATGCATTACACCAATATATAGAGTAGGAGTACAATACCGAACGGATGAGTTCGAGTCGTCCTGCTTTTGATAGAAACCTATTTTTCCAAGAAGAAATTCTATTCTTTATTTTTTGCAAGATAGGTTGACAGTGGATTTTGTGAATGCCTGTGGATATGAGCGGGAGACCCAAATAAGGAACTGGCAAGCTTCCTTCACTAACCCCCAAAGTTTGTGAAATAAAGACCTTATCCTCAACGTAAGGGCTCATATATACTTTACTTTTCGCATGATTTAACTGAAATCCAGAAACCATACCAAAGTCATTCATAATAGTAGCCAGGTTCTTTACTGAAGTTGGTTCATTTTGGAGAAAGATAAGTAAGTCATCTGTAAATGTTATATGTGATATATGAACAGAACCAGCACTGGGTACCTTAATGCTGCCATTTAAGACTGCGTGTTCCAACATACATGATGCTTTTAATGAGTTATTTTTAATTTATTTCCTTAACGAGGTAAATAAAACTTCCTTAATTTATTTTAAAATTACATGATGCTTTTAATGAGTTATTTTTAATTTAGTTTAATTATTTTTCTTTAAAATTACATGTTTAAAAATGAATATGCAGAATATATATATATATATATATATATATATATATATATATATATATATATATATATATATATATATATATATGTTCATTCTAGTAATTTTGAAAATGATAATGAAAATTGCATGTTTTATGTTAATGGAATAAAATGTTAGATTTAAATCTATTCATCCTATGTTTGTTTTTCAAGAAGAAATAATGTGTATATTATTGTCTTAATGAAAATATTAAGAAGTTTAATGGCATTCACAAAACCCACTGTCAACCTATCTTGCAAAAATTAAAGAATAGAATTTCTTCTTGGAAAAATAGGTTTCTATCAAAAGCAGGACGACTCGAACTCGTCCGTTCGGTATTGCACTCCTACTCTATTTATTAGTGTACTGCATTTCTTCTGCCTGCTGGACTTCTCCAAGATATTGAACGGTTATTAATGAACTTCTTCTGGAATGGCACAAATGATAAGGCAATGCATATGGTAAATTGGGATAGCATTTGCAAACCGAAAGATGAAGGGGGGCTAAATTTGAGAAATACTAGAGATTGGAATCAAGCATGTTTGGTACAGCAATTGTGGGATCTTTTGCAAAACAAATGTTCCTTATGGTCACATTGGGTTTTTGCTAAGTATCTCTCAAAGGAATCAATATGGGAAATTTCAACAAGAACATACCACTCTGCAGCTTGGAAAGGAATTTTAAAGGCAAGGAATTGGCTAATCAAACACATTTCGTATGCAATCTCTTATGGAACTAGTACTAATATGTGGTACGATCCTTGGGTGAATGGGAAGAGTATATTTCAATTATATGGCGACAGAATACGAAAAGATCTTGGGGCTCCCAAAGACTGGAAGGTTTCCGAGTTCATCGCTAACGGTACTTGGTGTCTCCCTAATCCTATTTCTCTTGAAATGTTATCACTTTGGCCGACTATCATAGCTATTCGAATCAGGAACAACTCTTCAGATATACTTATTTGGCCTCATGACAATGGTAAATTTAGTGCCACATCCGCATGGAATCAAATTAGGCAAAGAAATAACAAGTGGGTCCCAAACAGTTGGACATGGGATCGATCGGGATCACAAAGACACTCCTTATGGACATGGCAGGCCCTTCTCAATAAACTACCTACAATAGACAATATGAAAAGAAGAGGTATCTATCATGTTAACCGATGCTCCCTTTGTTTGCAACAAGAAGAAACTGTTGACCACCTCTATTTTGCTTGTGATTATACAAAATGGATATGGAAGGAGATTCTCCAGCGATTTGAACTCAATAGACTGCCGCAACCAAACTTGCACCAAGAACTAGGCGACCTTATGCAATGTTTCTCAAGAAAAGGGCCTCTTACACAACTGGCAAAGGTTATTTTCAGATGTGCTATTTGGTGGATGTGGAAGGAGAGATGTAATAGAATCTTTGAATGTCAACACACAAACAATGCTCAGCTCTTGAAAGAGATTATTAGAGACTCAAGATCCTGTATGGAGCATGAACTCAAAACCGAGCACTTCACCCAAAGAGAAAAAGATATTTTTATCAAATTTAATTTTGCTATTAGCTAAAGATCTTGGGAATGATGCCAAATAATGTACCCACAGGTAGTTATAGTCTACAGCATGTGTAGTCATAACTATCGCATTAGCACTCTATGAGTTACTTGGCTTTGTCTATGACTTATATAGATAAAGCTATTTGTAGAAACTTTACACATAATGAATTTTACTTTTACTTACCAAAAAAAAAAAAAAAAAAAAAGTTTGATATCATGCTTAATGATGATGCATGGCTTTTGTATGGAAAACTAAGCATGAAAAGTTAGATTCACCTAAAAAGAAAAATGCATGACTACAACAAACAAAATGATCTTGATGGAAAATGCTTTATGAAATCAATTTCGATGATGCATAATGATGAAATTATGTAATGAAAATATCAAATGTTTTGAAACCATGTTTTGATGTTATGCCCAAAATAGTGATGCATAATGATTTTTGTGATTATTGATCTTTGCCTCAGGGAAAGTTCATTTTCGGTTTTAAATGTTGATGTGTGTTTTTATTTGGCATAAATGAAAAAGACATTCTTCTACGAAATAAATCACATGAATTGAAACAACTAAAAAGAGAAAAACAATTTTCTTGAAAATTCTTTTTCTCTATCTTATTGACTTTGATGAATCTATTTGATCATCTTTGTATGAATCTCTTGAAAACGATTTTAATTTGACGATTTAAATTTGAATGAGCTTAATATTGATTTTTTGAAATTTATAACTTGAGATTTCTTATGCATGAATCAAGATATTATATCATTTGATCTCCTAAGAATTCTTTTTGTTATTTATTTAAGAAGAGATTTGTCAAAATGAATCATGGTATCTCTTGATATTCACAATTTGTCTTCATTATTTGTGCATCTCATCACCAAAATTCTCTTGTTATTTTTCATGTGATGATATGAAATTATGCATGAAATACTCTTGATATTATTTTGATGTATATAAATGAGAAGTTATGATCATGCATGGTATGACGTAATTTAATACCATCAAGTTTCCGAGGGGTATCCCACGAACTTGAATCGCTCCATCCTTGATTCCAACTTATTAAGGTTGTGTCTTAAAGTGGGTTAGCCCGAAATCTTAACAACATTAAAATCAAGCTTCTTCCCTTTCCATATCTCATATAGTGTAGACACTATCGACTTAGTTGGAACTTTGTTCAAAAGGTAAGTTGTGGTCACTAGGGCATATCCCTAGAATGAGATGGGTAAGTTAGCGAAACTCATCATTGACTGTACCATGTGTAATAGTGTCTGATTCCTCTTTTCAGATACACCATTGAGTTGAGGTGTATAAGGAGGTGTCCATTGGGATAGAATCCTATGGTCCTTGAGGAACTAGGTAAACTCTATACTTAAGTACTCACATCCTCGATCTGATTGAAGAGTCATGATACTCTTTCCAATCTGGTTCTCCACTTCATTCTTATACTCTCTAAATTTCTCAAAAGCTTCGGATTTGTACTTCATTAAGTACATATGTCCATACCTTGAGAAATCTTTAGTAAAGGTAATGAAGTAGGAGTAACAACCAATGACATGAGTTGACATGGGTCCACATACATCACTATGTATGAGTTCTAGTAGCTTAGTGGCTCTCTCTAGTTCCACTAAATGGAGAGTTGGTCAATTTTCCATGAAGGCAAGGCTCGCAAGTTTCATATGACTCATAGTCGAATGGATCTAGATATATATCCTTTTAGCAACTTTTAGATCTTTCCCTCATGGATATGACCTAGCCTACAATGCCACAGGTATGCACTATTCACCTTATCTCGTTTCCTCTTAAACAAACTTGCATTTTAAAGGCAAGGAATTGGCTAATCAAACACATTTCGTATGCAATCTCTTCTGGAACTAGTACTAATATGTGGTACGATCCTTGGGTGAATAGGAAGAGTATATTTCAATTATATGGCGACAGAATACGAAAAGATCTTGGGGCTCCCAAAGATTGGAAGGTTTCCGAGTTCATCGCTAACGGTACTTGGTGTCTCCCTAATCCTATTTCTCCTGAAATGTTATCACTTTGGCCGACTATCATAGCTATTCGAATCAGGAACAACTCTTCAGATATACTTATTTGGCCTCATGACAATGGTAAATTTAGTGCCACATCCGCATGGAATCAAATTAGGTAAAGAAATAACAAGTGGGTCCCAAGCAGTTGGACATGGGATCGACCGGGATCACAAAGACACTCCTTATGTACATGGCAGGCCCTTCTCAATAAACTACCTACAATAGACAATATGAAAAGAAGAGGTATCTATCATGTTAACCGATGCTCCCTTTGTTTGCAACAAGAAGAAACTGTTGACCACCTCTATTTTGCTTGTGATTATACAAAATGGATATGGAAGGAGATTCTCCAGCGATTTGAACTCAATAGACTGCCGCAACCAAACTTGCACCAAGAACTAGGCGACCTTATGCAATGTTTCTCAAGAAAAGGGCCTCTTACACAACTGGCAAAGGTTATTTTCAGATGTGCTATTTGGTGGATGTGGAAGGAGAGATGTAATAAAATCTTTGAATGTCAACACACAAACAATGCTCAGCTCTTGAAAGAGATTATTAGAGAGTCAAGATTCTGTATGGAGCATGAACTCAAAACCGAGCACTTCACCCGAAGAGAAAAAGATATTTTTATCAAATTTAATTTTGCTATTAGCTAAAGATCTTGGGAATGATGCCAAATAATGTACCCACAGGTAGTTATAGTCTACAGCATGTGTAGTCATAACTATCGCATTAGCACTCTATGAGTTACTTGGCTTTATCTATGACTTGTATAGATAAAGCTATTTGTAGAAACTTTACACATAATGAATTTTACTTTTACTTACCAAAAAAAAGACTATAACTACCTGTGGGTACATTATTTGGCATCATTCCCAAGATCTTTAGCTAATAGCAAAATTAAATTTGATAAAAATATCTTTTTCTCTTCGGGTGAAGTGCTCGGTTTTGAGTTCATGCTCCATACAGGATCTTGAGTCTCTAATAATCTCTTTCAAGAGCTGAGCATTGTTTGTGTGTTGACATTCAAAGATTCTATTACATCTCTCCTTCCACATCCACCAAATAGCACATCTGAAAATAACCTTTGCCAGTTGTGTAAGAGGCCCTTTTCTTGAGAAACATTGCATAAGGTCGCCTAGTTCTTGGTGCAAGTTTGGTTGCGGTAGTCTATTGAGTTCAAATCGCTGGAGAATCTCCTTCCATATCCATTTTGTATAATCACAAGCAAAATAGAGGTGGTCAACAGTTTCTTCTTGTTGCAAACAAAGGGAGCATCGGTTAACATGATAGATACCTCTTCTTTTCATATTGTCTATTGTAGGTAGTTTATTGAGAAGGGCCTGCCATGTACATAAGGAGTGTCTTTGTGATCCCGGTCGATCCCATGTCCAACTGCTTGGGACCCACTTGTTATTTCTTTGCCTAATTTGATTCCATGCGGATGCAGCACTAAATTTACCATTGTCATGAGGCCAAATAAGTATATCTGAAGAGTTGTTCCTGATTCGAATAGCTATGATAGTCGGCCAAAGTGATAACATTTCAGGAGAAATAGGATTAGGGAGACACCAAGTACCGTTAGCGATGAACTCGGAAACCTTCCAATCTTTGGGAGCCCCAAGATCTTTTCGTATTCTGTCGCCATATAATTGAAATATACTCTTCCCATTCACCCAAGGATCGTACCACATATTAGTACTAGTTCCAGAAGAGATTGCATACGAAATGTGTTTGATTAGCCAATTCCTTGCCTTTAAAATTCCTTTCCAAGCTGCAGAGTGGTATGTTCTTGTTGAAATTTCCCATATTGATTCCTTTGAGAAATACTTAGCAAAAACCCAATGTGACCATAAGGAACATTTGTTTTGCAAAAGATCCCACAATTGCTGTACCAAACATGCTTGATTCCAATCTCTAGTATTTCTCAAATTTAGCCCCCCTTCATCTTTCGGTTTGCAAATGCTATCCCAATTTACCATATGCATTGCCTTATCATTTGTGTCATTCCAGAAGAAGTTCATTAATAACCGTTCAATATCTTGGAGAAGTCCAGCAGGCAGAAGAAATGCATTACACCAATATATAGAGTAGGAGTGCAATACCGAACGGATGAGTTCGAGTCGTCCTGCTTTTGATAGAAACCTATTTTTCCATGAAGAAATTCTATTCTTTATTTTTTACAAGATAGGTTGACAGTGGGTTTTGTGAATGCCTGTGGATATGAGCGGGAGACCCAAATAAGGAACTGGCAAGCTTCCTTCACTAACCCCCAAAGTTTGTGAAATAAAGACCTTATCCTCAACGTAAGGGCTCATATATACTTTACTTTTCGCATGATTTAACTGAAGTCCAGAAACCATACCAAAGTCATTCATAATAGTAGCCAGGTTCTTTACTGAAGTTGGTTCATTTTGGAGAAAGATAAGTAAGTCATCTGCAAATGTTATATGTGATATATGAACAGAACCAGCACTGGGTACCTTAATGCTGCCATTTAAGACTGCGTGTTCCAACATACAGCTAAGTCCTTCCATCGCAATAGTAAAGAGATACGGAGAGAGTGGATCACCTTGTCGGATGCCATTCGTGCTCCCAAAAAAACCAATAGGTGAGCCATTAAAGAGTATCGAAAACTTTGGAGTTTCTGTTAGGATCAAGAGCACTAAGAGGGGGGGGTGAATTAGTGCAGCGGAAATCTTATAATAATTTAAAAACAAAAAGCTGCGTTCGTTCAAAAACGATTATGATGCAAAAGCAAATTTTCAGTTTGTATCTAAGTGCAGTTTGCGTCTAAGCGCAGATTGCGTCTAAGTGCAGATTTACGTCTAAACGCAGATTTACGTCTAAACGCAGTTTTACGTCTAAACGCAGTTTTACGTCTAAACGCAGTTTTACGTCTAAACGCAGTTTTACGTTTAAACGCAGTGTTACGTCTAAACGCAGTTCTACGTCTAAACGCAGTTTTACGTCAAGACGCAGATTTACGTCTAAACGCAGTTAGACGCAGATTTACGTCTAAACTCTGAAACTCGTTTGTATATTCGCAGAAGGCAGTATGCAGTTAAAATCAAGACGTAAACGTAAACTGAAATCTGATGATTGAGCGAAGAAAGCCGATTTACGTCCGAATGCAGTTTTACGTCTAAATGTTGAAACTCGTTCGTAAAATCGTAGAGGACAGATTGCAGTTATAAATAGGATTAAAATGCAAGCGTAAACTGCAAGGAAGCTTGTTCGTAAAAGCGCAGAAAACAGTTCTGCAGAATCAAACGTAAACGTAAACTGTAATGTACGAAAATACGAGTTTACGTCTGAATCCAGATTTGGAAGAACAGCACTTAGAACTTGTTCGTGAAAGCGCAGAGAGCAGTAGAGATGAGGGAGGTTTGCAGTAATGATAAAGTGCTCGAAATTAAACGCAAACCAGAGATTTATAGTGGTTCGGTCAGCCTTGACCTACTCCACTTTTGGCTTCCTCTACCGATGAGGTTGCCGACGTCAACTAGCTGCCTTCCTTCAATGGGCGAAGGCCAAACTTCCCTCTTACAGTTTCTCTCCTTTTGACAGGCTTAGGAGACAACCTTTACAGACCTTTCTCTCCTCACTTTACAGTTGAAAACTTGAAGAACAGAAGGAGGAGACTCAAGGATTTACAACACGTTTGAGCTCTTTAGAATCACAGAAAAGATCACAATTTTGGTATATGTCTGTATCTTTTCAGTGCTGAATGGGTGGGGTATTTATAGGCCCCAACCCAATTCAAATTTCGAGCTCAAATCGATCAAATCGATCCAATCCCAGAATTTCTGGGATCAGGCGGTTGCACCTCTCGACTGGAGAGGTGGCACCGCCTGGCAGAGCTCGAAGACTGAGCTCTGCCGATTGCTTCTTCTCTGCCAGAGCTCGAAGACTGAGCTCGATGGTTGCATCACCTGGCAGAGCTCGAAGACTGAGCTTGGTGGTTGCATCACCTGGCAGAGCTCGAAATCTGAGCTTGGTGGTTGCATCACTTGGCAGAGCTCCAAACTGAGCTCAAGCTGATGCACCATTCTGCCATAGCTCGAAGACCGAGCTTGGTGAATTCATCACCTGGCCAAGCTCGAGACTGAGCTCAGGCTGATGCACCACTCTGCCAAAGCTCGAAGACTGAGCTTGGTGGTTGCATCGCCTGGCAGAGCTCGGAACTTGAGCTCTGGCGGTGCAACCTCTTGGCTGGAGCGGTTGCACCTCCCAGCCGTGCACCCCTGGCGGTTGCACCTCCTGGCTGGGGCGGTTGCACCTCCCAGCCGTGCAGCCCTGGCGGTTGCACCTCCTGGCTGGGGCGGTTGCACCTCCCAGCCGTGCAGCCCTGGCGGTTGCACCTCCTGGCTGGGGCGGTTGCACCTCCTGGTGCAATCAGGGTCCGAATGGTTCACTCCATTCGACCCACTTGTATCTTTTCAGGGGCCCAATTGCCCCAAGATTAAGCTAATGGGATCACCTCCCATTTTCCTGCTTAATCATCGTGCTAACTACGATTATCTCTAAGACAACTTCTGCAGCTTGCTCCGATGCGTCAATCGCTTCTTCCGGCGAGTTTCCGGCCAACTTCCGTCGATCAACCGACAACCTTCGGTGATCCTTCTGCGGACATCCGGCATACTCCTGGACTTTGCGACGATCCACTTGGCGAGTTCCGACGAGCTTCGCTTGGCAAGCTTCTGGACTTCTCGGATCTGTTCTCTCTGAACCTCCGACGACCGTCCGAACTTCCGTCGAACTCTCGAACTCCCAACGTGATCCTGATCTTGACTCCGGGGCAACTCCTGCTGCTTGTCTTAATCTCATCGTAGTTAATCCTGCACACTTATCTCAACATATAGATTAGATAACAAATGACAATTGACTTCATCATCAAAATCCGAGATTCAACAATCTCCCCCTTTTTGATGATGACAATCAATTGATAAAGGAGTTATCCTTAACTCCCCCTATCTATATGCCATAGTTGAGATAATTCAACCTTGAATTCAAGACCTAAGAATTCAAGTGACGCATTGATAAGTTAGATCAGTTAAACTTATCAATGCTCCCATCATGATGCCTATCATGATGTATCTCTTCAAGAATTATGTCAATGCATGACATACATCAACAAGTTTGTATGATTGTGTTTGTAACCATTCATCATGTAATCATATAAAGCAACGAAGGACTTTTTACATGATGCTTACATTTGATATATTCTAGTAAGTTTGCATTTTCTTTACAATATCAAGATATGATGCAAACTATAGTACATGTTCACATATCTCTTGGTGATGCAAGGATGGCATAACATTGTTTATAGCATCACTCAAGTATTTGCAACTATGACATAGATATGATTATGGCAGTTTAGCTATGACATAGTACATGTTCACATATCTCTTGGTGATGCAAGGATGGCATAACATTGTTTATAGCATCACTCAAGTATTTGCACCTATGACATAGATATGATTATGGCAGTTTAGCTATGACATAGTATTTATCAATTCATATTTTTCTCCCCCTTTGTCATCAACAAAAAGCATGATAGCATTATCAAGCATATAAAAGAAGTCATGACACATATATCACTGTATTGTTTTTGCTTGACGGAGGAAAGTCATTTTCCAAGGAGTTTTAATAAGAGTGTATGGGAACATCCCATTTTTAGCATACATCCTGAAAAATGAACTTCTTACATGCATTTGGTTAAAAATATTTGTCACATAATTTGCGACATGTTAAGCGTTGTCAAGGCATGTAATAGTATTCGAATAATTTTGATGTAGTAACACAATTATTTTAAGTACAGCATTATATCATATTGCATAGCAGGATTTTTAGCAAGTGTAGCATTGTATCACATGGTAAGATATCAGCTTGTATGATGCAAATTTTTGTTTGATACATGGCATGATAGCAAACATATTAGCAATAGCTACCATATCAATGTCATACTGCTAACTTATCAACTTACATTGGTATGTTGCTTCATATTTTCAAGGCATAGGCTTTTAAACCTTTGTAGTTTCAGTAAACAAGAGAGATAAATAACAAGAGATGTTTGCAAATATGCTTACATAGATAAAGATAACCATATCAGGGTAACATATGTACAGCATATCAGGTAACCATAAAGACAAAGTCCTTCATGAATAACATAAGGAGTTTACAACATGTCATATCAAAAACATCAGTTGTTTATACAAGCTTATTCATGAGGTGGAAGATTAAAGTGCCTAAATAAAGAGTCAAATTGTTGATGGATTTGTTGTAGCTCGGTTAGGATTTGATCTTGTCGACGTTCAAGCCGTTCTTGTCGTTGCTCAAATCGGTCCATCCGAATCCCGATATCTTCGATGGATGTTGTGTGAGTTTGCTCAACCGGATGTATTTCCTCAAAGGGACAGATCGGAGGAGAGTGGGTACTCCTAAAGACTGGGGTTTCCGGCTCTGGTTCAGGTTCAAGCTGAGGGGGATCAGTTCTTCTAGGCATTCTAACCCAGTTACCGTTTCTATAGTGACATCTCAGTCGGTGAAGTAGATTTTTGTTTATTATGCTGTATCTATCTGATTTCATTACTTCTTCTTCTGGTGGTATTTGAATGTCGTAAGCTTTCATTATTCTAGTAATAATTCCACCATATGGGAGCATCATATCTTTCGTAGATAATTCCAACATGTTTTGTTGGATCAGATAGCCAAGACAAATGTCACGTTCTTTCATAATTAGGTACATAATTCCTAATTCCAATTGACTCACTTCATCATGATGGTATTGCTTAGGAAGAATTATACTAGTCATGATATAATGAAGTATCTTAGTGTTAAAGGGCATTAGATGTTCACAACTTTTAGGAATAGATTCTACGTTAGGATTGGCAAGGATTGTTCCTAAGGTGTCAACGTAAGATGTTCCAATAGTATTTTCATCCCATGATCCTTTAAAGTAAAGTCCTATGCTTTTCATGGGAATACCTATTATATCACAAATGAATTTATCAGTGATTGAAATGTGTTGTCCTAATAGATAGGTTGATATCCTTTCTTCATCATCTTTTTGCATATTGTTATAAAACAATCTAACTAGTCTAGGATAAATGGGTTCGTTGATCTGCAAAATGGGAAGTAGATTTAGGTTTGCAAACCAATGGATAGTCTCTACATCTCTTAGTTCATTCAGATCTACATATCTTCCTTTATTGATGTTTCTTAGTTCGAAGGAGAGAAATTTTTCAGCATGGTTTTTGGAATCAAAAAGAGAGAGATCAAACTCTTCTACAACTCTCCTCTTTCCCTTGTCCCTTGAGGATCTTCTAGATCCCATTACTACTGCTGTTTTAAAGGGATGATGATGAGCTAAAGTAGATGAAGAACAAAACAGAATTTAAGAGCTTCTTAGAGAATACCTTTGTGAAAATCTTCAAGAGAAGGAAGGATTCTTGATGTTTTGCTCCGAAATGGGAGGTATTTGGAAGGCTTAGAGGAGTGAAGTGGGAATGGAGGAGTCTTGGAAGAGTAGAGGAGGAAATGGGGGTGAGTTGGGGTCGGTTCCTTAGCCGGCCCTAGCGTGATTTTAAGGGGGCAGAGCTGCTGGCGGTTGCACCTCTGGCTGGAGCGGTGCAACCTCTGGCAACCCGTGAAGGCTGGAGGTGCAACCGCCAGCTGGAGAGGTGCCACCGCCTGCAGCAGGTGAGCATTTTAGGATGTTTTGATTTAGGGAGCCTTTGCCTTGAGGAGAGTTTCAGAGCAATCGATTTACATGAATTCGTATGAGTTTTTATTTAAGGAAGAAGCTCTTTGTAAGATAGATCTTTTAACGTGCATACGAATGTTTGTTTGGTGTCCCTTTTAAGATCATGACATGTTTAGCTTCTACAGGAATTAATTCGTAGATGAACAGGTTTTTGAAGATCAGGGGGGTATATGAATCATAAGTTTCAAATTGTATCGTATTTGTGATTTCATAGCTTCCACTTGTTACTTAAGTGTTGTGAGTTCCTTTTTGATTCTTGGTTTATGATTATTGAGAGTTAAGGAGCAGAACATTATTTCTTGCTCCGGCCTAGACTTTTAATGTTTTTTATAGGAACGAATGATCTTTAGGAACCCATTTGCTTTTGGGTGCCTCATAAACAGATCTATATTTTCTATCATGTTGCATAGAGTTTATCATGGTTCCTTTAGGAACCCAAACTAATTTGTTTGGACTTGTTTTCTTGAATGGACAACAATGTGTCTTGTGTCCAAATTTGCAACAAAAGTTGCACTTGGTTTGGTGTTGAACGTGTAAGATGGGGCCTTTTACAAAGGTAGTTGGATTTTGGTGAGGACTCCTCACAAATCCAATCCCACTTCTTTTGGGAGCATGACCCTTGTTTGTAAGGATCATGTTTAATGACTTGCTACCAACCTCGAATTTCTTCAAGGTGTCCTTAAGCAGCAAGTTTTCTTTTTGTATAGTTTCTAAATCATGACATTTGATACATGAGTTTAAACTATCATGATGTTCGACTTTTAACTTATCAAACTCACAAGTGAGATTATCATGTAGCTTTTTTAGCAACTTGTATTTCTTATTTATAACTTTGCATTCATCAAATAAATCATGGAAGGCATTTAGTAATTCATCGAAAGATAAATCAGCATCTAATAAATCCGTTACCTCCCCTTCGATGGCCATAAAGGCGTAATGAGCAACTTGCTCGGTGTTGGATTCTTCTTCCTCGGATGCGCTCGAATCATCCCATGTTGCTTGGAGCGCCTTCTTCTTTGTTGTTCTTTTCTTGACTTGGGGACAATCACTTTTGTAATGTCCCAGCTTTTTACATTCATAGCAGATCACCTGGTCCTTCTTAGGTTCAAGTTTATTTTTCACATCATTTTTAAACTTGTTTCTTTTGAAGAATTTTTTAAACTTTCTTGTCAAAAGTGCCAAGTCATCGTCACAATCCTCATCACTTGAGTTTTCTCTCAAGTGGCATTCAGAAGTTTTAAGTGCCATATCCTTCCTGTTCTTTGGAAGGATGTCTTCTTGCTCTTCATGAGCTTTGCATGTCATTTCGTAGGTCATTAATGACCCGATTAGTTCTTCAAGAGGGAAATTTTGCAGATCTTTTGCCTCTTGAATGGCGGTAACTTTAGGATCCCAACTCTTAGGAAGGGATCTTAGTATCTTATTAACAAGCTCAAAATCCGAAAAGCTCTTTCCGAGACCTTTTAAACCGTTGACGACATCCGTGAAACGGGTAAACATGTCGCCAATGGTTTCACTCGGTTTCATTCGAAAAAGTTCAAAAGAATGTAGCAACAAATTGATTTTTGACTCTTTCACTCTACTTGTGCCCTCGTGGGTCACTTCAAGTGTGTGCCAAATATCAAAAGCAGTTTCGCAAGTTGAAACACGATTAAATTCGTTTTTATCTAGTGCGCAAAATAAGGCATTCATAGCCTTTGCATTAAGAGCGAAAGCCTTCTTTTCCAAATCGTTCCATTCGATCATTGGAAGAGAAGATTTTGAAAATCCATTTTCAACAAGGTTCCATAGTTCAAAATCCATAGAAATAAGAAAGATCCTCATTCGGGTCTTCCAGTAAGTGTAGTCCGTTCCACTGAACATGGGTGGACGTGTAATCGAATGCCCCTCTTGGTTTCCGGCGTATGCCATCTCTCTTGGGTTTTAATCCTTTAGAGAGTTAACCGAGCTCTGATACCAATTGTTAGGATCAAGAGCACTAAGAGGGGGGGGTGAATTAGTGCAGCGGAAATCTTATAATAATTTAAAAACAAAAAGCTGCGTTCGTTCAAAAACGATTATGATGCAAAAGCAAATTTTCAGTTTGTATCTAAGTGCAGTTTGCGTCTAAGCGCAGATTGCGTCTAAGTGCAGATTTACGTCTAAACGCAGATTTACGTCTAAACGCAGTTTTACGTCTAAACGCAGTTTTACGTCTAAACGCAGTTTTACGTCTAAACGCAGTTTTACGTTTAAACGCAGTGTTACGTCTAAACGCAGTTCTACGTCTAAACGCAGTTTTACGTCAAGACGCAGATTTACGTCTAAACGCAGTTAGACGCAGATTTACGTCTAAACTCTGAAACTCGTTTGTATATTCGCAGAAGGCAGTATGCAGTTAAAATCAAGACGTAAACGTAAACTGAAATCTGATGATTGAGCGAAGAAAGCCGATTTACGTCCGAATGCAGTTTTACGTCTAAATGTTGAAACTCGTTCGTAAAATCGTAGAGGACAGATTGCAGTTATAAATAGGATTAAAATGCAAGCGTAAACTGCAAGGAAGCTTGTTCGTAAAAGCGCAGAAAACAGTTCTGCAGAATCAAACGTAAACGTAAACTGTAATGTACGAAAATACGAGTTTACGTCTGAATCCAGATTTGGAAGAACAGCACTTAGAACTTGTTCGTGAAAGCGCAGAGAGCAGTAGAGATGAGGGAGGTTTGCAGTAATGATAAAGTGCTCGAAATTAAACGCAAACCAGAGATTTATAGTGGTTCGGTCAGCCTTGACCTACTCCACTTTTGGCTTCCTCTACCGATGAGGTTGCCGACGTCAACTAGCTGCCTTCCTTCAATGGGCGAAGGCCAAACTTCCCTCTTACAGTTTCTCTCCTTTTGACAGGCTTAGGAGACAACCTTTACAGACCTTTCTCTCCTCACTTTACAGTTGAAAACTTGAAGAACAGAAGGAGGAGACTCAAGGATTTACAACACGTTTGAGCTCTTTAGAATCACAGAAAAGATCACAATTTTGGTATATGTCTGTATCTTTTCAGTGCTGAATGGGTGGGGTATTTATAGGCCCCAACCCAATTCAAATTTCGAGCTCAAATCGATCAAATCGATCCAATCCCAGAATTTCTGGGATCAGGCGGTTGCACCTCTCGACTGGAGAGGTGGCACCGCCTGGCAGAGCTCGAAGACTGAGCTCTGCCGATTGCTTCTTCTCTGCCAGAGCTCGAAGACTGAGCTCGATGGTTGCATCACCTGGCAGAGCTCGAAGACTGAGCTTGGTGGTTGCATCACCTGGCAGAGCTCGAAATCTGAGCTTGGTGGTTGCATCACTTGGCAGAGCTCCAAACTGAGCTCAAGCTGATGCACCATTCTGCCATAGCTCGAAGACCGAGCTTGGTGAATTCATCACCTGGCCAAGCTCGAGACTGAGCTCAGGCTGATGCACCACTCTGCCAAAGCTCGAAGACTGAGCTTGGTGGTTGCATCGCCTGGCAGAGCTCGGAACTTGAGCTCTGGCGGTGCAACCTCTTGGCTGGAGCGGTTGCACCTCCCAGCCGTGCACCCCTGGCGGTTGCACCTCCTGGCTGGGGCGGTTGCACCTCCCAGCCGTGCAGCCCTGGCGGTTGCACCTCCTGGCTGGGGCGGTTGCACCTCCCAGCCGTGCAGCCCTGGCGGTTGCACCTCCTGGCTGGGGCGGTTGCACCTCCTGGTGCAATCAGGGTCCGAATGGTTCACTCCATTCGACCCACTTGTATCTTTTCAGGGGCCCAATTGCCCCAAGATTAAGCTAATGGGATCACCTCCCATTTTCCTGCTTAATCATCGTGCTAACTACGATTATCTCTAAGACAACTTCTGCAGCTTGCTCCGATGCGTCAATCGCTTCTTCCGGCGAGTTTCCGGCCAACTTCCGTCGATCAACCGACAACCTTCGGTGATCCTTCTGCGGACATCCGGCATACTCCTGGACTTTGCGACGATCCACTTGGCGAGTTCCGACGAGCTTCGCTTGGCAAGCTTCTGGACTTCTCGGATCTGTTCTCTCTGAACCTCCGACGACCGTCCGAACTTCCGTCGAACTCTCGAACTCCCAACGTGATCCTGATCTTGACTCCGGGGCAACTCCTGCTGCTTGTCTTAATCTCATCGTAGTTAATCCTGCACACTTATCTCAACATATAGATTAGATAACAAATGACAATTGACTTCATCATCAAAATCCGAGATTCAACAGTTTCTAGGCAAGATTGAATCCAATTAATCCATTGCTGTGGGAAGTTCATATCAAGGAGCATCTTATAGATAAATTTCCTATTAACTGAATCAAAGGCTTTCCTTAGATCAGCTTTAATGCAGATTTTTGTCCCTCTTGCTTTTGAATGCAAATCTTTGACCAAGTCATTAGCAAGCAAAATGTTATGATGTATACTTCTCCCTTTGATGAAAGCAGCTTGATTTGGGCTAATGATCTTGTGTAATACCTTTTGCATTCTATTTGCCAATACTTTGGAGATGATCTTGTATATAAAGTTGCATAATGATATGGGTCGATAGTTCTCTAGTGAATCAGCCCCTGCATTCTTCGGAATTAAAGAAATAAAAGTGCAATTCATCTCTCTAAGAATATGACCTGAAGAGAAAAAATGTTGGCAAGCTTTGATCACATCATTTCCAATAATAGACCAAGCAGTTTGGTAAAATTCAGTTGGAAATCCATCTGGACCTGGGCTTTTGTGCTTTGGTGACTTAAAGACAACACATACAATTTCGTCATCTGTAATTGGGGCATTGAGGATTGAAATAGCTTCCGAATCAAGTTTTCTAGTCGGCTCCACATGAATGTTATTAGGTTTCCCAGCTTGATTGAGTAAGGAATAAAAAAATTGCTCTGTGTGTGCTTTAACCTCATCTAAATTCTCAATAAGATTATCATCTTTGTCTCTGCATTTGCTGATACGGTTAACAGCCCTTCGAGTAGCAATTGAAGCATAGAAAAATTTAGTATTGGAATCCCCTAGTGTAAGCCAATGCTGTCGAGACTTCTGCTTTGCAAAACTTTCCTCCTGTTTTAAGGCTTGCATGAAGTTATTTCTGGCTTCCGTCTCTTTGTAGATAATATTTTCATCATTTGGCTGAAGTTGCAGCTCATGTTGCAATGACATTAGTTCCTTTCTGCAAAATTGAACTCTGGTGGTAATATTGCCAAAGGTATTTGTATTCCACTCCTTTAGTGCTGCTTTACAGGCTTTGAGCTTTTGACATAAGATGTAAGGGGGAGATCCATGCACATTAACATTCCAAGCAGATCTGATAACATCAAGAAATTGAGGATGAGTACTCCACATGTTAAAGAATCTAAACGGTACCTTGCCTCTTGGTGTCGCTTTTTCTGCGTGTATATACATTAAAGAATGGTCAGAAAACAAAGGAGCACCATACTCAAGAAGTGAATCTGGGTAAACTGTTAACCATTCATGGTTAATCAAACACCTATCAAGTCGAGCCATTATTTTTCTGTTAGCAGCACCTTGATTACTCCAGGAGAGCCAATTACCCACAGATTTCATATCAAACAATGCTGCAGTGTCAATGTAATCATTAAAACTTTGAAGCTGACTTTCTAAAAGTTGTCTACCCCCCACTTTTTCATTTGTGTACCGAACAGTATTAAAGTCTCCAAGAACAATCCAAGGTACATTGAGACAGCCATTTACAATATTAGTCAGGTCAGACCAAAGAGTATTTCTTTCTTGCATACTGTTTGAAGCATATATACCAGTGAAATTGAATTGACAGCCATTCTTTTTATCTTTTTTTTTTGTAAGTAAAAGTAAAATTCATTATGTGTAAAGTTTCTACAAATAGCTTTATCTATACAAGTCATAGACAAAGCCAAGTAACTCATAAAGTGCTAATGCGATAGTTATGACTACACATGCTGTAGACTATAACTACCTGTGGGTACATTATTTGGCATCATTCCCAAGATCTTTAGCTAATAGCAAAATTAAATTTGATAAAAATATATTTTTCTCTTCGGGTGAAGTGCTCGGTTTTGAGTTCATGCTCCATACAGGATCTTGAGTCTCTAATAATCTCTTTCAAGAGCTGAGCATTGTTTGTGTGTTGACATTCAAAGATTCTATTACATCTCTCCTTCCACATCCACCAAATAGCACATCTGAAAATAACCTTTGCCAGTTGTGTAAGAGGCCCTTTTCTTGAGAAACATTGCATAAGGTCGCCTAGTTCTTGGTGCAAGTTTGGTTGCGGCAGTCTATTGAGTTCAAATCGCTGGAGAATCTCCTTCCATATCCATTTTGTATAATCACAAGCAAAATAGAGGTGGTCAACAGTTTCTTCTTGTTGCAAACAAAGGGAGCATCCGTTAACATGATAGATACCTCTTCTTTTCATATTGTCTATTGTAGGTAGTTTATTGAGAAGGGCCTGCCATGTACATAAGGAGTGTCTTTGTGATCCCGGTCGATCCCATGTCCAACTGCTTGGGACCCACTTGTTATTTCTTTGCCTAATTTGATTCCATGCGGATGTGGCACTAAATTTACCATTGTCATGAGGCCATTCTTTTTATCCTCTACCTTAAGATGAAGGAATTGATCAGTAGCAGAAATAAACCAAGCATTAATAGAGTTAGGATTCCATAAGACCCATATTCTACCAAAAGTTTCATTTGAGTCATTGGTAAACAGTTCTGCGTCCGGCCATATTAAATTCTTTTGAGCTTGAACGCGCGATTGTTTAATTTTCGTTTCCACTAGAATAACAATATCACATGCGGCAGACTTGATTATTCTGTTGAGCTCCCGACATTTCTCCGACTTATTAAGTCCGCGAACATTCCAGCATGTTATCTTCATTAGTAATAAACAAATGAAAAAGTAGTAAGGTATTCATCCTACGACTTTGGATAGATTGTACCATCCTTTTTCTTATCCTTCGGTTTTGTATTTTCCTCCCGCACAATATCCTTACCTTTTATGGCTTTATTCCTATATTTATCCACTTCATCTACAGCTTGCAGATTTTTAAACTTTAAAGTACCTTGAATCATGTGGTCTTGATTGGCAGGGTTTGTTGAAGCTCGATAAGATTGTTGCAGCACAATATCCTGGATAGTACTTGTTGGAGCAGCGTGGCTAGAGAGGTTTGTTGGGGCATGAGTTTGTTGAGTCGGAATATCCTTGTTGGCGATGTTTGTTGTGGCCTGAGTTTGTTGAGGAAGAATATCGTTGCTGGCGAGATTTGCTTGGGCCTGAGTTCGTTGAGCTATTGTGGATGGATCCGATGATATTAGAAGAGATGAAGTTCCTGACTTATGTTTCTCCTGTCCACTAGTACCATGGGAAACCTCTGTTGTGGAAGGCTCTGACATTATAGGAAGAGATAAAGTTTTGGAATTGTCCTTCTGTCCGCGGTGCTTTCCTTGCGAGTCGGAATGCTCAATAGTTTTCGCCACCATCGGTGCTACTGCCATTAGAGAAGAATCACTTTGTTGCTGAGGTGCTTGACGTGGTCGATAGACCTTTGTGGTTGGTTGTGGGGTTTGCTGACAAGCTCCATTTGCATGACCAAAAGATAAGCAACGCTGACATCGTTGTGGCTTCCAGGAATATGAGACATGTACCTTCCGAGTGTTCCCGTCAAGATCGCGATAGAAAACTTCATTAGGAAGATCTTCATCGGAAGAAACCAGCACACATGCTCGTGCAAATGCTAATCTCGTCTGAGCTGCTGTTGCTTTGTCGATGTAGAGTGGCTGTCCCAGAGTGCTGCATAACTTTGCAATAAAACATCGACTCCAAAGATGTAGAGGCAGTCCTTGAAAGGATACCCATAATGGAATAGACTGTAGGCTATCTAACTCCAAATGGACATCAGGAGAGCAACGTCGTAAAATCATTGGATGACCGCGGATAGTCCAGAATCCTTCGAGGATTCGTTGCAAATCTTCTTCAGAGTATAGCTTGCAAACAAAGAATCCGTTCTCCAGCATATGAAGATCAAATGACGATATTCCCCATCGAGTTTTGATAAATGAGGATAATGGGAAATAAGATGTTTTGAGACCTACCACATAGCCAACAATCGCCATTGACCATGTCTCAATAAGCTCTGCTGAATCAGCAGTCTCGTATACAGCAATCTTCTTATCAGCCTGAACTTCTGGCGTAATGAATTCCAAGCTTAGATCTGGACTTCCAACCGGAGCCTTGAATAGGCTAGTCCAAGGCCGAGGGTCATTGGAAATTAGAGCAAGCTGCCGCGATCTAGAGCGCGACCTGCTTCGATGCTGCTTCATCGAAGGAGTTTCTCTCTGGAGAGGATATGGTGGAGGAGCAACTTGAGGGATAACGGTAGGGAGTCTTGCCATCGTTTCAACCCTCCCGCCACCGTCGCCAGCCCTAGGGGCCGTCGATGCCATGTTTGATCCCTCTTCTGGTCACCGCTACAGAATCGTCACCATAGGGAAAAGTCACCGCTGCAGAATTTCAGATCGCGCTACTGTACTGTCGCCCTAGATCTGGTCGCGCTGCAGTGTCGTCGCCACTACAGTACCGTCGAACCAGATCTGGTCGCGCTGCAGTGTCGTCGGCGCTACAGTATGTCGACCTAGATCTGGATCTGGTCGCCGCTGCAGTGTCGCCGCCGCTACAGTACCGTCGCCCTAGATCTGGTCGCCGCTGCAGTATCGTCGCTGCTACAGTACCGTCGACCTAGATCTGGTCGCCGCTGCAGTGTCGTCGCCGCTACAGTACGTCGACCCAGATCTGGTCGCCGCTACAGTACGTCGACCCAGATCTAGATCTGGTCGTGTCGCCCTAGATCTGGTCGCCGCTGCAATGTCGCCCGCCGCTACAGTAACGTCGACCCAGATCTGGTCACCGCTGCAGTGTCGTCGGCGCTATAGTACGTCGACCTAGATCTAGATCTGGTCGTGTCGCCCTAGATCTGGTCGCCGTTGTAGTGTCGCCGCCGCTACAGTACCGTCGCCCTAGATCTGGTCGCCGCTGCAGTCCCCTCTTACAACTTTTACAAGTGGTTCACACTCTTACAAATTTTCAACGAAAAGGAAGGAGGTGAACACTCAAGCAATTGAAAATAAGGCATGCTAAAAACTTTACAAAGGCTTTTGTCTCAATCTATTGCTTCTCAAAAAGTTGTATTCTCTGTTGAGAATTGAGGAGTATTTATAGACCCCAAGAGGATTCAAATTTGAGCTCCAAATTTGAATTCTCTTGGATTCTCGAAGCTGGCTGTGCCATCGCCTGTCGGTGGCAGTGCCACCGCCTATCAATATCTCATTGATCGTTTACCGGCGGTGCCACCGCTTGACCATTCGGGTGCTGGGCGGTGCTACCGCCCAGTCTAGTGGTACCACCACCCGATCCTTGGGTTTTGGGCAGTGCGACCACCTAGTTTGGCGGTTCCACCACCCAACCTTTCGGGTTCTGGGCGGTGCCACCGCCCGACCCTACAAGTCACTAGATGGGCTTCAAATTTAGCCGAAACCAGGTAATATCAGGCCCAGCTGGCCCCTAACTAGGATATAGGATTATCCCTTAATCCTAACCCTAATTACATGCAAACTACGCAACTAGAAACATAGTCCTAACAAAGTTTTTAACTAACAAACGTCGAGTCTCCTTCTGACGAGCTTTCCGATGATCTTCCGGTGGACTTCCGATACACCCTCGGATTTCTTCTAGCGAAATCCCAACAGGCTCCCGATCTTGTGGCGAGTTCAGCGAGTAGCCGAGCCTTCTCGATGATCTCCGTGAACCTCCGACGATCTCTTCGACGGACTTCCGAAAACTTTGACAAGTCCCCGATTTCTTCTCGGTTGGTTCCGACAGCATCTCCGACGAATCTTCGGACTCTCGAACACCCATCAAACTTGACTCTGGTAGACTTGCTTTGTGTTTTCAGGCTTTCGTAGTTAATCCTGCACACTTAACTCAATAATATGGATTGGATCAATTAACCCATTAATTGATTTCATCATCAAAATCCGAGATTCAACAGCTTGCACATTTAAAGAGAGCAAACGTACTTCATGTAGCTTGCTTCATGTAAAACATTGTATATTGCTAGCTTGTTATCTTGCATTATTCTTCAAAAACTTGCTAGCCTTCATACTTCAAAGAGAAGTAACACTTATCAAATTGCTAGCTTCTATATTGTAAAATAATATAAAATTTTGTTAACTTGCACATTGCAAAAGGAAGAAAAAATAGTTAGCTTGCATGTTCTAAAATTTTGTGAAATTTTTGCTAGCTTGCATGATGATAAAACTGGAGATTTATGATGCAATATATTGAACTTGTATCTCAAACATTTGAAATTTAAACTTCTCCTTTTTGTTGATGATAAAGGGGGAGAAGTATGATCATGATGCATGATGACGTGTTGCAAATATTCATGATGAATATGGAGCATGATAGAGTTGAGCGAGGTTAGAGAACCTAGCTCAAGCACCACTCTACAGCCCAAGTCTGTTCAGGTACCTAACACACAAGTTCTA
The DNA here is from genome assembly GCF_036884655.1 of Musa acuminata AAA Group. NCBI lineage: Eukaryota > Viridiplantae > Streptophyta > Magnoliopsida > Zingiberales > Musaceae > Musa > Musa acuminata. Next base: position 23,464,970 of record NC_088353.1, on the reverse strand, counting down.
ACTTTACATAGGTCCGACAGAGTATCCCATCCTCCTGAGAGATATGTGAGACGTATTGGAGGAGAGTGTTGAATCTCAGATTTTGATGATAAAATCAATTGATGGGTTAATTGATTAAATCCATATTATTGAGTTAAGTGTGCAGGATTAACTAAGAAAACCAGAAAACATAAAGCAAGAGTACCGGAGTCAAGTTCGATGGACGTTTAAGAGACCGAAGAATCGTCGGAGATGCTGCCGGAACCAACCGAGAAGAAATCGGGAACCTATCGGAATTTTTGAAAGTTCATCGAAGAGATCGTCAGAGGTTAACGGAGATCACCGAGAAGGCTTGGCTACTCGTTAAAGTCATCACAAGATCGGGAGCTTGCTGGGAGTCCGTCGGAAGAAGTTCGTCGGAAAGCTCGCCGGAACAAGACTCGACGTTCGCGGTTGAAAACTTTCTTAGGATGTTTTTAGTTATGTAGTTCACATGTAATTAGGATTAGGATTAAGAGATAATCATATATCCTGGTTAGGGGCAAACTGGGCTCAAAATTAGACTTGGTTTGGGCTGAAATTAAAGCCCAACTTGTGAACCGAAGGGTCTGGTGGTAGCACCGCCTAGCACCCGAAAGCCAGGCGGTGGCACCGCCCAGCACCCGAGAGCTGGGCGGTGGCACTGCCAAGCCACTATCAGTGTTAGACACTGACATGCGGTGGCACCGCCACTGACAGGCGGTGGCACCGCTAGCATCGGGAACCAAAGAGAATTCAAATTTTGGAGCCCAAATTTGAATCCTCTTGAGGCCTATAAATACCCCTCAAATCTCAGCTGAGATTACAACTTTTTGAGAAGCAATTGATTGAGAGAAAGGCCTTAGAAAAGTCTTAGCAAGTATTGTTTTCAATTTGCCAGTGTTCACCTCCTTCTTTCTTGCTGAAAATCTGTAAGAGAGTGAACCGCTTGTAAAAAGTTGTAAGAAGAGTATTTGCCCTTCTCCTTCAAGAGATTTACTAGTGGAAGGGGGGAGCATCATCGAAAAGGGCCTCACAAGTGGATGTAGGTCATTTGACCGAACCACTTTAAAATCGGCGTGATCTCTGGTTTGCATTTCATTATTGCTATTTACATTACTGCAAACTTTCTTACATGCTTTATTCCCTCATTAACCTTGCTGCATACCTTTACGAACACACGTTCAAGTTAAGCACTTCCGAGTTCGATTTTTATCGTACGAAAGATTTGTCGAAACCAAAGTTTTAATCCGTTGCACTAATTCACCCCTCTCTTAGTGCCGCTTCGATCCTAACAATTGGTATCAAAGCTAGGCTCACTCTCATATTTGGTTTGATACCCAAGAGAGATGGCTTACTCCGGCATACATGAGGGTCATTCTATCACACGTACACCCATGTTTAATGGGTCGGATTATACTTATTAGAAGACTCGTATGAGGATCTTCCTTATTTCCATGGATTTCGAGCTTTGGACTATTGTTGAAAACGGATTTCAAAAATCTTCTCTTCCGATGAGCGAATGCAATGAATCGGAGAAGAAGGTTTTTGCTTTAAATGCAAAGGCTATGAATGCCTTGTTTTGTGCACTAGACAAAAATGAATTTAATCGTGTTTCAATTTGTGATTCGGCTTTTGATATTTGGAGAACTCTTGAGGTCACCCATGAAGGCACTAGCCGAGTGAAAGAGTCCAAAATCAACATCCTTGTGCACTTTTACGAACTTTTCCGAATGAAACCAAGTGAGTCCATCGGAGATATGTACACCCGGTTCACCGATGTCATCAACGGACTAAAAGCTCTTGGTAAATATTTTACTAACTTTGAACTAGTAACTAAAATCTTAAGATCCCTCCCTAAAAGTTGGGATCCAAAAGTTACGGCCATTCAAGAGGCCAAAGACCTTAAAACATTCCCTCTTGAAGAACTCATTGGGTCACTAATGACCTACGAAATGACATGTCAAGCTCATAACGAGCTCGAGAACCCCCTTCCAAAGAATAGGAAAGATATGACACTCACATCACAAGAAGATCACTTGAAAGGAACATCAAGTGATGAGGACAGTGACAATGACATTGCACTTTTGACTCAAAAATTTTAAAAATATTTAAGAAAGAACAAATTTAAAAATAATACAAAAATAAATTCGAACATAAGAATGACCAAGTGATTTGCTATGAGTGCAAAAAACTGGGACACTACAAGAACGATTGTCCTCAAGCCAAAAAGAGAACATCAAAGAAGAAGGCGCTCAAGGCAACGTGGGATGATTCAAGCGCGTCCGAAGAAGAGGAGTCCAACACCGAGCAAGTTGCTTATTACGCCCTAATGGCCATCGGAGAAGAGGTAACGGATTTAATTGATGCAGATTTACCTTATCATGAATTATTAAATGCCTTCCATGAGTTATTTGATGAATGTAAGACAATTAGTAGAAAATACAAATTGCTAAAAAAGGAGCATGATAGTCTCACTTGTAATGTTGATAAATTAAAAACTGAATATCATGATAGTTTAGCTCCATGTATAAAATGCCATGATCTAGAAACTCTCCAAAATGAGAACTTGCTACTTAAGGACACCTTGAAGAAATTCGAGGTTGGTAGCAAGTCTTTGAACATGATCCTTACAAATAAGGGTCACGTTCCTAAAAGAAGTGGAATTGGATTTGTGAGAAGTCCTCACCAAAATCCAACCACCCACATTAAAGGCCCTATCTTACATATTCGGCACTAAAGCAATTGCAACTTTTATTGCAAATATGGACATAAAACTTATAAATGTCCATTCAAGAAAATTAGTTCGAACAAACTAATTTGGGTTCCTAAAGGAACCATGATCAATTCAATGCAATATGATGGACAACTTAAATCAGTTTTTAAGGCACCCAAAAGAAAATGGGTACCTAAAAATAATCCCTTCTTGTAGAAACATACACCATCACAAGCTAGGAGCAAGAGATGGTATCTAGATAGTGGATGCTCAAGACATATGACTGGAGATCCATCTCATTTTTCTATGCTCACTTGCAAAGAAGAAGGGTACGTCACCTTCGGAGACAACAACCAAGGCAAAATCATTGGCAAGGGAACCATAGGTAACAAATTAAAATTTTCTATTGATGATGTCTTACTAGTTGATGGATTAAAACATAATCTCTTGAGTGTTAGTCAATTATGCGATAAAGGTTATATCATTAGATTTGAATCAAATGTGTATTATTAAAAAACCAAACCATAACATAACTATGATTGCATTAAAACAAAATAATGTCTACACCATCAACCTTGATGAACTAAGTAATGAAATATGCTTCTCCGCTTTAAATGACGATGCTTGGCTTTGGCATAGGAGACTAGGCCATGCAAGCATGAAACTAATATCTATTTTTTTGGTAAGTAAAAGTAAAATTCATTATGTGTAAAGTTTCTACAAATAGCTTTATCTATACAAGTCATAGACAAAGCCAAGTAACTCATAGAGTGCTAATGCGATAGTTATGAAACTAATATCTAAGATCTCTTCTAGAGAATTAGTGCGAGAAATTCCAAATATAAAGTTTATTAAGGACAAACTATGCGATGCATGTCAACTAGGTAAACAAATAAAAACTAGTTTCAAACCAAAAACTCAAATTAGCACCACTAGACCATTACAATTGATTCATTTGGACTTATTTGGACCAATTGACACGACAAGTCTAGGAGGAAGCAAATATGCATTTGTAATTGTGGATGACTATACTAGATACACTTGGACTTATTTCTTAGCTCACAAAAGTGATTGTTTCAAGTGTTTCTCTAAATTGTGTAAACTCACTCAAAACGAAAAAGGTTTAATGATTTTATCAATTCGGAGTGATCACGGTGGCGAATTTCAAAACCGTGACTTTCAAAATTTTTGTGAAGTTAATGGATACAATCACAACTTCTCCACTCCGAGGAATCCCCAACAAAATGGAGTAGTTGAAAGAAAAAATTGAAACCTACAAGAAATGGCAAGAACGATGTTAAATGAACATAGTCTAGCCAAATATTTTTGGGCCGAAGCCGTAAATACGGCTTGCTACATCATGAATAGGGTTCTAATAAGACCGTCCCTGTCAAAAACTCCCTATGAATTATGGAATAACAAAAAACTAAATATTTCCTATTTTAAAGTTTTCGGTTGTAAATGCTTTATTTTGAATGAAAGGGATGCCTTAGGAAAATTTGATGCTAAATCCGATGAAGGCATCTTTCTTGGTTACTCTTCTATTTATAAGGCTTTTCGGGTTTTTAACAAAAGAACCTTGGTAATAGAAGAGTCTATTCATGTAGTTTTTAATGAAATTTCTAATTTAAAGAAAAATGATTTTGATGATGATCTTGGTTTTGATAATTTGAATTTAAATAAACCCCCTCCTCAAAATAGCAACTTGGATGCACCTTCTTCCGAAATTTCCTTACCAAAGGAATGGAAGTAATTATAGGATGCTCATCTAAAGGAGCTAATTATAGGAGATACATCAAAAGGGGTTCAAACTCGTTCGTCTTTCAAGAATTTTTGTGCTAACACCGCCTTCCTTTCTCAAATCGAACCTAAATGCATTGACGAGGCTATAAAAGATGATTTTTGGGTTATTACAATGCAAGAGGAATTGAATCAATTTGAGAGGAATAAGGTATGGAAGCTTGTTCCTAGACCTAGTGACCATTTAGTCATTGGTACTAAATGGGTCTTTAGAAACAAGCAAGACGAAAATGGTATCGTGGTTAGAAACAAGGCTAGATTAGTGGCCAAAGGTTTCAACCAAGAAGAAGGTATCGACTACGAAGAAACCTTTGCTCCTGTGGCAAGATTAGAAGCCATTAGGATGCTCCTTGCCTATGCTAGTAGTAATAATTTTAAATTATTTCAAATAGATGTCAAAAGTGCCTTCTTGAATGGTTTTATTTTGAAAGAAGTATATGTTGAACAACCTCCCGGATTTGAAAATTCTCTTCTACCTAATCAAGTTTTCAAATTGACTAAGGCTCTCTATAGTTTAAAACAAGCTCCTAGTGCTTGGTACGAAAGGCTTAGTTCCTTTCTTATTTGAAATAATTTTACCAAAGGCAAGGTTGATACTACATTGTTTATCAAACACTTTGAAGATAATTTTCTTATTATGCAAATTTATATTGACAATATTATTTTTGGCTCTTCGGATGAATCACTATGTGAGTCATTTGCTAAATGTATGAGTCATGAATTTGAAATGAGTTTAATGGGTGAATTAACTTTCTTTTTAGGATTACAAATCAAACAACTTAGTGATGGCATATTTCTCAACCAATCTAAATATACATTAGAATTGTTAACATGGTTAATTCAAAAGCAACAAAGACCCCGATGAGTACTTCGACTAAGTTAGATTTGGATGAAAATAGTGAAAATTTCGATCAAAAAACATATAGAGGAATGATAGGTAGTCTACTTTACCTCACCGCGACTAGATCGGATATTATGTTTAGTGGACGACTCTGCACTAGATTTCAATCCAATCCTAAATTATCTCATCTTAAGAGCGTTAAAAGAATATTTAGGTATCTTAAAGGAACTCCAAATTTAGGATTGTGGTATCCAAAATCTGAAAAATTCGATTTAATAGCTTATGCAGATGCTGATTTTGGCGGGTGCAGGATACAAAGAAAAAGTACATCTGGAACATGCCAATTTTTAGGACATGGACTTGTTTCTTGGACTTCCAAGAAACAAAATTCAGTTGCACTATCTACGGTGGAAGCCGAATACATTGCTGCAAGTGCATGCTATGCACAAGTTGTTTGGATGAAAAATACATTAGAAGACTATGGAATTCACTTTAAAAACATTCCCATAAAATGTGATAATACTAGTGCCATATGTCTTGCTAAAAATCCAATTCAGCACTCTAGAACTAAGCACATCGACGTTAGGCATCATTTCATATGCGATCATGTCCTTAACAATAATGTTGTTCTAGAATTCATTGACACAAAGCATCAATTAGCAGATATATTTACAAAAGCTTTTAATGAAGACCAATTTGAATTCATTAGAAGGGAATTAGGAATGTTAAATTATCCCTAAGAATAAACTTGTTTGAATGGATTTTCCATAAAGTTTTTCATCCTCTCTCCGTTCCTCGGTGAATTTGATCATTCTCTTTCAATTCTAAATGACATGTTAAATTACCTTATCCTATCTTGAGTAAAATACCGCTCCCATCTGATCAAGATTAATGATTTTATGATATTTTGTAAATTTCGAAATTGATTTTGAAGGCTTGATTATGAGTTTCAAGTTGACGAATTGAATTTGAATGAGTATGTATTCGAATTATGATCTTGACTTATTGGAGTTACTACTTGAATTTTTTTTTAAATCACAATCTCTTCCTTGTACATCTACAATTTTTGTTATTTATAGAAAGAAGAGATTTGATAAAATGGATGAATGCTGAATTTTCCTTTAAGATGAACTCTGCGTAAATATTTTAGCATACTTAATTTTGAATGATAAAATTTTTGTATGATCAATGCTAAATTCCTGATGTTATAATCACATTTATATGCTTCAAGTCTCATTCCTTTTTTGTTGATGACAAAGGGGGAGAAAAGTGATGACTTGTACCATTTTGATAGCATGACTTAGATGAATTGCAAAAGCTTGTTTGATATGAATGTCTTATATGCCTTGCAAAATCTTTGAAAATATCACAAGATTGATTGATCATATTAAAAGCATGTCTTACATCTATATCATGAAATTAATGTTGAAAATCTTTATCTCGTATCGTAGTAAAATTTTTTTTTTTTTTTTTTTTGGTAAGTAAAGTAAAATTCATTATGTGTAAAGTTTCTACAAATAGCTTTATCTATACAAGTCATAGACAAAGCCAAGTAACTCATAGAGTGCTAATGCGATAGTTATGACTACACATGCTGTAGACTATAACTACCTGTGGGTACATTATTTGGCATCATTCCAAGATCTTTAGCTAATAGCAAAATTAAATTTGATAAAAATATCTTTTTCTCTTCGGATGAAGTGCTCGGTTTTGAGTTCATGCTCCATACAGGATCTTGAGTCTCTAATAATCTCTTTCAAGAGCTGAGCATTGTTTGTGTGTTGACATTCAAAGATTCTATTACATCTCTCCTTCCACATCCACCAAATAGCACATCTGAAAATAACCTTTGCCAGTTGTGTAAGAGGCCCTTTTCTTGAGAAACATTGCATAAGGTCGCCTAGTTCTTGGTGCAAGTTTGGTTGCGGCAGTCTATTGAGTTCAAATCGCTGGAGAATCTCCTTCCATATCCATTTTGTATAATAACAAGCAAAATAGAGGTGGTCAACAGTTTCTTCTTGTTGCAAACAAAGGGAGCATCGGTTAACATGATAGATACCTCTTCTTTTCATATTGTCTATTGTAGGTAGTTTATTGAGAAGGGCCTGCCATGTACATAAGGAGTGTCTTTGTGATCCCGGTCGATCCCATGTCCAACTGCTTGGGACCCACTTGTTATTTCTTTGCCTAATTTGATTCCATGCGGATGTGGCACTAAATTTACCATTGTCATGAGGCCAAATAAGTATATCTGAAGAGTTGTTCCTGATTCGAATAGCTATGATAGTCGGCCAAAGTGATAACATTTCAGGAGAAATAGGATTAGGGAGACACCAAGTACCGTTAGCGATGAACTCGGAAACCTTCCAATCTTTGGGAGCCCCAAGATCTTTTCGTATTCTGTCGCCATATAATTGAAATATACTCTTCCCATTCACCCAAGGATCATACCACATATTAGTACTAGTTCCAGAAGAGATTGCATACGAAATGTGTTTGATTAGCCAATTCCTTGCCTTTAAAATTCCTTTCCAAGCTGCAGAGTGGTATGTTCTTGTTGAAATTTCCCATATTGATTCCTTTGAGAGATACTTAGCAGAAACCCAATGTGACCATAAGGAACATTTGTTTTGCAAAAGATCCCACAATTGCTGTACCAAACATGCTTGATTCCAATCTCTAGTATTTCTCAAATTTAGCCCCCCTTCATCTTTCGGTTTGCAAATGCTATCCCAATTTACCATATGCATTGCCTTATCATTTGTGCCATTCCAGAAGAAGTTCATTAATAACCGTTCAATATCTTGGAGAAGTCCAGCAGGCAGAAGAAATGCATTACACCAATATATAGAGTAGGAGTGCAATACCGAACGGATGAGTTCGAGTCGTCCTGCTTTTGATAGAAACCTATTTTTCCAAGAAGAAATTCTATTTTTTATTTTTTGCAAGATAGGTTGACAGTGGGTTTTGTGAATGCCTGTGGATATGAGCGGGAGACCCAAATAAGGAACTGGCAAGCTTCCTTCACTAACCCCCAAAGTTTGTGAAATAAAGACCTTATCCTCAACGTAAGGGCTCATATATACTTTACTTTTCGCATGATTTAACTGAAGTCCATAAACCATACCAAAGTCATTCATAATAGTAGCCAGGTTCTTTACTGAAGTTGGTTCATTTTGGAGAAAGATAAGTAAGTCATCTGCAAATGTTATATGTGATATATGAACAGAACCAGCACTGGGTACCTTAATGCTGCCATTTAAGACTGCGTATTCCAACATACAGCTAAGTCCTTCCATCGCAATAGTAAAGAGATACGGAGAGAGTGGATCACCTTGTCGGATGCCATTCGTGCTCCCAAAAAAACCAATAGGTGAGCCATTAAAGAGTATCGAAAACTTTGGAGTTTCTAGGCAAGATTGAATCCAATTAATCCATTGCTGTGGGAAGTTCATATCAAGGAGCATCTTATAGATAAATTTCCTATTAACTGAATCAAAGGCTTTCCTTAGATCAGCTTTAATGCAGATTTTTGTCCCTCTTGCTTTTGAATGCAAATCTTTGACCAAGTCATTAGCAAACAAAATGTTATGATGTATACTTCTCCCTTTGATGAAAGCAGCTTGATTTGGGCTAATGATCTTGTGTAATACCTTTTGCATTCTATTTGCCAATACTTTGGAGATGATCTTGTATATAAAGTTGCATAATGATATGGGTCGATAGTTCTCTAGTGAATCAGCCCCTGCATTCTTCGGAATTAAAGAAATAAAAGTGCAATTCATCTCTCTAAGAATATGACCTGAAGAGAAAAAATGTTGGCAAGCTTTGATCACATCATTTCCAATAATAGACCAAGCAGTTTGGTAAAATTCAGTTGGAAATCCATCTGGACCTGGGCTTTTGTGCTTTGGTGACTTAAAGACAACACATACAATTTCGTCATCTGTAATTGGGGCATTGAGGATTGAAATAGCTTCCGAATCAAGTTTTCTAGTCGGCTCCACATGAATGTTATTAGGTTTCCCAGCTTGATTGAGTAAGGAATAAAAAAATTGCTCTGTGTGTGCTTTAACCTCATCTAAATTCTCAATAAGATTATCATCTTTGTCTCTGCATTTGCTGATACGGTTAACAGCCCTTCGAGTAGCAATTGAAGCATAGAAAAATTTAGTATTGGAATCCCCTAGTGTAAGCCAATGCTGTCGAGACTTCTGCTTTGCAAAACTTTCCTCCTGTTTTAAGGCTTGCATGAAGTTATTTCTGGCTTCCGTCTCTTTGTAGATAATATTTTCATCATTTGGCTGAAGTTGCAGCTCATGTTGCAATGACATTTGTAGAAACTTTACACATAATGAATTTTACTTTTACTTACCAAAAAAAAGGAATGGAAGTATATAGATGCTCATCCAAAGGAGCTAATTATAGGAGATACATCAAAAGGGGTTCAAACTCGTTCCTCTTTCAAGAATTTTTGTGCTAACGCCGCCTTCCTTTCTCAAATTGAACCTAAATGCATTGATGAGACCATAAAAGATGATTTTTGGGTTATTGCAATGCAAGAGGAATTGAATCATTTTAAGAGGAATAAGGTATGGAAGCTTTGCTAGTCATAGGTGCCCAGCAAGCCAATTACGTGAGTGATGGCACGTGTGACATGATACAGAATCTTTTTGCTTTTTAAATTTTGGCGTATATCACTTTATAACTATTGCATATGTGCATATATATATTGTGATGTCCTTGGATTTGTGCAATGGGAATCGGATCGTGATGAGATCACGATAATGAGATCGATTCACCTTCAAACACATATCCTAAATAATTCCGGTCATAGGTTACTCGAGAGGGACATCGTGATAACCGGATAGACTGGTGTGCTGTATACCTGTCCATATGATGGATGCAACTGGTCTCATAACTGCTCGTGTAGGGACACTAGGGATACAGTACAGGTGCTCATTGGAGAATGAGTTCACTGATTGATCCGCTTACGGAATGCTGGATGGTTGATGATGCCTTATTGTCAGACAACGATTCCGTAGTCCTAGTGGTGTATCTGGTCCTTAGACTTGAGACACCAAGGATGTCCTGTATGAGTGCTCCACTCTTTGATACCAGACTTATAGGTTTGGCTGTCCCAGATCTAGTACAACTGGTCATTGGGAGTGGTAGTCGACCTTACGAGGGCTATTGAGTGTCGACAGAGGATCATCCACTCTCAGCGTCATGAGAGGAATATCCCATGTGTTCTTGCTCAGACAAATCCTTGGCTAGGGTCATTCGGGTTGAGAGAGAAAGAGTTCTCCGGGAGAATCCGATTAGAGCGAGACTTGTGTAGAAACCGTATGGGTCTGACAGCACCATGCTCGATATACGGTCTCTGGGATATTAGATGGATGAGGGATTATAGGTACATGGTAACTGAGGACAAACAGGTCCAATGGATTGGATTCCCCTGTATCGTCTAGGGACTACGACGTAGTGGCCTAGTACGTCCGTAGTCGATGAGTCGAGTGAATTATTACAGAGATAATAATTCACTGAGTTAGAAGGAGTTCTGACAGGTATGACTCACGGCCAGCTCGATATTAGGCCTAGAGGGTCACACATATATGGTAGGCATTGCGATGAGTAGAGGTTCGGATATGAGATATCCGACGGAGCCCTTATCTTATTGGATGCAGATCCAATACCCACTAGGGAAGGACCCATTAGGGTTTGACACGGGATCTCTATAAATAGGAGGGATTCACAGCCTCATAGGCTAGAGTCTTTGCTTGCCTTTCCTATTCTCCTCTCCCTCTCCACCTTAGAGTAGGCCTAGAGTTTTGAGGAGGGTCGTCGCAACCCTGCTGTGTGGATCACCGCTAGAGAGGAGGACGCTTGACCTCCTTCACCCTCTCCTAAGGATCTGCAAGGAAATAGGGATATACGATCTCCCTATGTAACATAATCTCTATACGCAGTTTTGTGTTTTACGGATTTTTGCGCACCAATCTTCGCACGACGATGAACATCTTTTTGGAAATCGGGGATTTTTGTTTTCTTATTCTTCCGCTGCACATATGATGTCGCCCTCCATGATTTCCCAACAGTGGTATCAGAGCCAAGTTGTTCGTGCGAATGATTGGTTTTGAACTACGTGTGTTGTGTTTAGGAAGAATATTGACATCAAAATCGTTGACGCAAAAGCGAGGAAGGGCAGCAACAGTTGCTGCCCTCGATCTGCATGCCTGCAGCCACCTGCAGCGGCAGTCACAGCCGCAGCCAAGCAGCACAGCGCCGGCGCATGCGCAAGCGCTGTGCCTGCAACAGCCGGCCGGCGATCTGCTTGCAGCAGGCTTGCTGCTGGCGGGGCTGGCAGCCCACGGGCAGAGGCGCCGTAGGGCAGCGGCGCCAGCCGCCGCTGCTCCCGCGGGCGAAACCCCCCCCACAGGGGCGGCCGCCCGGCGGTACAGCACCGTCTGCGGAGGCAGCGGCGCCCGAATGGGGCACCCACACGCAGCGGCATCGCCACCAACGGGTGTGCCGCTTGCAGGCGAGGGCAGTGCCCTCGCCCCGCCGCACAGGCCGCCGCCGGAAGGGTGGCGGCGGTGGCAGCAGCGAAAAGGGGAAAGGGTATTAGGGTTTTCTGGGCAAAAGATAGTTTTGCCCCTCGGAATTTGAGAAATTCCAATTTCTGTCTTTTGTCCAAATTATGAAAATACCCTTAGGAATTGAGAAATTCCCTACATGTCCCTGATTTCAGAAAAATATTAATTAATTAAAAGGTTTAGTTGATAATTATTTTTATTATTATCTAGTAGTCCGACATGATGATGATTATTTATACATGTGATGTATGATGTGTGGACGGATGATCATGGACCGTGTGATGTGTGTACTTGTGATTATTATTATTGAGGTCTGCGAACCTCCATTATATTTCTCGTTTATTGTCGGGCCTGCGTGCCTATGATTAAGTTGTAATCACATGAGGAGGCGCAGCGGGAGCGTGGATGCGATAGCGGGACCCAAGAGACGGACGATCGTGATGCATGGAGATGCATCAAGATGTCGACGGAACCGACGAGGACGAGATGGACGATCACAATGCATGGAGATGCACCGTTGCACACATAGATATTGATGTGAGTGATTAGGCCTACTGGCTCGGGCCTAATCATATTAGGTTGTGGTCCATGATCATCTGGTGTGATTGCTTATACACATACTAGATAAGTATATATATTTGCATGCGATGTAGATATATATTAAATATGTATATGTATGACATGTCATATTAGGAGACCAAATCTTAGAAACATCTCTCGATAATATTAAGTCGGTAAACGTGAGGCAATTAGATTGACCCACGTGGCCTTCCATCGTTATAAATAGGAACCGATTCCCGGTGTAGGTTGAGTTGGTCGAGTCCCTCGAGACTCACCTATATCGCGATTCACTATCTTGCTTACGACATAGAGATGTCATCGGTGACCTGAGGGCATGGTATACTTGGTCGAGTCCCTCGAGGGTATATCATCAAATCAGACTCATCTTGTAACGAAGGTGTTGACTTAACCGAGCATCATGGTTGGTCGAGTCCCTCGAGGCCATGGTGATTCGGAGGCCGAACAGGATGGGAATCACAAGGAGTTGTGATCGGCAAGACTTGCCTACCTTTTAGGCTTAGTGTGATTGGTCGAGTCCCTCGAGGTTACACTAAGACGCTGATTGGATCCTGATCCCCACTAGAAGTCTGCCGGAGACTTCCGTTTCACGTGCTGAGGGTGTCGTGTGACTCGTTACTAAAATAGTGGGAGCATATTAAGATAGAAGTCCATATCTTGATAGTTTATTTCTTGCAAAATCTGCATGTTATTCATTTCTTCTGCATCTTTATTTTCAAAAAATGTCAATTTTAAATCCCTTACGTGGCATACTTGATGTCAACCGCCTCACTGGTCCAAATTATATGGATTGGCTCCGTAACTTGAGAATTGTTCTCACAGTGGAGAAAATCGTGTATGTCCTTGATACAGTGATGCCTACGCCCGAAGAAGGGGCAAGCGAGGATGAGATCACTCGCTACGTGAAGTACATTAATGACTTCACTCTTGCTCAGTGCTATATGTTGGGCTCTATGACTCCTGAGTTACAGAGACAACATGAAAAGATGGATGCCAGATCCATTCTCCTACATGTCCGCAAATTGTTTAAGGAATAGGAAAGAACTCAGCGATCTAGATCTAGGTCGACGTACTGTAGCGCCGACGACACTGCAGTGGCGACCAGATCTGGGTCGACGTACTGTAGCGGCGACGACACTGCAGCGGCGACCAGATCTAGGGCGACGTACTGTAGCGGCGGCGACACTGCAGCGGCGACCAGATCCAGATCTAGGTCGACGTACTGTAGCGCCGACGACACTGCAGCGCGACCAGATCTGGTTCGACGGTACTGTAGCGGCGACGACACTGCAGCGAAGACCAAATCTAGGGCGACGGTACTGTAGCGACGATCTGAAATTCTGCAGCGGTGACTTTTCCCTATGGTGACGATTCTGTAGTGGTGACTAGAAGAGGGATCAAACATGGCATCGACGGCCCCTAGGGCTGGCGACGGTGGCGGGAGGGTTGAAACGATGGCAAGACTCCCTACCGTTATCCCTCAAGTTGCTCCACCATATCCTCTCCAGAGAGAAACTCCTTCGATGAAGCAGCATCGAAGCAGGTCGCGCTCTAGATCGCGGCAGCCTGCTCTAATTTCGAATGACCCTCGGCCTTGGACTAGCCTATTCAAGGCTCCGGTTGGAAGTCCAGATCTAAGCTTGGAATTCATTACGCCAGAAGTTCAGGCTGATAAGAAGATTGCTGTATACGAGACTGCTGATTCAGCAGAGCTTATTGAGACATGGTCAATGGCGATTGTTGGCTATGTGGTAGGTCTCAAAACATCTTATTTCCCATTATCCTCATTTATCAAAACTCGATGGGGAATATCGTCATTTGATCTTCATATGCTGGAGAACGGATTCTTTGTTTGCAAGCTATACTCTGAAGAAGATTTGCAACGAATCCTCGAAGGATTCTGGACTATCCGCGGTCATCCAATGATTTTACGACGTTGCTCTCCTGATGTCCATTTGGAGTTAGATAGCCTACAGTCTATTCCATTATGGGTATCCTTTCAAGGACTGCCTCTACATCTTTGGAGTCGATGTTTTATTGCAAAGTTATGCAGCACGAGCATGTGTGCTGGTTTCTTCCGATGAAGATCTTCCTAATGAAGTTTTCTATCGCGATCTTGACGGGAACACTCGGAAGGTACATGTCTCATATTCCTGGAAGCCACAACGATGTCAGCGTTGCTTATCTTTTGGTCATGCAAATGGAGCTTGTCAGCAAACCCCACAACCAACCACAAAGGTCTATCGACCACGTCAAGCACCTCAGCAACAAAGTGATTCTTCTCTAATGGCAGTAGCACCGAAGGTGGCGAAAACTATTGAGCATTCCGACTCGCAAGGAAAGCACCGCGGACAGAAGGACAATTCCAAAACTTTATCTCTTCCTATAATGTCAGAGCCTTCCACAACAGAGGTTTCCCATGGTACTAGTGGACAGGAGAAACATAAGTCAGGAACTTCATCTCTTCTAATATCATCGGATCCATCCACAATAGCTCAACGAACTCAGGCCCAAGCAAATCTCGCCAGCAACGATATTCTTCCTCAACAAACTCAGGCCACAACAAACATCGCCAACAAGGATATTCCGACTCAACAAACTCATTCCCCAACAAACCTCTCTAGCCACGCTGCTCCAACAAGTACTATCCAGGATATTGTGCTGCAACAATCTTATCGAGCTTCAAAAACCCTGCCAATCAAGACCACATGATTCAAGGTACTTTAAAGTTTAAAAATCTGCAAGCTGTAGATGAAGTGGATAAATATAGGAATAAAGCCATAAAAGGTAAGGATATTGTGTGGGAGAAAAATACAAAACCGAAGGATAAGAAAAAGGATGGTACAATCCATCCAAAGTCGTAGGATGAATACCTTACTACCTTTTCATTTGTTTATTACTAATGAAGATAACATGCTGGAATGTTCGCGGACTTAATAAGTCGGAGAAATGTCAGGAGCTCAACAGAATAATCAAGTCTGCCGCATGTGATATTGTTATTCTAGTGGAAACGAAAATTAAACAATCGCGCGTTCAAGCTCAAAAGAATTTAATATGGCCGGACGCAGAACTGTTTACCAATGACTCAAATGAAACTTTTGGTAGAATATGGGTCTTATGGAATCCTAACTCTATTAATGCTTGGTTTATTTCTGCTACTGATCAATTCATTCATCTTAAGGTAGAGGATAAAAAGAATGGCTGTCAATTCAATTTCACTGGTATATATGCTTCAAACAGTATGCAAGAAAGAAATACTCTTTGGTCTGACCTGACTAATATTGTAAATGGCTGTCTCAATGTACCTTGGATTGTTCTTGGAGACTTTAATACTGTTCGGTAAACAAATGAAAAAGTGGGGGGTAGACAACTTTCAGAAAGTCAGCTTCAAAGTTTTAATGATTACATTGACACTGCAGCATTGTTTGATATGAAATCTGTGGGTAATTGGCTCTCCTGGAGTAATCAAGGTGCTGCTAACAGAAAAATAATGGCTCGACTTGATAGGTGTTTGATTAACCATGAATGGTTAACAGTTTACCCAGATTCACTTCTTGAGTATGGTGCTCCTTTGTTTTCTGACCATTCTTTAATGTATATACACGCAGAAAAAGCGACACCAAGAGGCAAGAAGAAACCGTTTAGATTCTTTAACATGTGGAGTACTCATCCTCAATTTCTTGATGTTATCAGATCTGCTTGGAATGTTAATGTGCATGGATCTCCCCCTTACATCTTATGTCAAAAGCTCAAAGCCTGTAAAGCAGCACTAAAGGAGTGGAATACAAATACCTTTGGCAATATTACCACCAGAGTTCAATTTTGCAGAAAGGAACTAATGTCATTGCAACATGAGCTGCAACTTCAGCCAAATGATGAAAATATTATCTACAAAGAGACGGAAGCCAGAAATAACTTCATGCAAGCCTTAAAACAGGAGGAAAGTTTTGCAAAGCAGAAGTCTCGACAGCATTGGCTTACACTAGGGGATTCCAATACTAAATTTTTCTATGCTTCAATTGCTACTCGAAGGGCTGTTAACCGTATCAGCAAATGCAGAGACAAAGATGATAATCTTATTGAGAATTTAGATGAGGTTAAAGCACACACAGAGCAATTTTTTTATTCCTTACTCAATCAAGTTGGGAAACCTAATAACATTCATGTGGAGCCGACTAGAAAACTTGATTCGGAAGCTATTTCAATCCTCAATGCCCCAATTACAGATGACGAAATTGTATGTGTTGTCTTTAAGTCACCAAAGCACAAAAGCCCTGGTCCAGATGGATTTCCAGCTGAATTTTACCAAACTGCTTGGTCTATTATTGGAAATGATGTGATCAAAGCTTGCCAACATTTTTTCTCTTCAGGTCATATTCTTAGAGAGATGAATTGCACTTTTATTTCTTTAATTCCGAAGAATGCAGGGGCTGATTCACTAGAGAACTATCGACCCATATCATTATGCAACTTTATATACAAGATCATCTCCAAAGTATTGGCAAATAGAATGCAAAAGGTATTACACAAGATCATTAGCCCAAATCAAGCTGCTTTCATCAAAGGGAGAAGTATACATCATAACATTTTGCTTGCTAATGACTTGGTCAAAGATTTGCATTCAAAAGCAAGAGGGACAAAAATCTGCATTAAAGCTGATCTAAGGAAAGCCTTTGATTCAGTTAATAGGAAATTTATCTATAAGATGCTTCTTGATATGAACTTCCCACAGTAATGGATTAATTGGATTCAATCTTGCCTAGAAACTCCAAAGTTTTCGATACTCTTTAATGGCTCACCTATTGGTTTTTTTGGGAGCACAAATGGCATCCGACAAGGTGATCCACTCTCTCCGTATCTCTTTACTATTGCGATGGAAGGACTTAGCTGTATGTTGGAACACGCAGTCTTAAATGGCAGCATTAAGGTACCCAGTGCTGGTTCTGTTCATATATCACATATAACATTTGCAGATGCCTTACTTATCTTTCTCCAAAATGAACCAACTTCAGTAAAGAACCTGGCTACTATTATGAATGACTTTGGTATGGTTTCTGGACTTCAGTTAAATCATGCGAAAAGTAAAGTATATATGAGCCCTTACGTTGAGGATAAGGTCTTTATTTCACAAACTTTGGGGGTTAGTGAAGGAAGCTTGCCAGTTCCTTATTTGGGTCTCCCGCTCATATCCACAGGCATTCACAAAACCCACTGTCAACCTATCTTGCAAAAAATAAAGAATAAAATTTCTTCTTGGAAAAATAGGTTTCTATCAAAAGCAGGACGACTCGAACTCATCCGTTCGGTATTGCACTCCTACTCTATATATTGGTGTAATGCATTTCTTCTGCCTGCTGGACTTCTCCAAGATATTGAACGGTTATTAATGAACTTCTTCTGGAATGGCACAAATGATAAGGCAATGCATATGGTAAATTGGGATAGCATTTGCAAACCGAAAGATGAAGGGGGGCTAAATTTGAGAAATACTAGAGATTGGAATCAAGCATGTTTGGTACAGCAATTGTGGGATCTTTTGAAAAACAAATGTTCCTTATGGTCACATTGGGTTTTTGCTAAGTATCTCTCAAAGGAATCAATATGGGAAATTTCAACAAGAACATACCACTCTGCAGCTTGGAAAGGAATTTTAAAGGCAAGGAATTGGCTAATCAAACACATTTCGTATGCAATCTCTTCTGGAACTAGTACTAATATGTGGTACGATCCTTGGGTGAATGGGAAGAGTATATTTCAATTATATGGCGACAGAATACGAAAAGATCTTGGGGCTCCCAAAGACTGGAAGGTTTCCGAGTTCATCGCTAACGGTACTTGGTGTCTCCCTAATCCTATTTCTCCTGAAATGTTATCACTTTGGCCGACTATCATAGCTATTCGAATCAGGAACAACTCTTCTGATATACTTATTTGGCCTCATGACAATGGTAAATTTAGTGCCACATCCGCATGGAATCAAATTAGGCAAAGAAATAACAAGTGGGTCCCAAGCAGTTGGACATGGGATCGACCGGGATCACAAAGACACTCCTTATGTACATGGCAGGCCCTTCTCAATAAACTACCTACAATAGACAATATGAAAAGAAGAGGTATCTATCATGTTAACCGATGCTCCCTTTGTTTGCAACAAGAAGAAACTGTTGACCACCTCTATTTTGCTTGTGATTATACAAAATGGATATGGAAGGAGATTCTCCAGCGATTTGAACTCAATAGACTGCCGCAACCAAACTTGCACCAAGAACTAGGCGACCTTATGCAATGTTTCTCAAGAAAAGGGCCTCTTACACAACTGGCAAAAGTTATTTTCAGATGTGCTATTTGGTGGATGTGGAAGGAGAGATGTAATAGAATCTTTGAATGTCAACACACAAACAATGCTCAGCTCTTGAAAGAGATTATTAGAGACTCAAGATCCTGTATGGAGCATGAAATCAAAACCGAGCACTTCACCCGAAGAGAAAAAGATATTTTTATCAAATTTAATTTTGCTATTAGCTAAAGATCTTGGGAATGATGCCAAATAATGTACCCACAGGTAGTTATAGTCTACAGCATGTGTAGTCATAACTATCGCATTAGCACTCTATGAGTTACTTGGCTTTGTCTATGACTTGTATAGATAAAGCTATTTGTAGAAACTTTACACATAATGAATTTTACTTTTACTTACCAAAAAAAAGAACTCAGCGATATGAGATATCCAAGAGCCTCTTCCGCGTTAGGATGACTGAGGGGACACCGGTTCAGAACCATGTCCTAAAGATGGTTGAGTGGATAGAGAAACTCATAGGTCTAGGAATGGTCCTAAAGGATAACTTGTGTGTGGAAATTGTACTTCAGTCCCTATCAGATTCCTTTTCATAGTTCATAATGGATTTTAATATGAACAAGCTTAAGGTGACTCTCCCAAAGCTCCTCAATATGTTGAGGGAGGCAGAGAGTACTATTAAGAAAGAGAAGCCAGTTCTCTATACTGGTGAGACCAGAAAGAAAAGGAAAGCAGAAAGGTCCCTTAAGAAGGGAAAGGGCAAGGCAGACCAGGTAAAGCAAAGGTTGCTAAGAAAGACCCAACAAAGGACAAAGGCCAGTGCTTCCACTGTGGTAAAGATGGGCATTGGAAGAGAAACTGCAAAGAGTACCTTGCAGAAAGGGCGAAACAAAAGCTTGATGAACCTTCAGGTACATTCATGATCAGTCTCCATTTGTCATACTCTTATGATAACACATGGGTATTGGATACCGGTAGTGCTTATCATATATGCAATTCGTTGCAGGTTCTGTCAAGGCCTAGGAGACTAGAGAGAGGCGAGATGGATCTCAAGATGGGTAATGGAGCAAAAGTTGTTGTATTAGCTATTGGCGAGGTCGCCCTACATTTGCCTAGTGGAGCTTTTATTGCATTAGATGCATGTTATTTTGTTCCTTCTATTATCAAAAACAGTATCTCCATTTCATGTTTAACAGTTAGTGGATATAAATTTGTTTTTGAGAACAATGGTTGTTCGATATTATTAGATGATAAGATCATCACGAAAGGAACATTACATAATGGTTTATTTATGTTAGACACCACTCCACATATCATGAATGTAAATGTGTCCAAAAGGAAACGAGATGAGTTGAACAGTGCATACCTGTGGCATTGTAGGCTAGGTCACATCCATGAAAGAAGGATTCAAAAGTTGCTAAATGATGGATATCTAGATCCATTCGACTATGTGTCATATGCAACTTGTGAGCCTTGCATTCGTGAAAAACTGACCAAATCTCCATTTAGTAGAACTGGAGAGAGAGCCAATGAGTTGTTGGAACTCATACATAGTGATGTATGTGGACCCATGTCAACTCATGCCATTGGAGGTTACTCCTACTTCGTTACATTTACTGATGATTTCTCAAGGTATGGATATGTGTACTTAATGAAGTACAAGTCCGAGGCCTTTGAGAAATTCAGAGAGTATAAGAATGAGGTGGAGAACCAGACTGGAAAGAGTATCAAAACTCTTCGATCAGATCGAGGAGGTGAATACTTAAGTACAGAGTTTACTCAGTTCCTCAAGGACCATGGGATATTATCCCAATGGACACCTCCTTATACACCTCAGCTCAATGGTGTCTCTAAAAGGAGAAATCGTACATTATTAGATATGGTATGGTCCATGATGAGTTTCGCTGACCTACCCATCTCATTCTGGGAATATGCCCTAGAAACCGCAGCTTACTTTCTGAACAGAGTTCCAACTAAGTCGGTAGTGTCTACACCATATGAGATATGGAAAGGGAAGAAGCTTGATCTTAAGGTTGTTAAGATTTGGGGCTGCCCTGCCCATGTTAGAAGACACAACCCCGATAAGTTAGAATCAAGGACAAAGCGATGCAAATTTGTAGGATACCCCAAGGAAACTTGTAGGTATTATTTCTATCATCTCGAGGACCAAAAGGTCTTTGTAGCTAAGAGAGCAGTGTTCCTTGAGAAGGAACACATTCTTGACGGAGACAGTGGGAGAATGATAGAATTGAGCGAGGTTGGAGAACCAAGCTCAAGCACCACTCTACAGCCCGAGTCTGTTCAGGTACCTAATACACAAGTATCAACTTTACGCAGGTCTGATAGAGTATCCCATCCTCTTGAGAGATATGTGGGACATATTAGAGCAGAGGATGTAGAGGATATTGATCCTCAGACCTACGAGGAGGCTATTATGAGTATAGACTCCGGGAAGTGGAAAGAAGCCATGAATTCTGAGATGGATTCTATGTACTCCAATAAGGTTTGGAACCTAGTTGATGCGCCCGAAGGTATTGTACCCATCGGTTGCAAGTGGATCTTCAAGAAAAAGATCGGAGTAGATGGAAAGGTAGAGACCTATAAAGCAAGGCTAGTGGCTAAGAGGTATCGTCAAAGGCAAGGTGTTGACTACGACGAAACTTTCTCACTCGTAGTAATGCTAAAATCCATCAGAATTCTATTGGCTATTGCAACACACTATGATTATGAGATCTGGCAGACGGATGTGAAAACCGGATTCCTCAACGGGAACCTCGAGGAGGAGGTGTATATGATGCAACCTGAGGGATTCGTGTCCAAGAACTGCCCAGATAAGGTGTGTAGGTTGCTTAGATCCATTTATGGAGTAAAGCAAGCTTCCCAAAGTTGGAACATAAGATTTGATGAGACAATCAGATCTTATAACTTCATTAAGAACGAAGATGAGCCTTGTGTATACAGAAAGGTAAGTGGGAGCGCTATCAACTTTATGGTGTTATATGTTGATGACATCCTCATCATCGGGAATGATGTAGGAATGCTATCCATAGTAATGGCTTGGTTATCTAGACACTTCTCCATGAAGGACTTAGGGGAAGCATCCTATATTTTGGGGATTAGAATCTATAGAGATAGATCCAAGAGGATACTTGACTTGTCCCTGTCCAGGTACATAGAAACTATTGTCAAAAGGTTTGGCATGGAAAATTCCAAGAGAGGTCTCATACCGATGAGACATGGGATATCGCTTTCTACGAGTATGTCCCCAAAGACTCCAGAAGAAAGGGCGAATATGGATATGATACCTTATGCCTCAGCAATAGGGTCAATCATGTATGTCATGCTATGTACTAGGCCTGATATAGCGCATGCTCTGAGTGTCACGAGCAGGTATCAGGCGGATCCAGGCTTGGAGCACTGGAAAGCAGTAAAGTGTATCCTTAAGTACTTGAGAAGGACTAAGGATCTTTTACTAGTATATGGAGGTAATAGCCTTAAGGTTGAAGGCTACACTGACTCAAGTTTTCAGTCTGATGTCGATGATAGCAAGTCAAATTCAGGGTATGTGTACACCTTGAATGGAGGAGTAGTGTGCTGGAAGAGTTCCAAGCAAGATACCACTGCTGACTCGACCACAGAGGCGGAGTACATTACTGCATCAGATGCAGCAAAGGAGGGAGTCTGGGTGAAGATGTTCATCACAGATTTGGGAGTCGTTCCGAATAGCGAGAAGTCGACTTCCTTATATTGCGACAACTATGGGGCGATTACTCAAATAAGGGAACCCGAGTCTCATCAGAAGTGTTCTGAGGAGGTTCCAGCTTATCAGAGAGATCGTAACCCGAGGAGATGTAGCAGTGGAAAGAGTTCCATCCGAAGATAACATTGCAGATCTACTGACAAAGCCGTTGTCTCATATTGTCTTTGAGTGTCATAGGAGTCTGATGGGGATCAGACACATAGGTGATTGGCTTTAGGTCAAGTGGGAGATTGCTAGTCATAGGTGCCCAGCAAGCCAATCACGTGAGTGATGGCACGTGTGACTTGATACAAAATCTTTTTGCTTATTATATTTTGGCGTATATCACTTTATAACTATTGCATATGTGCATATATATATTGTGATGTCCTTGGATTTGTGCAATGGGAATCAGATCGTGATGAGATCACGATAATGAGATCGATTCACCTTTAAACACATATCCTAAATAATCCCGGTCAAAGGTTACTCGAGAGGGACATCGTGATAACCGGATAGACTGGTGTGCTGTATACCCGTTCATATGATGGATGCAGCTGGTCTTATAGCTGCTCGTGTAGGGACACTAGGGATATAGTACAGGTGCTCATTGGAGAATGAGTTCACTGATTGATCCGCTCACGGAATGCTGGATAGTTGATGATGTTAGGATCGAGAGCACTAAGAGGGGGGGGGGTGAATTAGTGCAGCGGAAATCTTACAGCGATTAAAAACCAAAAGCTGCGTTCGTTCAAAAACTATTACGATGCAAAAGCAAATTCTCAGTTTGTATCTAAGTGCAGTTTGCGTCTAAGCGCAGATTGCGTCTAAGCGCAGTTTTGCGTCTAAGCGTTGTTTACGTCTAAACTCAGATTTACGTCTAAACGCAGTTTTACGTCTAAACGCAGATTTACGTCTAAACGCAGATTTACGTCTAAACGCAGATTTACGTCTAAACGCAGTTTTACGTCTAAACACAGATTTACGTCTAAACTCAGATTTACGTCTTAAACTCAGATTTACGTCTAAACGCAGATTTACGTCTAAACGCAGTTTTACGTCTAGACGCAGATTTACGTCTAAACTTTGAAACTCGTTTGTATACTCGCAGAAGGCAGTATGCAGTTGAAATCAAGACGTAAACGTGAACTGAGAACTGATGATTGAGCGAGGAAAGCCGATTTACGTTTGAATGTTAAAACTCGTTCGTAAAATTGTAGAGGACAGTTTGCAGTTATCAATAGGATCAAAATGTAAGTGTAAACTGCAAAGAAGCTCGTTCGTAAAAGCACGGAAAACAGTTCTGCAGAATCAAACGTAAACGTAAACTGTAATGTATGAAAATACGAATTTACGTCTGAATGCAGATTCGGAAGAATAGCACTTAGAACTTGTTCGTGAAAGCGCAGAGAGCAGTAGTGATGAAGGAGGTTTGCAGTAATGATAAAGTGCTCGAAAATAAACGCAAACCAGAGATTTAGAGTGGTTCGGTCAGCCTTGACCTACTCCACTTTTGGCTTCCTCCACCGACGAGGTTGCCGACGTCAACTAGGGGCCTTCCTTCAATAGGCGAAGGCCAAACTGCCCTTTTACAATTTCTCTCCTTTTGACAGGCTCAGGAGACAACCTTTACAGACCTTTCTCTCCTCACTTTACAACTGAAAACTTGAAGAACAGAAGGAGGAGACTTAAAGGCTTTACAAACACTTTTGAGCTCTTAGAATCACAGAAAAGATCAAGATTTCGGTGTAGGTCTGTATCTTTTCAGTGCTGAATGGGTGGGGTATTTATAGGCCCCAACCCAATTCAAAATTCGAGCTCAAAACCATCAAATCCCGGAATTCCGGGATCAGGCGGTTGCACCTCTTGACTGGAGAGGTTGCACCGCCTGGCAGAGCTCGAAGACTGAGCTCAGGCGGATGCACCTCTCTGTCAGGGGTGGTTGCACCTTTCTGCCAGAGCTCGAAGACCGAGCTCAGGCGATGCATCACCTGTCCAAGGAGGTTGCATCACTCTGCCAGAGCTCGAAGACCGAGCTCGGTGGTTGCACCTCTCGGCAGAGCTCGAAACTTGAGCTCTAGCGGTGCTACCTCTTGACAGAGGAGGTTGCACCGCCCAGTCTCACTTGGAGACTGAGCCGTGGGCGGTTGCACCTCCTGGCTGGAGCGGTTGCACCGCCCAGTCTCGTTGGGAGACTTAGCCTGGGCGGTTGCACCTCCCTGCCTGGGCGGTTGCACCTCCCACAGCTACTTGGGTTCGAATGGGTTGAACCATTCGACCCAACTTGAGTTCTTCAGGGGCCCAATTGCCCCAGGATTAAGCTAATGGGATCACCTCCCATTTCTAACTTAATCACCGTGCTAACTACGATTAAATCTAAGACAAATTCTGCAGCTCTGCTTCGGTACGTCAATCGCTTCTTCCGGCGAGTTTCCGGCGAACTTCCGTCGATCATCCGATGAACCCTCGGTGATGCTTCTGCGGACTTCCGGCAAACTCCTGGACTTTGCGACGATCCACTTGGCGAGTTCCGACGAGCTTCGCTTGGCAAGCTTCTGGACTTCTCGGATCTGTTCTCGCTGAACCTCCGACGACCGTCCGAACTTCCGTCGAACTCTAGAACTCCCAACGTGATCGTGATCTTGACTCCGGCGCAACACCTGCTGCTTGTCTAACTTTCATCGTAGTTAATCCTGCACAACAAAACAAAAACTTCGATCGAGACAATTAGTTCTAAGCAATTAACCAAGTTGTCCGTCATGTCATTGGTCCCTCGACGCTTCGTCCGATTCTTCGGCGCATCGTCCTCTTCTGCAGCCTATTGCCCAATCGGCCAGTCGACTCCGCGACTCCGATATCCTTGGCACAATACCCGCTCTTATTGGCCCGATGCCCGAGTCCACGACCCGAAGCCTTCTGTCGATACGTCGACCGATCCACCGGCCCGACGTCCAATCTTCTGACATGTTCCTCCGGCACAACATGATGTTCCTGCTTTAATTGTCTCATCCTGATCGAAGCATCCTGCGTCACTCAAAACGCAGATTAAATCATAAACATATATCAAGTAGTTTCAATTATATGGCGACAGAATACGAAAAGATCTTGGGGCTCCCAAAGATTGGAAGGTTTCTGAGTTCATCGCTAACGGTACTTGGTGTCTCCCTAATCCTATTTCTCCTGAAATGTTATCACTTTGGCCGACTATCATAGCTATTCGAATCAGGAACAACTCTTCAGATATACTTATTTGGCCTCATGACAATGGTAAATTTAGTGCCACATCCGCATGGAATCAAATTAGGCAAAGAAATAACAAGTGGGTCCCAAGCAGTTGGACATGGGATCGACCGGGATCACAAAGACACTCCTTATGTACATGGCAGGCCCTTCTCAATAAACTACCTACAATAGACAATATGAAAAGAAGAGGTATCTATCATGTTAACCGATGCTCCCTTTGTTTGCAACAAGAAGAAACTGTTGACCACCTCTATTTTGCTTGTGATTATACAAAATGGATATGGAAGGAGATTCTCCAGCGATTTGAACTCAATAGACTGCCGCAACCAAACTTGCACCAAGAACTAGGCGACCTTATGCAATGTTTCTCAAGAAAAGGGCCTCTTACACAACTGGCAAAGGTTATTTTCAGATGTGCTATTTGGTGGATGTGGAAGGAGAGATGTAATAGAATCTTTGAATGTCAACACACAAATAATGCTCAGCTCTTGAAAGAGATTATTAGAGACTCAAGATCCTGTATGGAGCATGAACTCAAAACCGAGCACTTCACCCGAAGAGAAAAAGATATTTTTATCAAATTTAATTTTGCTATTAGCTAAAGATCTTGGGAATGATGCCAAATAATGTACCCACAGGTAGTTATAGTCTACAGCATGTGTAGTCATAACTATCGCATTAGCACTCTATGAGTTACTTGGCTTTGTCTATGACTTGTATAGATAAAGCTATCTGTAGAAACTTTACACATAATGAATTTTACTTTTACTTACCAAAAAAAAAAAGTAGTTTCATCATCAAAATACGAGATTCAACAGATGATGCCTTATTGTCAGACAGCGATTCCGTAGTCCTAGTGGTGTATCTGGTCCTTAGACTTGAGACACCAAGGATGTCCTGCATGAGTGCTCCACTTTTTGATACCAGACTTATAGGTTTGGCTGTCCCAGATCTAGTACAGCTGGTCATTGGGAGTGGTAGTCGACCTTACGAGGGCTATTGAGTGTCGACAGAGGATCATCCACTCTCGGCGTCATGAGAGGAATATCCCATGTGTTCTTGCTCAGACAAATCCCTGGCCAGGGTCATTCGGGTTGAGAGAGAAAGAGTTCTTCGGGACAATCCGATTAGAGCGAGACTTGAGTAGAAACCGTATGGGTATGACAGCACCATGCTCGATATACGGTCTCTGGGATATTAGATGGATGAGGGATTATAGGTACATGGTAACTAAGGACAGACAAGTCCAATGGATTGGATTCCCCTGTATCGTCTGGGGACTACGGCGTAGTGACCTAGTACGTCCGTAGTCGATGAATCGAGTGAATTATTACATAGATAATAATTCACTGAGTTAGAAGGAGTTCTAACAGGTATGACTCACGGCCAGCTCGATATTGGGCCTAGAGGGTCACACACATATGGTAGGCATTGCGATGAGTAGAGGTTCGGATATTTGATATCCGATGGAGCCCTTGTCTTATTGGATGTGTTAGGATCGAGAGCACTAAGAGGGGGGGGGTGAATTAGTGCAGCGGAAATCTTACAGCAATTTAAAAGCTAAAGCTGCGTTCGACCGATAAAAAATGATTTCGATATAAAAGCAGAATCACAGTGCAGTTTGCGTCTAAGCGCAGTTTTGCGTCTAAGCGCAGTTTGCGTCTAAACACAGTTTGCGTCTAAGCGCAGTTTAAGTCTAAGCACAGTTTGCATCTAAGCGCAGTTTGCGTCTAAACGCAGTTTTACGTCTAAACGCAGTTTTACGTTCAAACGCAGTTTTACGTCAAAACGTAGTTTTACGTCTAAACGCAGTTTTGCGTCTAAACGCAGTTTTGCGTCTAAACGCAGTTTTGCGTCTAAACGCAGTTTTACGTCTAAACGTAATTTTACGTCTAAATGTAGTTTTGCGTCTAAAAGTAGTTTTGAACCTTGAAAAGCGTTTTACGTAGAAAGCAATTTGCAGTTAGAAATGGAATCCGAATGTAATCGTAAACCGCAGTGTGAAGATCGTACGAAAACACGATTTACGTTTGAATGCAGATTCTGAAAGATCAGAGCTTAGAAACTCGTTCGTAAAGGCGCAGAGGGCAGTAGCAATGTAGGAGGTTTGCAGTAATGATAAAGTGCTCAAGGTAAAAGCAAACCAGAGATTTAGAGTGGTTCGGTCAGTCTTGACCTACTCCACTTTTGGCTTCCTCCTCCGACGAGGTCACCGACGTCAACTAGCTGCCTTCCTTCAATGGGCGAAGGCTAACTGCCCTTTTACAGTTTCTCTCCTTTTGACAGGCTCAGGAGACAACCTTTACAGATCCTTTCTCTCCTCTCTTTACAACTCAAAACTTGAAGAACAGAAGGAGGAGAACTTTAGGACTTTACACAAATTTGAGCTCTTAGAATCACTGAAAAGATCAAGAATTCGGTGTGGATCTGTATCTGTTCAGTGCTGAATGGGTGGGGTATTTATAGGCCCCAACCCAGTTCAAATTTGGAGCTCAAAACGATCAAATCGATCAAATCCCAGAATTCTGGGATCAGGCGGTTGCACCTCTTGACTGGAGAGGTGGCACCGCCTGGCAGAGCTCGAAGACTGAGCTCAGGCGATTGCTCCTCTCTGCCAGAGCTCGAAGACTGAGCTCGATGGTTGCATCACCTGGCAGAGCTCGAAGACTGAGCTCGGTGGTTGCACCGCCTGGCAGAGCTCGAAGTCTGAGCTCGGTGGTTGCATCACCTGGCAGAGCTCGAAACTGAGCTCAGGCTGATGCACCTCTCTGCCAGAGCTCGGTGGTTGCATCACCTGGCAGAGCTCGAGACTGAGCTCAGGCTGATGCACCTCTCTGCCAGAGCTCGAAGACTGAGCTCGGTGGTTGCACCGCCTGGCAGAGCTCGAAACTTGAGCTCTGGCGGTGCTACCTCTTGACAGAGGAGGTTGCACCGCCCAGTCTAGCTCGAAGACTGAGCTCTGGGCGGTTGCACCTCTTGGCTGGGGCGGTTGCACCTCCCAGCCTCGCAGCCCTGGCGGTTGCACCTCCTGGTGCAATCAGGGTCCGAATGGTTCGCTCCATTCGGCCCAATTTGAATCTTTTCAGGGGCCCATTTGCCCCAAGATTAAGCTAATGGGATCACCTCCCATTTTCAAGCTTAATCATCATGCTAACTACGATTAACTCTAAGACAACTTCTGCAGCTTTGCTCCGATGCGTCAATCGCTTCTTCCGGCGAGTTTCCGGCCAACTTCCGTCGATCATCCGATAACCCTCGGTGATCCTTCTGCGGACATCCGGCATACTCCTGGACTTTGCGACGATCCACTTGGCAAGTTCCGACGAGCTTCGCTTGGCAAGCTTCTGGACTTCTCGGATCTGTTCTCGCTGAACCTCCGACGACCGTCCGAACTTCTGTCGAACTCTCGAACTCCCAACGTGATCATGATCTTGACTCCGGCGCAACACCTGCTGCTTGTCTTACTCTCATCGTAGTTAATCCTGCACACTTATCTCAACACATAGATTAGATAACAAATGACAATTGACTTCATCATCAAAATCCGAGATTCAACAATCTCCCCCTTTTTGATGATGACAATCAATTGATAAAGGAGTTGTCCTTAACTCCCCCTATCTATATGCCATAGTTGAGATAAGTCAACCTTGAATTCAAGACCAAAGAATTCAAGTGACGTATTGATAAGTTAGATCAGTTAAACTTATCAATGCTCCCATCATGATGCCCATCATGATGTATCTCTTCAAGAATGATGTCAAGGCATGACATACATCATCAAGTTTGTATGATAGTGTTTGTAACTATTCATCATGTAATCATATAAAGCTACGAAGGACTTTTTACATGATGCATACATTTGAGATTTTCTAGCAAGTTTGCATTTTCTTCACAATTTTCTTCACAATATAGAATATCGAATCAAGATATGATGCAAACTATAGCACATGTTCACATATCTCTTGGTGATGCAAGGATGGCATAACTATAACATTGTTTATAGCATCACTCAAGTATTTGCAACTATGACATAGACATGATTATGGCAGTTCAGCTATGACATACTGTTTATCAATTCATATGTTTCTCCCCCTTTGTCATCAACAAAAAGCATGATAGCATCATCTAGCACATAAAGGAAGTCATGACACATATAATTCTTTGAATATCTCTTTATTGTTTGTTGCTTGACGGAGGAAAGTCATTTTTCAAAGAGTTTTCATAAGAGTGTACAGGAACATCCCATTTTAAGCATACAACCCGAAAAATGAACTTCTTACATGCATTTGGTTAAAAATATTTGTCACATAATTTGCAACATGTTATTTGATCAAGCGTTGTCAAGGCATGTAATAGTAATAACATCCGAAAAATAATTTTAACTAGTTTAAGTATTCGGACACATCAACATTCCTAATTCTCTTCTTATGTAATCAAATTGTTCTTCACATAGGGGTTTTGTGAAGATATCAGCTAGTTGATGTTTGGTATCAATAAACTCTATGGTTACATCATGATTAGAGACATGATCTCGTATAAAGTGATGTCTAATATCAATGTGTTTTGTTCTTGAGTGTTGTATAGGATTTTTAGTTAAGCATATTGCACTCGTGTTATCACATTTAATGGGAATATCTTTAAGATTCACTTTGTAATCTTCTAAAGTGTTTTTCATCCATACAACTTGTGCACAGCATGCACTTGCTGCAATGTATTCAGCTTCGGTTGTTGATAGAGCAACCGAGTTTTGTTTCTTAGATGACCAGGATACAAGGGCATGTCCTAAAAATTGACATGATCCTGATGTGCTTTTTCTGTCTAGTCTACAGCCAGCGAAGTCCGCATCAGCATAAGCTGTTAATTCAAAATTTTCTGATTTTGGGTACCATAATCCTAGATTGGTAGTTCCATTAAGATATCTGAGTATTCTTTTGACTGCTTTGAGATGAGATATCTTAGGGTCTAATTGAAATCTAGCACAAAGTCCTACACTGAACATGATGTCTGGTCTGGTGGCAGTGAGGTAAAGTAAACTTCCTATCATACCCCTATAGGTTTTTTGATCGAAGCTTTCTCCATTCTCATCAATTTCTAACTTAGTGGAGGTGCTCATAGGAGTGTCAATGGCTTTTGAATTATTCATTTTGAACTTTTTCAGCAAACTCACAGCATATTTGGTTTGACTAATAAAGATGCCATTGCTTAGTTGTTTGATTTGTAGGCCTAAGAAGAATGTTAACTCTCCCATTAGACTCATTTCGAATTCATGACTCATAGTTTTCGCAAAGGATTCACAAAGAGATTCATTTGTAGAACCAAAGATAATATCATCAACATAAATTTGAACAATGAGAAAATTATTTTCAAAGTTCTTGATGAATAATGTAGTATCAACCTTGCCTTTTATGAAATTATTTTCAATAAGAAAAGAACTAAGTCTCTCATACCAAGCCCTAGGAGCTTGTTTTAAACCATAGAGAGCTTTAGTTAATCTAAACACATGATTAGGGAGACTATTATTTTCAAATCCAGGAGGTTGTTCAACATAGACTTCTTCGGAAATAAAGCCATTAAGAAAGGCGCTTTTAACATCCATTTGAAACAACTTAAAATTATTACTGCTAGCGTAGGCAAGGAGCATCCTTATGGCTTCCAATCGTGCCACAGGAACGAAGGTTTCTTCGTAATCGATACCTTCTTCTTGGTTGAAACCTTTGGCCACTAATCTAGCCTTGTTTCTAACCACGATACCATTTTCATTTTGCTTGTTTCTGAAAACCCATTTAGTACCAATAACTAGATGGTCATTTGGCCTAGGAACAAGCTTCCACACTCCATTTCTTTCAAATTGATTTAATTCATCTTGCATTGCGATAATCCATGAATCATCTTTCATGGCTTCATCAACGCATTTGGGTTCAATTTGGGAGAGAAAGGCGGTATTTGCACAAAAGGTTTTAAGAGAAGATCGTGTTTGAACTCCCTTTGATGTGTCTCCTAAGATTAGCTCCTTAGGATGAGCATCTATATACTTCCAATCCTTGGGTAAGGAAATCTGAGAAGTGGATGCATCCAAGTTGCTAGTTGGAGATGGGGTCTCGTTTAAATTTAAAGAACCAAAATTAACATCATCGTCAAGATCATTTTTCGTGAGTTCAGAAGTCTCATTGAAAACAACATGAATGGATTCTTCAATAATTAGAGTTCTTTTATTAAAGATACGAAAGGCTTTAGAAAATGTAGAATAACCAAGAAAGATTCCTTCATCGGATTTAGCATCAAATTTTCCTAAGTTGTCTTTTTCATTCAAGATAAAATACTTACACCCAAAGACTTTGAAATATGAAACGTTGGGTTTTTTATTGTTCCATAACTCATAGGGAGTTTTGGTTAGTAGAGGTCTCACTAGAACTCTATTTAAGATATAGCATGCAGTATTTACGGCTTCGGCCCAAAAATATTTGGGTAGGTTATGTTCATTTAACATGGTTCTTGCCATTTCTTGTAAATTTTGATTTTTTCTTTCTACAACTCCATTTTGTTGAGGGTTTCTAGGAGTAGAGAAATTATGGTTGTATCCATTGAGTTCACAAAATTCTTGGAAATCATGGTTTTGAAATTCACCACCATGATCACTTCTAATTGACGAAATCATAGAACCTTTCTCATTCTGAACGAGTTTGCAAAACTTGGTAAAAGATCTAAGGCATTCACTTTTCTGTTTTAAAAAGTAAGTCCATGTGTATCTGCTATAGTCATCTATGATGACGAAAGCGTATTTGCTACCTCCTAGGCTTGATGTGGAGATGGGTCCGAACAAGTCCATATGGATCAATTGTAAGGGCCTAGAGGTGCTTACTTGATTTTTAGATTTGAAGCTACTCTTAATTTGTTTACCTAATTGGCAGGCATCACATACATTATCTTTGATGAACTTGATATGAGGAATTCCTCTTACAAGTTCTTTGGATGATATTTGAGTGATTAGCTTCATGCTAGCATGACCTAATCATCTGTGCCATATCCAAGCATTCTCATTTAAAGCAGAAAAACATGTTTCATTACATAAATCATTGATGTCAATAGTGTATACGTTATTTTGTTTTAATGCAATCATAGATATGTTTTTGTGAGGTTTTTCAATGACGCAAGCATTAGATTCAAATTTGATGATATATCCTTTATCACATAATTGACTAATGCTTAGGAGGTTATGTTTTAGACCATCAACTAGCAAAACATCTTCAATAGAAAAGTTGGATTTGTTACCTATGGTTCCTTTGCCAATGATTTTACCCTTGTTGTTGTCTCCGAAGGTCACATATCCTTCATTTATGCTAGAGAGCTTAGAGAATTGGGATGAATCTCCGGTCATATGCCTTGAGCATCCACTGTCAAGGTACCATCTCTTGCTCCTAGCTTGCGATGGTTTAGTTTTCTACAAGAAAGGATGATGTTTAGGTACCCATTTGCTTTTGGGTTCCTCACAAATAGATCTACATTTTTTATCATGTTGCATAGAATTTGTCATGGTTCCTTTAGGAACCCATATCAATTTGTTTGGACTCCATTTCCTGAATGGACAATAATGTGTCTTGTGACCAAACTTGCAACAAAAGTTGCATTTGCTTCTAACATGTAAGATGGGGCCTTTTACAAAGGTAGTTGGATTTTGGTGAGGACTCCTCACAAATCCAATCCCACTTCTTTTGGGAGCATGACCCTTGTTTGTAAGGATCATGTTTAATGACTTGCTACCAACCTCGAATTTCTTCAAGGTGTCCTTAAGTAGCAAGTTTTCTTTTTGACAGATTTCTAGATCATGACATTTGATACATGAATTTAAACTATCATGATGTTCGACTTTTAACTTATCAAACTCACAAGTAAGATTATCATGTACCTTTTTTAGCAACTTGTATTTTCTATTTATAACTTTGCATTCATCAAATAAATCATGGAAGGCATTTGATAATTCCTCGAAAGATAAATCAGCATCTAATAAATCCGTTACCTCCTCTCCGATGGCCATTAAGGCGTAATGAGCAACTTGCTCGGTGTTGGACTCCTCTTCTTCAGATGCGCTCAAGTCATCCCATGTTGCTTGAAGAGCCTTCTTCTTTGATGTTCTTCTTTTGACTTGGGGACAATCATTCTTGTAGTGTCCCGGCTTTTTACATTCGTAGTAGATCACTTGGTCCTTCTTGGGTTCAAGTTTATTTTTCACATCGTTTTTAAACTTGTTTCTTTTGAAGAATTTCTTAAACTTTCTTGTCAAAAGTGCCAAGTCATCATCACAGTCCTCATCACTTGAGTTTTCTCTCAAGTGGCATTCAGAAGTTTTAAGTGCCATATCCTTCCTGTTCTTTGGAAGGATGTCTTCTTGCTCTTCATAAGCTTTGCAAGTCATTTCGTAGGTCATTAATGACCCGATTAGTTCTTCAAGAGGGAAGTTGCGCAGATCTTTTGCCTCTTGAATGGTAGTGACTTTAGGATCCCAACTTTTAGGAAGGGATCTTAGTATTTTATTTACGAGTTCAAAATCCGAAAAACTTTTTCCGAGTCCTTTTAGACTGTTGACGACATCCGTGAAACGGGTAAACATGTCGCCAATGGTTTCACTCGGTTTCATTCGGAAAAGTTCAAAAGAATGCAGCAACAGATTGATTTTTGACTCTTTCACTCTACTTGTGCCCTCGTGGGTCACTTCAAGTGTGTGCCAGATATCAAAAGCAGTTTCGCAAGTTGAAACACGATTAAACTCGTTTTTATCAAGTGCGCAAAATAAGGCATTCATAGCCTTTGCATTAAGAGCGAAAGCCTTCTTTTCCAACTCATTCCAATCGATCATTGGAAGAGAAGACTTTGAAAAACCATTCTCGACAAGATTCCATAATTCAAAATCCATAGAAATAAGAAAGATCCTCATTCGGGTCTTCCAGTAGGTGTAGTCCGTCCCATTAAACATGGGTGGACGTGTAATAGAATGGCCCTCTTGGTTTCCGGCGTAAGCCATCTCTCTTGGGTTTTAATCCTTTTGAGAGTTAACCGGGCTCTGATACCAATTGTTAGGATCGAGAGCACTAAGAGGGGGGGGGTGAATTAGTGCAGCGGAAATCTTACAGCAATTTAAAAGCTAAAGCTGCGTTCGACCGATAAAAAATAATTTCGATATAAAAGTAGAATCACAGTGCAGTTTGCGTCTAAGCGCAGTTTTGCGTCTAAGCGCAGTTTGCGTCTAAACACAGTTTGCGTCTAAGCGCAGTTTGCGTCTAAGCACAGTTTGCGTCTAAGCGCAGTTTGCGTCTAAACGCAGTTTTACGTCTAAACGCAGTTTTACGTTCAAACGCAGTTTTACGTCAAAACGCAGTTTTACGTCAAAACGCAGTTTTACGTCTAAACGCAGTTTTGCGTCTAAACGCAGTTTTACGTCTAAACGCAGTTTTACGTCTAAACGCAGTTTTGCGTCTAAACGTAGTTTTACGTCTAAACGTAATTTTACGTCTAAATGTAGTTTTGCGTCTAAAAGTAGTTTTGAACCTTGAAAAGCGTTTTACGTAGAAAGCAATTTGCAGTTATAAATGGAATCTGAATGTAATCGTAAACCGCAGTGTGAATATCGTACGAAAACACGATTTACGTTTGAATGCAGATTCTGAAAGATCAGAGCTTAGAAACTCGTTCGTAAAGGCGCAGAGGGCAGTAGCAATGTAGGAGGTTTGCAGTAATGATAAAGTGCTCAAGGTAAAAGCAAACCAGAGATTTAGAGTGGTTCGGTCAGTCTTGACCTACTCCACTTTTGGCTTCCTCCTCCGACGAGGTCACCGACGTCAACTAGCTGCCTTCCTTCAATGGGCGAAGGCTAACTGCCCTTTTACAGTTTCTCTCCTTTTGACAGGCTCAGAAGACAACCTTTACAGATCCTTTCTCCCCTCTCTTTACAACTCAAAACTTGAAGAACAGAAGGAGGAGAACTTTAGGACTTTACACAAATTTGAGCTCTTAGAATCACTGAAAAGATCAAGAATTCGGTGTGGATCTGTATCTGTTCAGTGCTGAATGGGTGGGGTATTTATAGGCCCCAACCCAGTTCAAATTTGGAGCTCAAAACGATCAAATCGATCAAATCCCAGAATTCTGGGATCAGGCGGTTGCACCTCTTGACTGGAGAGGTGGCACCGCCTGGCAGAGCTCGAAGACTGAGCTCAGGCGATTGCTCCTCTCTGCCAGAGCTCGAAGACTGAGCTCGATGGTTGCATCACCTGGCAGAGCTCGAAGACTGAGCTCGGTGGTTGCACCGCCTGGCAGAGCTCGAAGTCTGAGCTCGGTGGTTGCATCACCTGGCAGAGCTCGAAACTGAGCTCAGGCTGATGCACCTCTCTGCCAGAGCTCGGTGGTTGCATCACCTGGCAGAGCTCGAGACTGAGCTCAGGCTGATGCACCTCTCTGCCAGAGCTCGAAGACTGAGCTCGGTGGTTGCACCGCCTGGCAGAGCTCGAAACTTGAGCTCTGGCGGTGCTACCTCTTGACAGAGGAGGTTGCACCGCCCAGTGTAGCTCGAAGACTGAGCTCTGGGCGGTTGCACCTCCCAGCCTCTCAGCCCTGGCGGTTGCACCTCCTGGTGCAATCAGGGTCCGAATGGTTCGCTCCATTCGGCCCAATTTGAATCTTTTCAGGGGCCCATTTGCCCCAAGATTAAGCTAATGGGATCACCTCCCATTTTCAAGCTTAATCATCATGCTAACTACGATTAACTCTAAGACAACTTCTGCAGCTTTGCTCCGATGCGTCAATCGCTTCTTCCGGCGAGTTTCCGGCCAACTTCCGTCGATCATCCGATAAACCCTCGGTGATCCTTCTGCGGACATCCGGCATACTCCTGGACTTTGCGACGATCCACTTGGCGAGTTCCGACGAGCTTCGCTTGGCAAGCTTCTGGACTTCTCGGATCTGTTCTCGCTGAACCTCCGACGACCGTCCGAACTTCCGTCGAACTCTCGAACTCCCAACGTGATCATGATCTTGACTCCGGCGCAACACCTGCTGCTTGTCTTACTCTCATCGTAGTTAATCCTGCACACTTATCTCAACACATAGATTAGATAACAAATGACAATTGACTTCATCATCAAAATCCGAGATTCAACAATCTCCCCCTTTTTGATGATGACAATCAATTGATAAAGGAGTTGTCCTTAACTCCCCCTATCTATATGCCATAGTTGAGATAAGTCAACCTTGAATTCAAGACCAAAGAATTCAAGTGACGTATTGATAAGTTAGATCAGTTAAACTTATCAATGCTCCCATCATGATGCCCATCATGATGTATCTCTTCAAGAATGATGTCAAGGCATGACATACATCATCAAGTTTGTATGATAGTGTTTGTAACTATTCATCATGTAATCATATAAAGCTACGAAGGACTTTTTACATGATATACGATCTCCCTAGGTAACAGGGATTTTTTACATCATGGAAACAGGGATATACGATCTCCCTAGGTAACATAATCTCTATACGCAGTTTTGTGTTTTGCGGATTTTTTGCGCACCAATCTTCGCACGACGACGAACATCTTTTTGGGAATCGGGGATTTTTGTTTTCTTGTTCTTCCGCTGCGCATATGATGTCGCCCCCCATGATTTCCCAACAAGCTTGTTCCTAGACCTAGTGACCATTTAGTCATTGGTACTAAATGGGTCTTTAGAAACAAGCAAGACGAAAATGGTATCGTGGTTAGAAACAAGGCTAGATTAGTGGCCAAAGGTTTCAACCAAGAAGAAGGTATCGATTACGACGAAACCTTCGCTCTCGTGGCTCGATTAGAAGCCGTAAGGATGCTCCTTGCCTATGCTAGTAGTAATAATTTTAAACTATTTCAAATGGATGTCAAAAGTGCTTTTCTTGAATGGTTTTATTTCCGAAGAAGTATATGTCGAACAACCTCCCGGATTTGAAAATTCTCTTCTTCCTAATCATGTATTTAAATTGACTAAGGCTCTCTATGGCTTGAAACAAGCTCCTAGAGCTTGGTATGAAAGGCTTAGTTCCTTTCTTTTTTTAAATAATTTTACCAAAGACAAGATTGATACTACATTGTTTATTAAATATTTTAAAAATAATTTTCTTTTTGTGCAAATTTATGTTGACGATATTATTTTTGGCTCTTCGGATGAATCACTATGTGAATCATTTTCCAAATGTATGAGTCATGAATTTGAAATGAGTTTAATGGGTGAATTAGTTTCTTTTTACGATTACAAATCAAATAACTTAGTGATGGTATATTTCTTAACCAATCTAAATATACATTATAATTTTTAAAACGATTTAACATTGATAATTCAAAAGCAATAAACACCCATATGAGTACTACGACTAAGTTAGATATGGATGAAAATAGTTAAAATTTCGATCAAAAAACATATAGAGGAATGATAGGTAGTCTACTCTACCTCACCACGACTAGACCGGATATTATGTTTAGTGTAG